>NW_024412395.1:30909334-30942133 GCF_014898765.1 Herpailurus yagouaroundi | reverse complement strand
TATATATATTGCATTTAATCCAAGTATTTCCCCAAATGCATATATTATCTCTAAGTTACAAAGAAAGAATATAATAAGAGTCAGAAAGTTTAAGTAAATTCATCCAGGTCAGATCATTCAGTTTGTAGTGGTGGGGTAAGAAATGTAAATCTGCATCTTTCTGGCTTCAAAACCCAAGTTCTCTTCACCATATCAAATGGTCTTTGCAAGGTTAACAGAATAAGAGAACTGCAAGAGACAAGGCCAGATCATGTTGAACCGGCGGGGTGGGGGGGGTGGGTGGGTGGTGAGAAACAATTGAAAGATTTTGGCAGAGGAATATCAGATTTGTTTTTCATATAGAACAGTCTGGTAGCAGTTAAGAAGAATGATTCTGCCTGAAAAAGTTGTATAAATTACAATTACTATGCTACTTTCTTTCTTGACTCCAAATATTACCAAAATGAAGGTCATGAACAAGATGCTTTGTCACCCCTTTTTCATTTTGAGTCTTAGATTCTGTACTTTCCCTTTTTTCCAGGGGTAGATGACTCATGCTCTGGTCCTACCCAGTCTTGAGCCAAAGTTCCCAGCTTTTATGAGAATGCCCACTACAGATGAACACCCCTTTCTGTGTGCATTTATTCCATTTCATATCTTCTTTCCACATTTATATGATAACATTGTCATCTAGATTTGACAATGGATGATATTCTCAAGTCAGTGTTGTAATAGAGGTATTTCTTGTGTGTTATAATAGTATAATAAGGCAGAATATGTGCTTGTTTGATGAAATTATCAATCCTATATTATTTATCTAGCAGTGTATTATACTAATTAAGAATTAGGGCTCTATACAAGAACTGCCTGGGAGTAAGAATTCTGCCAAGCTACTTACTAGCTGTTAAGCACTTGGCTCAAAGTCCTTTAGTTTAATAAATAATTGAAACACAATGCAAAGAGTATGCTAGGTGCTATGCTACATGCTTCACATATCACATTGCACTTAATAAGAACATGGCAAACCTTGGTAGATACATGCTTTACATACATACTCTTCATTTAATAAGTATATGGTGGACTTGGGAGTAGGTTTTATTTCCCAAAGTTGATCTGTTTGTGCATTACTTTTCTTATGTTTATAAGGATAGTAATAGTAAGTATCTCTTAGGGTTATTATAAAGAGTAAATGAATTAATCCATTACTATGTGCCTAGCACATAGTAAGATCTCTATTAATATTAACTATTACCGGATGAATCAAGAAGTGATTCAAAGTAAAAGCAGATGGCCTTTGAGACACAATGTAGAAATGGGTTTATTCATATTTAAAGAGAGAAAGAAAGAAAGAAAGAAAGAAAGAAAGAAAGAAAGAAATCCAGCAGGGAGAAAACAGGACCATTTTTTTCCAGCTGGTTTATTAGATTAAAGTAGAGCAAGCTGACTAGCTGTAAAAATTGTGCTGTGTATCTATGACCACAAGTACAGAAATAGCACCAGTTTTTAGATTTAAACATCCTTGATAATTTATTGAAAAATCTTACAAAATGAATACTTTAAGCAATTACATGTTCACTGATTAAACCACAGAAACTAAACTTTAATGAAAGAAAATCAGCTTAACTCTTAAGTGTACCAATCTAATGGAATCCAAGTCAGAAAATGCTGAATTTAAATTCTATGAAACTGAAAAATGAGTAGATGAAATTGCCTGTAAATATCAATTGCATGTCATTTTGATTTTTAACCAGTTTTACATATGTAAATAACATTCATTTGCATAAAGAGAATGTTGGTTAGATGAAAATGCAACCTTATCAAGAAAAACTTATAGGAAAACAATGTGTAGAAAGAGAAAGGGGCATTACTCATCACATCAGACTGAGCTGAAAGCATGAGTGCCCTGAACATTCAAACATGGTATTTTTCTCATTAAATGTCAGAATAACATTCAAACTTTCCTCTATGAAACAGTAACATGATTCTTGACACATGTGAGTGGCCATACTGATCAGTTTTCCCATTCTGAGGTATGGTCCAGTGAGACTTCTGTTTAAATTGGCCTTTTTTCCCTCTGTAATCGATTATTGGGTCAAAAATACCAAATCACCCTGCCTTCACTCTTCTGAGTATTCAAGAGCTATTTAACTCCTGATATATTGGCAACTTTCATTTCTTTATTCATTGGGTGTCCATTCAAAGAAGGAGTTTCTGAGATAAATCTCAAACTATATTTTCTAACTACTGAGAAAAATTTAGGTTGATTTTCTTATTTCAAATCACTTTCTTCATGTGTCTGGATTTCTATGCTGCCTTTGTGCTTGGAGCTTTTTCTCAAATATAGACAGTCAATTTGGAGAAGGATGAACCCCTAAAGTTTTGAAAACTAAATGACTGGTTATGGGTTGGAGACAGTTTAAATAAGGAGATGGTTCTATCTGCTAATACTAAAAGAATAAAGACATAAAAAAGGATTCAGGAGACCCATTAGTGAGGAAATAATCCCTTTATCCCCAGATTTAGGGGTCAGTAAAAACTAGAGATGGTTGGTTTTTGTTGTTTTGCCTTTTCTCTAGCACCAGGCATCTGTTTGGAGTTGGCAGTGGAAGTTGTGTGAGTCTGAGTGTGTGTGTATGTGTGTGTGTGTGTGTGTGTGTGTGTGTGTGCACGCGTGTGCATGTGCATGTATAAGAAAACCAAGGTAGGAGCTGGGGAAAGTATTCCACAGGGATCTTTCTTTGTGAAGATTTTATTCTCGAGATGTTGCTTGTGAGGTCCATTGGACACTCAAGGAGAAAGTCTAAGTTGCTGGAATTTTAATATTTTTTCCACCCCTGTTTTTATTCCCTTCTGAAATGCCACTAATTCTTTAGTAAGGAAATTTGCTGGAGTCTGTGCTGCCTGGTTAGTTATTCTTGTGGAAACAAAAAAGCTAGTGTGGCAAAAGGAAGGGAAATGCATTTTATCCTTTCCTCTCCCAGTAATGCTGAGTTGCAGATGGAGGTCTAATACTGAAGGCCATCCTACAGAGAAGCCCTCAGGGAGGGATCAGCTCCTGGGAAGAACATGGCAGCAAGAACAGGCTCTGACTGCAGCCAGAAAACAGATACCACCATTTTCCTGAAGAAGAAAGTAGTAACCCCAGGGAACTCCTGGGTTCCTTATAAAATGCTTCAGCTCTTTTTCTTTTTGAGAATTTTTTTAAAGTTTATTTATTTATTCAGCTTGAGTAAGGGATGGGCAGAGAGAGAGTGAGAGAGAGAGGATCCCAAGCAGGCTCTGCACTATCAGCACAGAGCCCAATGTGGGGCTCAAACTCACGAAACTGTGAGATTACGATCTGAGCCAAAACCAAAAGTCAGAGGTTTAACTGATTGAGCCACCCGGGGTCCCCTAAATGCTCCAGCTCTTGACCTGCTGCTGGTTGCTGGGCAACACATCTCCTCTTGCATTTCCACTTACGCTTCTCAAGAAACATCTTACATTTATGCGGCATCTCTTCCTCTTCTTTTATCTTTCTAGATTGTCCTCAACATCCATTTAAAGACAACATAAATTTTCATGGTAAAAAAAAATGTAATTTAAAGATATCACTTGGCAAACATCACCTTCTCAGTGAGACCTTCCCTGGGAACCTTATATAATTGCATCTATTCTCCACCAACATTCCTTATCCCCCTTGCCTCATATATTTGCTCCATAGCATTTATCACCATTCTTATATGTTATATATTTTACTTACTGATCTATTTGTCTATATAACAAGAAAGATCCATGATGGCAGAGATTTTATCTCACTACTACTATATATTCCCAGTGCCTAGAACAATGTCTTTTCTAGTGGTCATGCAATGACTATTTGAGGAATGTTGATGCAGATGACAAATGAGAGTCCCCGTTCCCTTCTGTTTATGCACAAAGTATATAGGTGAGTCCCAGTCTCACATGGGTAGCTCCTTCATGAAAGTTAATTTGAGCCATCCAGTCCAACTGTGGCGACAGTCATATTCTTCACAGGATCAGTTTTTGCACACCGCAAGAAGAGTGTTGCACATCCAATTATTTCCTTTAGCAAACTGTTTTCTGTGTTACTTGGCTCCCTTGGTCTTTCGGGAGCCTCTCACCTGCTCAAATACCTGCTATTACTTGCTGCAGGTAATGTGTTAGTCCAACCGTCTTGAGTTATTCTGGCTTCCCCTTCATGGTCTCAGTCAGAGGAGCTGCTCCTGGAACCACAGATAGGTCTCCCTTTTTGCTGACCTCCCGGGGCTTTTTTTGCTTGCCTTCACCAGTCTTTGCTACCTCCCCCATCGATGTTCTCCCTCCCTCCCAGAGCCAATGGATGCTTCTCTGATTCTCATTTTTGGAAACAAACAAACAAAAACTCCAAGCTAAAATCTGTTCCTAGAAAGGCATGTGCATGGGTTCTATAGGCTCCCACTCTCATTCTGAAATCCCTGGGAACTGAGAAAACAGGAAGGCCAAACTGGTCAGAGCCATTAACAGTTCTTTGCCTGCTGGTGAATTTGTGTATGGAACAGTAGCACAGGCTTCCTCCCTTGGCTTTGTACCTCACTCTCTGGACCTTTGGGTCTCTGGACCCCTCTGGACCTCTGCCTTCTATTGCAAATCTTGTGCTTGAAACTATTTCTGGTTCTAAGCTTGATCCCTGGTCTTGATGCTTTGCTTTGTCTGGTCTGGCATTAGGACTTTGAGTCCCCTTTGGCCGTAGTCTCAAGCTAGCCCTGACCATTGTCCTAGATGCTGCTACTTTTGGAGCTGGGAAGGTTGAACCCTAAGGGTTTCTGTCCCAGCCTTTCATTCCCTAATGAGAATGGCTAGTTTCAACCAGGGTGGAGTAGAAGTGGACAATGAGAAATCAAACACCTTAATTTGTGTGTACTGAAGCCCCTGGATCCACTGATGGCAGAAACACAGTTGACCCCAAGAAAATTTAGATAACCACTCTACACACTCATAACACTTACCACCAGCATTGCCCTAGATCAGCTTTCAGCAGCTGAGTAATTTTCCCTTCTCTAAATTGACATGGGCTATGGGACCATCGTCTTAAAGCACATGCATGTTGTCTAACAAACTCTGCCTTTTCCTGTCCAGAGCAGCATTTGACTTCCTTACAGATGGGGAAGCCCAGAGGGGTTTCTTTGGGGCTTTAAATGTCCTTGGAATAGGCACTGCTTACAGAAAGCTTTCCCCACAGGGGCTCTCAACCTTGGGACATATGGAGCATATTTGGTATCAAGAGCAGACTTAGAGGTAAGGGGGAATGTTACATCATTCAATCAAGCATCAGCTCTCAGGCCAGGTTGGGGAAAGATGGAAGTGGTCAAGGTATTACTCACATATCATATGCCCACTTGGGAGTCTTGATGTCATCAGGGCTGTGATGTCAACAATCTGTTATCTTTACATACAGAAACAAATGCAGTCTCTTGCACATTTGTTAAGTTTTAAAATAGTTGCAGGTAAACATTTTTAAAAATGTTTACTTATTTTGAGAGAGAGAGAGCATGAGCAGGGGAGGGGCAGAGGGAGAGAGAGAGAATCCCAAGCAGGCTCCATGCTGTCAGTGCAGAACCCAATGTGGGGCTCGATCCCACGGACCATGAGATCACGACCTGAGTTGATATCAAGAGTGGGTCACTCAACTGACTGAGCCACCAGGGCATCCCATTGCAGATAAACACTTACTGAGCATCTACTATGTGTACATTATTGGGCTGGGAGATGGAAGTGCTGCAGTTTGTAATGAACAAAATCTATTCCCTGCTTTCCAAAGAGTTTACTGTTTTGTGGGGGAGACAGATAAGCACAGAAACAATACAAAAGGGTAAAAAGGGGCATCGCAAGTGATGAGTGTGGAGGCTGAGAATGGAAGTAGCCAGCAAAAGTTTCTAATTTTGAGCATTAGTGTTACAGTGAATGTGTCTTTTATTTCTTTTGCAAAAGGAAGAATAAAAATTCTGTGATCTTTTTTTATAAGACTATTAAGCTAAACTACTTCCAACAACTTAGAGAAATTTGGTTATTCATGAGAATAACACCTTTTCTAAAAGAAATAAAGTTAATTTTCTGCTCTTCTGCAAAGGAGGTCATTAATTATACATTTTAGATTTCATCAATTTCAGTTAGATGAGACTAACATTTTAACTAGATGTCAAAGAAGACATAAGATATTAAGTTAAATACACTGGATGACAATAAATGGTTATTAAAGAACATAATTCTGTTACTCTCATAATTTTCTCACTTGGGTATCTAATTGAAGGCCTGGGTTTCACATTTAGGCAGATAAGTCAATGTATAGCCATCCTGTGAGCTTTAAACAAAAGCTTCTAAACCATTGAGTCATTTCCAGATTAAGGACAGATGGATGGCATTTTTTTAAGCACTTAAAAAAACAAAATCAACAAAACACTGGCATCCACAGTAGTAACTATCTATCTGCAAAAGAATCAACATACCTCTTATCCTGCTCCCACTAGGAATTTACTATTTTAGAGATAGGAACTTTATCTCAAAAAAAATTAATGCATGTGATTCTATGTTTTGGTGACTCTCATTGCCAACAAATGTAGAAAAAGAAGGAAGGAAAAGCTAAGAGCACTAGTAGTTTGGCATGCTTGGTGATTTTCCCAGGTTGCTCTTCTGTGTTCATCTCCTACTGTTTTTTAAAAATTGCCCTGTTTGGACAGCCCCCTATCGGGAGAAACAGGAGAAGTAACACCACACTCCCTCCAATGCTGCATGGGGTAGCAGGAGCCATCTTTTATTTTTTCACATTGTCTTCTGCTTGCTTGGCACAGATTCACAAATGGAGAATTGTTTCCTTTTAAAATTCTTTTTCCTTAAGGGATCCAATGAGAATTTAGTGAAATTGCTTTATTTATTTGTTTGTTTGTTTGTTGATTTATTTATTTATTTATTTTATTTTACATGTTTTTTATTATTATTATTAATTTTTTATTTCAGAGAGTGCAGGGAGGGGCAGACAGAGAGAGAAAGAGAGAGAGAGAGAGAGAGAGAGAGAGAGAGAGAGAGAGAGAATCTCAAGCAGGCTCCACTTCTAGCACAGAGCCCAACATGGGGCTCAGTCCCATGACTGTGAGATCATGACCTGAGCCAAAATCAAGACTAGGTCACTTAACTGACTGAGGCACCCAGGTGCCCCTGAACTTTGTTTTTATTAAACCGATGGGGAGGAGGGCATTCACTTTCCAATGAAGATTTGAATTAATTTCTTGAGTATAGTTAGGGGATTAAAAGATTCCTTTAAACCCTTTGAATTCATACATCTGTAGTGACATTTGAGTAGTTCAGACAACTGTGTGATGAAAGATTGATACATGTGGGTTGCATCTGTTTGACCCTGCTTTCTTGTCCTATGGTGTATTCCATAAGCACAGTAAAGCAGTGAAGACTCTCACAGAAGTGACAAGGGAGGTGAACTGTACCATAGAAGTTAGGGTGATAAATCATTCTCGTCTTGGATTCTGGTCCTGCATGGATACTCAGCCTGGCCATACATATTTCTCTATATTTTTGCATGTCATTCATTGTTTTTATATTCGTTAGGTTTGTTTTGTCCCTATTAGATTTTGAGTTCCTCAAGAGGCATACTTATTATCTTCTGCTTCCTGTTTCCTCATACAGAATCCACTTCAGTATTCTGCACATAACATCTGTTTAATAGATAATTATTAGCAGACTAATCTTTTTCTTCCCAGTAACGCATTGCAGTTGGGTTCTTTTTCTTTTTTTCTTCATGTTTGTGCCAATGCAAAATCAGTGACCTTAATCTGCAGTGTGGTACATAAAGAAAAGAGATCGCTGGAGTTGACACGAATTTGAAACAGCAAAGAAATGGGTCATCCAAACTGAAGTCAACAATGTGGAGACTTTATGCGTAAAAGAAGCCTCTGCTTTGTAAAGTAACCACTCACTATTAGTAACTGTCACTTACTTTTTGTTTCCAACTCTTATGGGCTTGATTTTCTTCAGGGTGGCTTTGAAAGACCTCTAAGAGTAAACTCATCATTTAACAATGCTTATTTATTCCCAGTGTTGCCCTCTTTTCAATGTGACATACAGGCATTAAACTGTAAGATTCCTGTTAAATGTCATTGGAACTGAGGGGATAAATTCCCAGTGCAATGAAGATTAAAAAAAAAAAGACTTTTTAGTATTCTTTAAGAGGAAGAAGCAATTATATTTTGTAGGTTAGAGAGAGTTTCCCTTCTTTTCCTTTTTCATTCTGTCATTTTTGCTTTATTAGAAAATAAGTACCATTTGTTTTTTATATGAAAATGTTTCTTAATTGTATTTATATACAAGCCAGTAATTCCAAGCAACATGATTAATATAAGGCAATAAATAAATAACTTCAAGAAAATACTTATAAAGGCCACTACCCTTCAAGTTGCCAGTTTTCCTCACATTCTCAAGTTTCTTGGGTAAAATCCTTCTTGATTTCCCAATTGTTACAAATTTTCATTGCAATTATTACCAAAAAAGGAAAGTCAGTAGGAGAAAATTTAATCACTGCACAAAAGAGAAAATTTGTATCAGCTACCTGAGCTATGGCTTATCTTTCAGAGGGCAACTGGATAAATCTAGAGCCAAAGAAACCTTTAAAAAACCCTTTTTAGCCATGTCCTCACAGGAAAAGTCTGTCTAGACAGCATGGCCTATTAGGTCAGAAAAAAGTCAGGCTTTTCAGTATGATAGAGATTTTCCCACATAATTATATTGTAATATGGAGTCTAGAAACACTTATTCCAATACACAAAATGGTTAAGATAATCCCACTGACTCTCACTGGCTAAATGTTTTAGTTCAACTCTTTGTTAGCTTGTCCCTATAGATTACTTTATTTGAAGAAGCTTTTCCTGGTGTGTATAGTTGCTTATATAAGCAGAGCCATAAAGTTAAAAAAATGTATTCAGTTAAGGCAATTGTGGAATGAATATGAGTTTTCATCTCATCTTCTTTGTTCTAAAGTAAATTATAAAAACAGATTTCAGAAGGAAAAATATCTAGTTATTCAGAACATCTCAAACCACCTCAGACCACCTCTCAGACCACCTCGCATCTCAGACCACCTCAGACATTTTGGAAATTTGAAATTTAGTTATAATGTATTTTCACATACAGCCAAAAAATTGATCAGTGATAATCTACTATTGAAACATCATTTAATCAATATTGCTTGTGCGCCTTATGTATATCAGGGTCTAAAGTAAACTCTAGAGACACAGTGTTTTTTCTTTATGGATGTTATATGCTAGAAGTTCTAAAAATAGAGAAACAAAATGGCACTTGAGATGTGTGTGAGCATTCTGGGAATTAATCCTCTATTAATAATTGTTCTAATACTAACATATGCCTTGAACAGGGTATGAGGTGTACTTCTGGGCATGAGTAGGGTTATCTTAACGTTGGTTAAGACAAATAGAAAAGAAGATTTATGTATCTTTGAACTTGGACTAAGTAAGGAAAGGCAGAGCAGATACTTCGCTATCTAGTTGAGGAAGTAGAAAGGTGACCCAAGAGAAGTTGGATCATCATGTCTTTAAGGTGGGGAAAGAAAATGAAATTAGAATAAGAGGAGAATGGAATATATGTTCAATGTGTCCATATTTTATACCTAGCTATCTTGAAGAAAGCTTTTCTACTTTCGGTTGGTGTTCCAGTATCAAAAACCAGTAACAAAGGTAATAAATCCCAGCCCCATTTGATTCTGGTATCTTGGTCTCCTTTAGCTTATTAATGTGCCCTTGGAAATTTAGTAATATATGTACAGTTATTTGTGGTGAATGGTGTAGCTGAGACCAGTATGTAATTTAGCAAATACATATGTGTATACACACACACACACACACACACACACACATACTTATTTATATTTACATATATAGTTTTATTGTGGATTAATGATTATATGTGAATACTCAATTTGTGTGTTCAAGCATACGTATACTTAAATCTCTAGACACACTGATGGCCAATATTAACAAGGATTAAAAAACACCAGATTAGCAAATTCACACATTTTCTCCATAACACATGGTTAATTACACAACTGGGGGATCAAAGTCCTGTGCTATGAAAGTATGTTTGCTTTTCACACCAGGGAGCCAAGTTTAGTGGCACTTGAGGAATTCAAACAGAACCTGTGTTTACTAGCCAGAGGTATGGTAAGAGCCAAAATTAGGTAAATGCCCAGGGTATAGAAAGATAAGCATAGGCACAATATATGCGCTTTTGCTTACAGTTCTTTTTCCTTTCCTCCTCTATAACATGAATTTCCACCTTTCATCTATAAATTGGTCAGAGTTTCTAGTTGCAAGCCACGTAATCTACTCTGGCTAGGTTAAAGAGAAAGAGATTTATTACAGTATTTCTGGTAGCTCGGGGTACCTAGGTGGCTCAGTTGGTTAAGTGTCCAACTTCAGCTCAGGTCATGATCTCACGGTTCTTGGGTTTGAACCCCACATTGGGCTCTGTGCTGACAGTTCACATTCTGTGTCTCCTTCTCTCTCTGCTCCTCCCCTACTCATGCTCTGTCTCTCTCTCAAAACAAGCGAGCAAACAAACAAACAAAAAAAGTGTTGCAGGTAGCTCAAAGAATTTTTGCAAGGTTCATCAGGCCAGGTTTAAATGTAACAGATTCTCCAACAATACAGCTTGGAGGTCTGCTCTGCTGCTGCAGAACTGTTATTACCAAGACATCAATGCTGCCCCCCTTCAATGATTGTCCTCGGTGCTACATGCCAGCACCTCCTGAAGAGATGCTTCCACTTCCATGTTTGCCTGGAGGTTCATCCCCTACATGTGGCCATGGTTCATGTTGCTACCTTCCACATTTTATTCCCAGAGTCTTATAATGGGTGTATTTGCTTGACACAGTCTAGTTCTGATGCTTGCACTGTAGCTACAAGTGAGACTGAAAGAAGCAGTGTGTGTGTGTGTGTGTGTGTGTGTGTGTGTGTGTTTAATTTCACTTCAGCAAGGTTGGATTCATGATTTGAGAATCTATCAAAATATTGAGAATTTTTAAAAGATATCAGACAGCTACAAATGACAAAGTTCCAAAGGCTATGACTAAAGAACCTCACTGAGGACACATTTATTTCAGGATGAGCTGGAGATTAAAATTAGGTGGCACATTAACAGGATGCGCTGACTAAAAGTTGGAGGCTAAAATCTTTTTGAATCTTGATGTACAGGATATGGACAATTTATAATTTCTAAATTGCAAACATCCAAAATACCTAGGAATAAACTTAACATGAGATATGCATGACCTATGAGGAAAGTGATAAAATATGCCGAGGAGCATAAAAGGAGACAAAAAATTTAAAGACACCTTCTTCTCTTGGCTAGAAACACTCACTAATGTAACCATGTCAATGACCTCAAAGTCAATCAATGCATGAATGGTAATCCTAATCAAGACTCCAGATGGGTTTTTTGGAGGGAACTTGATTAAATGAGTCTAAAGATTATATTGGATCATAAATATAGCCAACAATATTCTGAAAAGTATAATAGTCAATGAATGTAACAGCCAATTAAATTCCAAAAAAGAAAAGAGATGAGGGGTAATTGTCTTTAGTATCAAGGCATTAGTAAGTAAAGCTGCCAGCACAGCAATACATAGAGAGATGAGATGAAACAGGGAGTCCAGAAGAAGATTCATGTTAGTGCAGGAATAAAATAAGACAAAGGTGGCAATGCCAAAAAGGTAGATTATTTAAAAAATAATGTTAAGATAACTGGTTAGTCATTCAGAAAAAAAAAAAAAAGCTCACTACTGACTTCAGTTACTGTGTTAATAGAGACTCCAAATGGATCATAGATTTAGTTCAAAAATTAAACCATAGAATTACAAAAACAAAACAAAACAAAAACAAGGGTGGTGCGAAAAGCTTTTAACCATCACATAGACACACACACACACACACACACACACACACACAGACACTCCCCCTCATATACATCAAAAGAAAATATCGACATATTTAAGCATACAAAGAAATTCAGTATAGCAAAAGAAACCATGAAAAACAGAAAGACTATGAAACAAATTGGGAAAATATTTGAAACAAAGAATGTATATGAAAATAAAATCAGGTGGCAATACAGTCCTATGTTTAAGGAGTTCTCAATCTTTTCACACACAGAGTGTATATATATATATATATATATATATATATATATATATATACATAGACACACACACACACACATGCATGCATGCACACACACATACAGATACTGTGTCTCTTCCATAATTTAGTCCCTTTATAGAATTGCCATTGGCTGTATATTTTAATAAAGCAACTATGCTGAAACATTTTAAGAGATTTGGTTAATTCATCTGGCACATTTTTTAGGTTCAAAAAGTATATTTCTTTTAAAAAAAAGAGTTGTAGTTCACGGTATGAAGTCAGATTTTGTATATTGAATATGTTTCCCTTAACAAAAAACTCTTCAAAGGAGTTGCTTTTCTGTATAAATTAATAAAAAGTCTTCTGGGGTTATGTAGAGTCTTCTAGCTTCTTTTACTTTCCTGAATCCAAAGGAAGGGAAGGTAAGATTTTTTAAAGGGGGATTGTGTTCCCTTCAGATTGTTATTCTAAATCTGACTTGATGGCAGAATGCAAAGTACATCATCTCCCAAATAAAGCTAGCTGCTTGCCAGACTGCTCTGTTACAATTGAACTGTAAATGGCTCACATCAGCACATTCTGTCAACTTTATATAAACCCTACTTTATGTAATATGATTATAGATCCCCTGAACACTGTTCTGTACCTGCAACCTACAGAATGATTGTCTTGATATTCTCTACCGGATATTATCACCATGAAAAGCAGCATGGGCTGATGTAGAGGACGCAGGCAGAGATAACAAGTGGCTCGTGCCTGGTAGTTTCATCTTTCTAGAAGTCTGTGACTTTAAATGCAAAAGATAGTAGGTAATTGTGTTCGTGTTCTTTCTCCCTTTTCCCCTCAAGCTCTTACTCCTTGATCCCTGTTTTTATCACATGTAGAGATGTTTGGAGATGGCTTTCTTTGGACAAAGGCTCTGACCACTCCACAGGAAGAGCACACGATTCATGTGGTCAGTATGCCCTTCTGTGCAATGTGATTTAACCAGGAAAGCTTCACTCTCCATTTCTCTTTGACAGTATGATTCCCTCTGGTGCATAATCAGGCTGACCTGCCAGCATGAAGAGTTCCTAGGAGATTCAGTTCAGATCAACAAGCATTTATTGAGCCTCTGCTGTGTGGAAGCACTGAATGAGGCACTGTGGATACCAAGAAATAAAGTGCAAGATCCCTCTTTTGTGGAGGTGACAGCCTAAGGGGAAAACAGACAAATGCTAGGGGGAATATGACTAATGCTAAGATAGGACTCCTGGATGCTGAGCACAGGTAAGCTACTTAGTCTAACCGAGAGTTTCTCAGGGAGAAGATGCCTGGAAGAGTCTGGAAGTTTGAGAGAGAATTGTATAGCTGGGAAAAGAAATCTATGCAAAAAGTAAAGCCTGGGGGCACCTGGGTGGCTCAGTCAGGTTATCTTTGGACTCTTGATTTCGGCTCAGGTCATGATCCCAGGGTCATGGGATCAAGCCCCTCTTCAGGCTCCATGCTCAGTGCAGAGTCTGCTTAGGATTCTGTCTTATCCCTCTCTCTCTCTTTGCCCCTCCCCTGCTTAAGCTCTTTCTCTCTCTCTCAAATAAAAAAAAAAAAACAAGAAAAACTAAAAAAATTTAGAAATGTAAAAAGTAAAGCCTGAAAAATGTCACAAAGATGCAAAACAGCATCGGGACAAGGGCAGGGAAATACCCGGATTTCAAGAGTTACTGAAGGGAAATGTATTAGGTGTGGAATGGCGGGAGAGGAGGCTGAAGAAGGAAGCAGGTATTGGGTAGGGAAGGACTTGGATGCTGTCCTATAACCTTGGGACTTATTTTTCAGGCAATGCCAAGTCCTTTATTCCTTTCTTTCTCTCATAACTACCTTCAGTCCTTCAGCAAACCCTCTTGACCCACCACCATAACCAACAAGGCTAAGCTACCATGGATCATAGCAATGGCTCAGCAATGATAATGGGAATCAGTCTCATCCCATTTCTGCCACTGTGAGGTCAACCTTCTTCACAGAAGTGAGAACAGTACCTCTAAAATATAAATCAAGGCACCCGGGTAGCTCAGTTGGTTAAGCGTCTGACTCATTGGTTTCGGTGTAGGTCATGATCTCATGGTTCACAAGTTTGAACCCCTCATCAGGCTTTGTGCTGCTGGTGTGGAGCCTGCTTGGGATTTTCTCTCTATTTCCCTCTCTCTCTGCTTCTCCTGCATGCTCTCTCTCCCCCCCTCTCAAAACTAAGTAAATAAACTTTAAAAAAACAAATAAAAAACTTTTAAAATATAAATCAGATGACGTTCCCCAGTGAACACTCAAGCCTCTTCACATTTAGAATAAAATCCACATTCTTACCAAGGTGTAAAAGGCAAGTCCTTACTTGAATTGGTCCGTGCCTTGCTCCTCATTTCGCCTTCAACTCCTTTACATCTTACACTCCAACCATGCAGGCCTCCTTGCTGTGCCTGGGACATTCTGCCATATCTCTGACTTAGGGCTTGGCACTTGCTAATCTCTCTGCTTGACATACTTTTCCTTCCTTCCTTCCTTCCTTCCTTCTCATGGCTGACCCTCTCCCCTCCTTCCCTTCTGCTGAGAAAGGGCCTTTCTTCATTGATTACTCTCTCTAAAACTTATCCTCCACCTCCATTACTCTGTCTCTTTTTTCTGCTATAGCTATACATCTATCATCGTATACTTATCTGCTACTGCCTGTCTTACAGGGATGTAAGCTTCAAGAAGGCAAAGGTGTGTGTTTTTTTATCTGTTGTATCCCCAGTGCTGGATCACTGGGGATTTGTTGAATAAATTGATGAATGAATTAAGAGCCATTCAAAACTTGGGAGTGAAAGGATAAGGTGCGTGTTTTAGGCAGGTCACCTTGGCTTCAGTGTGGAAGATGTATGTAGGGGGATAGATTGGGCTGGGGGAGGTGGGTAGATAGGAGTTAGATCAGTTTGGAAGTTCTTGTGTTACTCCAGGTCAACAGAAGGAGGGACTGAACTAAGGCAGTGGTATTTTGCATGAAGAAAGAGGAGATAGATTTGAGAAGTGTTTTGGAGATAAAATTGGCCAAACACGATGAAATTACATCTGGGCCTCCCTTCAGACTCTTGACTACAGAAGGGATGATAAAGGATGCTGGAACTGGAAGTGGTCCAGAATCAGAGGGAGCAGGATGATGTTGCCTGAGTGCCTTCTGGGACTAGTGCTTTTCCATTTCAGTACTTCCCTGGGTTAAAATTTCCAAGGCATTTATATGTCCCTTGTGAAGCACAGAAGCGTTGTCTTGCTGCAGATCTGAATGACTGCAATGAGTTGGATGTATTTTTGGCACCAGATACATGTTCAATAATAGTTTTAATGATAGTTTCTACAGCAATTGGGCTTACCCTGGAGGCTGTCCATCTCTAATGACTAGGGCCAAGCCTGCTTAGTTTATAAAATCTGGCAAAATTACAGTGCGAACTGGTAATGCCGTGGGCTATTATACAAATTATACCAGGCCTGTCTTTGAGAAACTTACCCGAGCCCAAGTGCCTGTAGGGACTTCAAGAATACTGACTTCAAAGGAAGTACTGTGTTGTTATGAACACCACAAACCATGTACCTAGCAAAACAAGAAAAAGACCCATGGTGCCTAACTTGTAGAAGTATTTGATCTGCTTGAAATTTTTTTGAAAAGGGTTTGAGCTGTTGAAATTGACAGAGCATCACAATTTTGTTTTCAACGTGGTTTGGGAAAGTTCCTTTTAGCTTGGGGAAATTTATTATCTTAGCCAAGGAAAGAATTATGTATAGGCCTCAGATCTATAAACTCTCAATCCAAGAGAGATTATGAAATTATTTTGGATGATTGAGACGGAAGCGTTTCCAAATAAAAGGTTTATCACATGGGTGATTTAAAACACTACTAAAATTGCCCCTCCAAGTGATGACCTAGGAATCTGACAATGCGATAATGAATTCTCAAACAAAACAAACAAACACAAAAATCACACTGGAACATTTCACAATTGGCAGGGTGAAAACTGGCAACAATGACTTCTGGAAAAGTGTGTTGGATCTTATAGCATTAAGATGAATTTTGGGACTATAACATGAAGTCAACACTTTGGTGAGAATTTTGGAATGCTCAATTTCCCACAAGCTCATCATTTCTCTGCCTGACAATTGTAATTATTCTTTGTCAACTTGACAGTCAAACTTGCTTCCTGTAGTGATGATATACCTGCTACCATCCTGACCATATTGGACAAAGAGCTTTTTTTTGATAGGTGTGTTCATTTAGAAACTAACTTTCTATGTTATTCTAACCACTCTCTTACATTATTCATTAACTAATCACTATTCATGTTTGACAGTAGTTTGTAACTTTGGGAAAAGATGAGGGGATATACCATTGTCTCCCTGGTTGCAAAGAAAAGAGTACTTCACTTATTTCACATATTAAAACTAATTAGTTACTTGAGCAAAGTATGACATACTATTTCAGAAAACATTGGACAACATTGTATGTTTCCACATCATCCAAGGTCATTAAGTAATTGTGGATTTAATGTATGAAATGTTATCAATTTGAACAGGTGGAAAAAATAAGCAGGGGACATTAAGGCCAGGTCATGTGTTTAAAAAAGAACAATAATAGGGAAAATAGAATAATTATAAAGTAAAATTGCCTGCTGATTATAAAAAAATATCTCAAATCTCTTCACTTAATTACTTATTCAATAAGTTTTGACTCCCTTCTGAAAAGGTGACATTTGAGTTAAACTTAAAGGACGTGAAGTGCACTCGTGGAAACAACTTTCCAAGCAGAGGGAATGACGAAGGCCTCGTGGTGGGGGTGGGATCATGCCTGGAGTTTTGGAAGTGGTGCAAGGAAGACGGTGGAGGCTGTGTTCTGGAGGGCCGGGGGAATGAAGTCAGGTGGTGGCTGGAGATTTCGGCTTCTATTCTGTGTGAAATGGGGAGTACTTGCAGCGTTTTGAATTAAGTTTTAAAAGATTCAGTCTGTTTGATGCTTTCGGAGTAGATTGTAGAGGGCCTGGGTGGGATCATGGAGACTCTTTAAGGGGTTGATCCAGGACATGGAGGTGGTGAGAAATTGGGCAGGCTCCTGGTATATTTTATAAGTAGTCCTATTGGATGAAGTGGCAGTATGAGGAAAAAAAAAAAGGAAAACTCCAGGAGTTTTGGTGACCACCTGGAAAGAAAGACTGGCCATTTGCAATAGATTTGGGGGATGCTGTAAAAAATTACCACAGATTAGGTGGCTTAGAGTGACAGAAATGTATTTTCTCACGGTTCTGAAGTCCATAGGTCCCAGATCAAGGTATTGGCAAGCCCACAGTCCCTCTGATGACTCTAGGGGAGAATCCCAGCTTTGGTGGTTGTTGGCTTCCACTGACATTCCTTGGCTGCATGATTCGAGTCTCCGCCTCTAGGTCACATTGCCTCTTGCTCTTTTGTCTCTCAGGGCCCATGTGGGGGAAATCCAGGATGATCATGCCATAAGATTCTTAACTTAATTATATCTGCAAAGTACCTTTTACCAAATAAGGTAACTTTCAGAGGTTCCAGAGATTTGGATTTGGATCTATTTGGGGGGGGGGGGGGCATCATTCAACCCAGTACATTGTTCACTGAAATGGGAGGAGCTTGTGGGCAAAGCAGGTAGGGTGAGGGAGAAGAATGTATATAATTTTTCTTTTACCTGACAGAAGACCTGATAACAGCCTGAGTTGCTAAATTAAATAGTCAGGTATTATTATTATTATTATTATTCAAGATAATTCATTTTATTGGTTATATAAAAGAATAGATTATTGAATCTCTATAAAAACCCAATATTCTGCTCAAATTTAGCCATTCTGCTCATTCTTTATGAATTATTTTACCTCAAACTGTTGAAAAAAGTGAATTGTTCATGTTTCAATTTTATTTCCTCTCCATTTCACCAAACTAGGGTTTATTTAAAAAATCCATTATTTTTTTAACAGATATTTATTTAGCGTCTACAGTGTGTAGTTCACCGGGCTGGCCAACTCAGAGATACAAAGATTATGAAGAAATAGTTTCCATCATTAAAGAACTTACATATAATAATTTGACTCAAAGTAGTATCCCCCACCCCATCCTATCCTGATGTGGCTTATTAAACATATGCCTTACCTATAGTAGGTATGTTGTGAGTGAGAACACAGGTGATTAAATCTCCTTTGTTAGGCAAGGTTGATAGCAGTCACAAAATCTTTCTCTTGCTTTTTGTTTCCCAACCATTTTCCCTCTTTACATTGAGAAAGTTTGGGCAGTCAGAGACAGTGAGCCGCAAGTCCCACAAATGCAGAAATGACACCAGAATGAATACACAGTGGAGGGAATCAGTTTTCTCTGCAGAGCTTTTCCTAGAAATAAGCTATCCACTACTGATTTGGAGAAGAGAAAGTTTGCTAAAGAGATGGAAGGCTCACCGAAATAAGCACCATACATTGTAACCCGTGGAAAAGAAACTGTAATTTTGGAGATGGAAGCATGTTCTTGGCAAACGATCCTTATGGAGTTTAGGAAATGGAAAGTTGAGGGGTGAGTAGTTTACCTATGACCACTCAAGAGGAGAAAGAGACTCTATTTGATATCATTAGTAATCTAATCCCCTGAAAAGGGATGAATTCTCTGAACTCTCAGTCTGCTTTAAATAGTTCACGGAACTATCCAACCACCTTTGCAGTGAATCTGGGCTCAGCAGACACCAGACTATTACTGTAAAGAGCTTAGGGGGCAGTGCCTGACACATCATATGTGTTCCACAAAGATTAGCTATTATTATACATTGTTATTTTATTTTCCTTGCTTCTTTATCATTTCTTCCAGTGTGATCAAACTGATGAAACAATGTATACACCTTCTTCAGCCTGTCTAAACTGTGATGGTTCTGGTCAAGATGTAATCAGGTTATTATTATTTTTTTTTTTTTTTTTTGGTTTCTCTTCTTCTGTACAACCTTATATTGTTACACTGTTTCAGAGCTCCATTCTTTTTTTTATTTTTATTTTTTAAGATTTATTTATTTTTGAGACACACAGAGAGAGAGAGCATGAAAAGGGAGGGTCAGAGAAAGAGGGAGACACAGAATCTGAAACAGTCTCCAGGCTCTGAGCTGTCAGCACAGAGCCCGACGCGGGGCTCAAACCCACGGACCCCGAGATCATGACCTGAGCCGAAGTCGGACGCTTAACTGACTGAGCCACCCAGGCGCCCCTGTAATCAGGTATTTAACTAGCCACTTCTGAAGCAGTCTACTAGTTCTCTCCTAATATTGCACCCAGCATGTTACTCCACACTGAGATAATATTTGCTGATAATTGTCATGTATCATCACCTAATTATCATCTCCTTTTTTAATCATACTGAGGCACTGTTTGCTTATGCCCTTCTTCCTCAAAACACCTTTCAATAGATCACTGGTATCTACCAAATAATCTAAACCCCTTAAAGTAGCATTCAAGATCTGCTTATTACCATTTGATTCCAACCTGGTTCCAACTTATTTTCCTTTTTTTAAATTAATTAATTATTTAATTAATTAATTAAAATATAATTTATTGTCAAATTGTCTAACATACAGTGTGTAGAGTGTGCTCTTGGTTTTGGGGGTAGATTCCCGTGGTTCCCCATTTACATATAGCACCCAGTGCTTATCCCAACAAATAAGTGCCCTCCACTGTATTATTTTTAGGTTACCACCAAAATAGATTATTATGTCTCTTTTACAAAACGTATGCTCTCCTATTTCTATGCCTCCTGACTCCTGGAATGACCCAACCTCTTGTAGTTACTCATCTTCTATTAGACTCCTTGCCATTGCTCAGGGGTCAGCTCAAAGGCCATCTCTAGTTCCCTCTGGCTGAGAATGATTGCTATTAAAACTGTGTTCATGGGTCTGCTTTTAAGATGTTTTTCATGTAATAACAGTTTGTGTATTGTGGGAGACATAGTGCGATATCACAGAGGGGAACTAATGTTCCTTGGAGTCAGACCAACAGGTCCTACTTACTAGTTTCATAACCTTGAAACACTTACTGAACTCTGTGAGCTTAGTTTCCTTATCTATAAAATAAGCATAATAACACCTACCCTGTATTGTTAATATGAGGATTAAATGAAATCCCTCAATGTGCTATAAAGTTCTTGGTACAGTCCCTGACACAAAATGTGACCCAACATATGTTTGAAATTACTATTTTTTGATATTATTATGTCCTCTTCTATTTAATGATTGTAGTCATTTTGAGGTCAAGGACATGTAGTCTCATTCCTCTTTGTATTCTGCTTAGCATAATGTCTTGTACAAAGGCCCTCATTTGCTAAATTTGTGAGTGTATGCATATCAGTTTTGCCTCTCCAACTAAATTGCATGTTTCTGGAAGTCAGGACAATGCCACGCATACTACAGTGCACAAGTTTAGTGCCCAGTTAAAGGCTGACGTAATGTGTATATACCCAGGTAGGAATATGACCTATTCAAGCACCCTCTGCCAGCAGTAACACTTACCTACCCTGGTCACTTTGGGCAGCTGAATCTTGACTACAGTTGTTAGCTGAGGTCTTGGGAATCACCTGATTTAGACAACATTCTTTAGTAAGGTTTGAAGGAATTGTGTATAGCTGAGAATAACTAAATCCATGATATGAAATTAGTACTACTATACTTAAAATTAGGTTGTACTTAAATACATATACAAAAACTTACAATGAGTACTGAGTGTTATTCAATTCAGTGGCATTCATCTCTTCACATGAAGGAATTGGTGGCCTCTTAGGTAAGTGTGGGTCAGAGAATATCTCTGACCTAGTGTTAATCCCTTTGCACAGCTCCTTTTCCAGATCCTACACCCTGCATGTTCTACAACTGCCTGCCACGGAATGGGTGTGTATTGCCTCAGACTCAAGGTTACTATTGTAAGAGGATGTTTGTTTGCTACATTTACAGTTGCATATGAAAGCCTCTAAGTAGAGTTTTCATAAATCATTTCTTTAGGTAATTGCGTCAGATGTAATTTGCATTACATTCAATGCAAATTCATTATTGCATCAAATGTAAAAGGGATTCCTGTGCCTCCCCTGTCGTTTACAAATTCCTTGCCCTTATTTTGTCCCTGGAATGGGATTGTTCTTTGTAAGCATTGCTGCAACTTGCTTTCTCTGGGAATTTTTTGATTTGCCCTATATTGCGAGACTGGGAAAAAAAATTATATGTGTTTCCATGGATTTTTAACATAATGGAGCAAGCTAGTGTCTGGATTCAAACTGAAAAATAGTCCTCTGTTGTGTAGAAATCATGTCTATGGCTTCGTGGGTGTTATAGTCAAATATCTTCTATGCCTACCTCTAGTTAAAAAAATTTAAGCCTTGCTTGAGTTACATGGCAGTAATAAACTTCCAATACTTATGGAATAACTTTGGAGTTTATGTTATTCTTCTTACAGTTCATAAGATATCTGAATCCTAAGTATACCAAGTATCTGAAAAGTGTCTTATAACAGCCACACGAGCTGTATATTACCCTTACTGATGAGGCGTAGGCAATTATGTACCATTATGACAGTGGAAAGATTACTAATTGTATTAAGTCTGGTCGTAATAACATTATCATAGTATGAAGGAGTAAATTCAGAGAGGAAGCTGAGATGATGAAGGGAAATTAATAAGAAACCTGAAATCATTTAAACTTTTTCTCTGGTGGATTGTTCCCCAATGTCTCTCTTTCATCAGTCATGATATATAAATTATACATGCTTTTGCAACATTAAAGCCATCTCTCCTATAGGTACTGGAATTTATTTGCTTCTAGAAACAAAACTGGATTTTTGTTTGGAAAAGAGATGATTTTTGAAAAGGAAGGGGAGTTATAATTCAATCATCTTTTCACAGCTGGATAGAAATTAATTTTGGCTGATGTCAGAAAAATTAAGTGCTGGAACAGTCTTTTTGCTCTGAATAAAAGGAATATTAATTCTGATGGTGAGTCTTCAGTCCACCTGTCTCAGTTTAGCACATGGAAGAGATGGATATTCAAAGACACAAATGACTTGTAATACAACTCAATTCTCTTCTAATCCAGGGCATTTTTCACTACTTTTCATTGTCTATAATTCTATTAATTGCAAAATTCATCAGAAATGACCAGTATTATGGATTGAATGTTTATGTCTCCCCAAAATTTATATGTTGAAGCCTTAAACCCCAGTGTGACTATATTTGGAGATGGGGCCTTTACAGAAGTAAGTAGGGTTACATGAGGTCATGAGTATGGGGTCCTCATGATGGGATTAGTGCCCTTTTAAAAAGAGATACCAGAAAGCTTTCTGGCTCTCTCTCTCTCTGTCATATGAGTGCACAGGAAGAAGAAGGTGGTTGTCTGTAAGCTAAGAAGAGAGCCATCACTAAAAAGTGACCAGGCCGGGGGTACCTGGATGGCTTAGTCAGTTGGGCGTCTGACTTCGGCTCAGGTCATGATCTCATGGTTTGTGGGTTTGAGACCCATGTGGGGCTCTGTGCTGACAGCTCGGAGCCTAGAGCCTGCTTTGGATTCTGTGTCTCCTTCTGTGTCTGCCCCTCCCCAACTTGTGCTCAGTCTCTCTATGTCTCTCAAAAAATAAATAAACGTAAAAAAAAAAAAAAAAAAAAAAACATGATCAGGCTGGCACCCTGATCTTGGACTTCTCAGCCTTCAGAGCTATGAAAAAAGAAATTTCTGTTGTTTAGGCCACCCAGTCTATGGTATTTTGTTATGGAAGCCCAAGCAGACTAATGCAACCGATGAAAGAAAGAATACTTTCTTTATATGGCCAAATTTGGCTACTTTCCCATTGGTTTGGTATTGGTACAAGTACTGATGTTGCCTTGATGAAGTACAATTAAATGGTGAGAAGGAAAACAGAAGTCTTTATCTTTATCTTTACCCCTGTAGTGTTAAGTTTCTATAACTCATAAATTCACATTTGTAGATAGAGATGTGTTGTGTGATTTATGCGCAAATTCTATCTTGGACCTGCCCTAGAGATGGAGCTGCTTATGCAAACACAGATTAATTTGATTAAAAAGAATATTTATTATGTCTTAAAATTTCTCTTTCAAGTGGGAATATGTTATTCACTACTGAATGTTCAGGGCTAAATTAGGTGCTTCCTAATTATCTTGGTCAAAGGGGTTAGTAGCAGAGGGAGTTTTACATTTTTTATTCTGCAGGGCATCTATTCACACTATTGCCCCAGCTTCCAATGAGATAAGAATTAGCTGGCAAGGTAAAATTAGGTCTACAACTTCTACCCAACGTTTAGGGAATCTAAACATTTAGGAAGGAACTAAAATCAAAATGGGTTCTTTCCAAATTTTTATATGGGTTTTCTTCATAACAAAAAATGCTCTTGATTTTCTCATTGTAAGTCAAATCTAGATGGGTAATGTGTTTGGAGGGGACACTGTAGTTAATGTTTCAGTTTTGGATTGAGAAGTGTCGGGGGGGTCAAATCCTAAGTAAATGTGTGTAATATTGATTATGATAAAGACATATCTGGAAGGATTTGAAAAGAATATTTAGTTCATAGTGGTTATCTCTGGGAAATGAGATACTGCAATATTTTATTTTTATGATTTATGTATATTTATGTTATCAAAATACTGTTAAAGCAAAGATAACCAATAGGATTTTTAAGCTTTTTTTGTTTAAAGCCATGCCTTTAAAATCAATGAGTTTTAAGTCAGAAATAAAATATATTTTCATTTGGAAAAAAAAGGCATTTAGGAAAGTAGCAATATTACAATATAAACACATCTAGAATGTAATATAGATTACATTATAAACATGGACTAGTAGAGCAAACACTAAATTTCAAGCTTTCCAAAATATTTCTCTTAGGATTTTTTTCCTGCAGCACAAGGATGCTTAGGTAGTAATAACAGTAATGATATGTATTACCTAATTGGGTTTCATAGGTTACCAGCTAAAGAACATCCTCTTGGGGCGCCTGGGTGGCGCAGTCGGTTAAGCGTCCGACTTCAGCCAGGTCACGATCTTGCGGTCCGTGAGTTCGAGCCCCGCGTCAGGCTCTGGGCTGATGGCTCGGAGACTGGAGCCTGTTTCCAATTCTGTGTCTCCCTCTCTCTCTCTGCCCCTCCCCCGTTCATGCTCTGTCTCTCTCTGTTCCAAAAATAAATAAACGTTGAAAAAAAAAATTAAAAAAAAAAAAAAAAAAAGAACATCCTCTTATTTGAACCCAGTAAGAATACTCTCCGGTAAGCAGGGCAAATGTAGCTTTCTTCAACTTACTCATTAAGTAACTGGGACTCACAGAAAGTAAGTGACTTGTTCAGGTTGAGAGGGTAAGAAATGGCTGGGTCAAAAGTAGAAATAATGTCCAGTGTTTTTCCACCATAGAACTATATTCATGATCACCACTTAAATCACTTCCTACTCACTTAACTCTCCCTGGGTTTTTATACCACTCCAGTGGGCTCACCCTTACAAAGATCACCAAGGAACTCCATCTTGCCTTGTGATTTTTAAAAATTTTTTAAATAGTTTATTTTTAAGAGAGAGAGACAGACAGAGCACAGCGGGGGAGAGGCATAGAAGGAGAGACACACCGAATCTGAAACAGGTTCCAGGCTCTGAGCTGTCAGCACAGAGCCTGATGTGGGGCTCAAACTCATGAAGCACGAGATAATACAAAGATATATGTATATAGGTATATATATATATATATATATATATATATATATATGCTTTTATTTACTTGTATCAGAGATAGATAATACACCAAAGATACTAATCTAAACTGTGACTTGTTTCATTTAATCATATGTCTTCAGGAACCTTCCGTATGGTACCTGTAGAGCTGCCTCATTTTTTTAATGGCTGAATTATATTCCAGGATAACCATAATTTACTTAACCAATTCCCATAATTTTATTAGTTATTTCAGGATGAGTCATAATTTATTTAACCAGTTCCCTGATGATATATATAAGTTATTTCCAACCTCTTACTATTGAATATTGTTCTTCAATATATATTGTTGCACATTTATCATTTTGCACAAGTATAAATATACTAAAGGACCACTTCTCAGAAGTAGAATTTCTTGGTCAAAGGGTCCATTCACACTTAAAATATTGATATTACCATGTTGCTCTCTATAGAGAATGTGCCAATTTATACTCCCACCCACAATGCATAGGCTGTTTCTCTGCAATCTTGCCAATGTGAATGTGGTGTTACTGAACTTTTTGATTTTTGCTAATCTGATAGGTGAATTTTATTAGTAAATTTTATTTTATTTTTTAATTATGAGGGGTATTGAGTATCTTTTCTTTCCCAAGATCCATTTGTATTTCATTTTTCAGTCACAGTGTTTCTATATCCTTTACTCACTTATTTTCTCTGGATGCTCTGTAATTCTAGATTTCTCACCCTCCTGGTTTTCCTGCTGCTGGACTGGTTGCTCCTTCTTGGTAATTTGTGCTGGGTCTTCCTCTTTTATAGACCTCTAAGTAGTAGAATGCCCCAGGGCTCAGTCTGTTTTATTTTCTACTCATTACCTAGTGATCTCATCCTGTTCCATTGGAAAGCTGGTAGCATCCAAACTTATACCTCCAACTCCAGTCTCTTCCCCAGTGCTTTGTCTAACTGCTTTCCAATATCTCCACCTACATGTCTAATAGGCATCTCAAATTTAATGTGTCTAAAGCATAACTCTTGATTAACCCCTTTTCTCTCCAAGTTGTCCTCATTTCAGTAAAGAGAACTGCCACTCTACCAGTTGAGCAAGATAAAACACAAGTTATTCTTGATTTCTCTCTGTCTCACTCCCAACAGCCAATTCATTGGTAGGCTTATCAGCTCTAACATTAGAATATATCCTGAAATCTACCAATTCTGATTACTATAGCTGCTACTGCCACTTCTGCTGCTGCTGCTTCTACTACACTAATCTAGTCCAACGAGTCTCTTGCAGTTTTATCCATGTGCAGAGGTACAGTGTGTCTTCTCATGTGGATCAAAGAATCACTGACCATGTACTCCAGTTTTATTGTATAACATTGGTAGGAAATGATTAACACTTGGGGAAGAGTGCTTGATCCACAAATTCCTGGTTGCCAAAAGATTCTCACTGCCTATTAGATTGGGGGCATTTTGAGAGCCATTCAGGACTGCTTTATTCATCTCTGTATCCACAGCACTCAAAATAGGGACCAGTAGGTGCTCAATTAATGTTGGTTGAATGAATGAATGAATGACTTGACTATTGGTAAGAGGTGGCTGGCATCATGCTAGAGAACTTAATGAGTCAGTAGCCACAAATAATTCATTCAACAGACCTTTAGTAAGTGTCAGGGGCATAAGCTCACCTCACATTCTGCATTCCAGGTCATTTAATGTTAACAGAAAGCACAGGGTTCTTGAGCAAACCACTCTGATTCCTTGACTCAATTTTTCCTTTGATTCTTTCAAACTGAACATCTGCATTAAGTCTGCCACCATGACCCTGGTTTTTTTTTTAAGTTTATTGATTTATTGTGTGTGTGTGTGTGTGTGTGAGAGAGAGAGAGAGAGAGAGAGAGAGGCAGAAAGAGAGGGAGAGAGAGAATTCCAAGCAGGCTCTTTTCTGTCAGTGCAGGTCCTGACATGGGGCTCAGACTCATGAACTGTGTGATCATAAACTGAGCTAAAATCAAGAGTCAGATGCTCAATTGATTGGGCTACCCAGGTGTCCCTACCCTGTTTTTATTTGGGTAATTTTTGTTAGGAGATCGATTGAGAAACTCAGATGTTCAGCTTACTGGTCCACCTCCTATTTCTGTGGTAGGGCTAATAGTCAGGCTCTTATTCTGCTTCAGTACCCAATTTCAGTAATCAAGTCCTTGTCATCCCTAGGACTACCTTGATAGTTTCCTTCATACAGCAATTGCTCTGGGATATATCTTACTTTAGATCCTTTTCCAGGTTTCTAGGGTCCTGCCTGTGGTCTCCATGCCTGCAGTTGAATACTTGATATGTTTAGAGACCTAATCATCTCTTACCCAGATCTGTGCTTATTGCCTGCTGCCTGACTCCTTAAAACTTGCCCATCTTCTCAGGTGTCCTTCCTTCCTACTATGTCTGTGTCTCCAGGTCCTGCCACCTCTGGTTTGGATTTTCAGTCAGTTTCCCTCTGACTCCCTCTTTCACTCCCTATATTGAGGTACAATGAATGAGAAAGTCAGCTTGCAACTCTTTGTAGCCTGGGCATGATCCCAAAGGAAAAAAAAAACTCATGGAGATAAAGGAAAGAAGCTCTTTGTCCTTCACCCAAGTTCATAAGTGCTATGAACATTACATGCTTTGAACTCAATAGATTGCTTTCTTCCTTTGTTGAACTCCTACAACACATTCTGGATGTCCTAGAGTGCATTGTCATCACTTAGATGTCCCAAGTGAGATAGTAATCTCTTCCCAACAAGATGATAAGGTTCTTACAAGTGTACATCTCAAGCCTTCTTGTTCCAACATCAGTTCCAATATCAGTACCAACTACCATTTTTGAACGCTTATGGTATGCTAGACACTGTGCTAAGTGCCTTATTCATAATACCTTATTTAGTCTTTGGAACAATCTTATAAGGAAGACTTGAATGTAAGGGAAATTGTTATTTGATGGGTATAGACTTTTAGTTTTGCAAGATGAAAAGTTCTGGAGACCTATTGTGCAACAATGTGAAAATACTTAATACTTAAGTGTACACTTAAAAATTGTTAAGATGGCAAATCTTATGTTATGTGTATCTTATCACAACTTAAAAATTTTTACATGTAGGACGTAGACTGAAATACTATATAGTATTGTGCTACAGCCAACAATACATACACAATATAATTTTGCTATTAAAGATGGTAGTTCTCATGACGACAATGGTTAAATGCTTAAACTATGCAATTGCAATTTTTATAAATATCATCATCATGTTGAACAGTTGTTAAGAAACATTAGTGAAAGCTTAAGACTTTGTCTCATGTCTCTGAAATTTGGTTAGAGGTGATTTTCTTGGGAGCACATACATAATATACGTTATGTGCATGCAGAGACATAGCTTTACCACACACGTTCTGACCCTTTAACTTACTCTGAAAATGTGTATTATTTAGTGAGTCAGTACCTTTCCTGAGTGACAAATATGCTTGTTTATACTTTATTTATATCTAGAAAAATTACACATCTGGCGCCAAATATCATGGTTAGACATATATTTCATTACATTTGAAAAGAATATCTTCTTGGGCTTATATATTACAATATAAAAAAAAGCTACATTTTTAGTGAGAAAATGCCCTTTATTTCATAGCTTTTTGGTATATTGAATAGGTAATCCCATTGCCTGTTATTTTCCATTAATGAAAGTTCATATTGCTTTAGTTTTTATAATATCCAAATGTATTATTTCTGATCCTTAAAATGCCAAAAAGTTTCAAGTGTTTCAATTTATATAGTGTAAATAGCCTGTGGATCTGACAGGAAGCTGGGAAGTTTCCCTGCTCCAGGATATAGGCCTACTGTGGATGTTTGAAATGCCACCAATAGTGATTCATTGCTTTCTGCTAAACTTTTCCTTCCTACAGTGGTTCTATCCTAAATTGCAAATACTCCAGGAAGGGGTAATATACTGAGTAACTCATACCCTATTATGAAATAATTGATCATATCTTTTCTATGATGGGAGAGACTACACTGGAAGTCTTCACCCAGGACCCATGAAAGAAAACTAGATAAGGATGGTCCCAATCAGGTAACGTGTAGTCTGGAAAGGATTTCTCCTTCCACCTGAACAGAAGCTGAGTTCCTGATCCTTGTATAAAATGAGTTTCTCAATTGCAAGTTTAAGTTTTGTGGATACAAGCAAAGTGCAATAGAAATCTGGGACAATTACCTAAATTATTTCATTTTTTAAAACCTTCATTAAATCTAAACAGGGATTTTTGGCTTAAATTATTCAACAGGACTAACTGCATTAAAATGATCTAAAATTGCCTTGCTCTCTATTTCACCTTATCTGTTTAGAGAGACAGACCTTAGGCTGTGTCTGCTTCACCCTGTATGGATTGATTTGGGGCCAAAAAAAATTCAATTAATTCTATTCACAGAGGACCATCGTAGTGCTGAGCAAACGGCAAAATGAATGCTTCTGATTTCTTGCTGCCCCATCCCACTATTAAGTCTGGGAGGGACTGAGCCTGACATATTTAATGATCTCAGTTCAGTTGGTTCACTGCGTGTCTATGTGGGTTTCCATTTGATGTCTTATTTTAGATATTTTGGCTTCAAAAACCGTGTTGCCTTGGGATAATCAGTAGAGCCAGTTCATTGTTTCAGAAGCAAAGAAAGCAAATTGAGGCAGTGTGTTGCTAGCTAACATCTACTGTGTGCTTGTCATGTGCTGGGCATTCATTAACTCATTAATCTGAGGTTTATTGTAAGTGGTACAGCAGCTTCAGTGCTTGGCGGTTTGACTCTATAACCTGTGTGCTTAAGTGTAGCTCTGTGCTGAAAGTCAGTGGAGCACACCGGTCAAGAGTGTGGGCTCCAGACCCGGATTGCTGAGTTATATAACCTTATTTGCCTCAGTTTCTCTCATTGTAAAATGAGGGTGATAACAGTTTCTATCTCATTGGGTGGTGGGGAGGATAGTGGATACATGTAAAACACTTAAAAGAGTGCCTAGTGCGTAGCAGACTACTTAATAAATATTACCTGTTATTATTAATGGCATTATTATTATAGTCCCTGTAGTCAATGAAGCAATGCTTCTGAAAGGGGTCGTGTGGAAATCCCAGTCTTTTGCCACTCAATTTGCCCCTCCCCCACCTTTTACTCTTCGCTGCAGTACTCCCATCCAGCCACCATTACATATTCTTAAGAATTAAGGTTGGTTTGGGACTGTGTATTTCAGCAGAGTTATAAATCAACACCAAATGAGCTATTTTGGTTCATGTGACAGTCATATGCTTATTATCTTTTTAATTAAAAAATGATCATAAACGTCATCATGATGATGGGAATTGTGTAGCATGTTACCGTGTTAGTATATTTTTATATTCATTTCATTTGATATAGCAATACTCTGCAGAAGATTGTGCAGATGTGACTTCCATCAATAGAAATTCTAACACAGAGAAGTCAAATCATTTGCAGAGAAAGGGAAGGGAATTCAGGGACTCCCTGTGGAGTCTGCCTGGGGCAGGAGAAGTGGAGGGGAGTGGATGAGAAAAGTTTGGTATTAACCTGGGAGTTTGGAGTTACTGGGATTTTCAGAGTCAGGCCTATGTCTGAGGACAGGAGTGAGGGAATCTTCAGAAAGAAAAAAGAGAGAGAGATGGAGAGAGAGAGGAGACAGAGAGGCCAGTAAAGCAGAAAAGGGAAAGAAAAAGCAAACAGGGAAAAGAGGTGGACAATCTGGGAAGAACAGAGGACTAACAGCGGTTTCCCCCACGTTGCTGACTATTGACATCTAAAAATGGAGGTTCCTCAATGGCAGGGTCTTTATCTAGGTCCTTAATTTTCTCATGGCACTTAGTGTAGTATTGTTGAGTGCCTAATGAATTGTTCTCTCTTGTGCAAAGGACCTCCACTACGGCAGCAACTGTGAGCCTAAATGATGGGAAATGGTTCATTTGTCCCATTGAGGAGAAAGGAAGACCTCCTATGAAGTCAAGGAATTGGATGAAAATGATGGGTATTCTCTGGGGTGGTTGAAATTAGAGCTCTGTGGTCCGGAAAATAAACTGTGCTTCAGTACAGATACATTTATGGAAACATCAATAAACACTGTGATTAAACTGCAGATAGGATTCCATCAGAGAGAACAATTCAAATAGTATCACAAAGTTATTTTAAACCCCTATTCATATTTGCAGGTAAAAATTCCAAATTAATTAACCAGATGGGTTATTTAGATGGTTTTGTTAAATTCAAATTATGTTAAAGTAAAAACCTTGTGCTGCAGGATATGGAAAGTTTTCTTTTCCCCCCTCTGCTTTCGTGTGTACTCTTTGCAAATTCTAGCTTCCTAACATTGAAAGTTTTGATGGGGGCATGAATTATTTCAATCAAGAAGCAATCATTGGGGCGCCTGGGTGGCGCAGTCGTTTAAGCGTCTGACTTCAGCCAGGTCACGATCTCGCGGTCCGTCGGTTCGAGCCCCGCGTCAGGCTCTGGGCTGATGGCTCAGAGCCTGGAGCCTGTTTCCGATTCTGTGTCTCCCTCTCTCTCTGCCCCTCCCCCGTTCATGCTCTGTCTCTCTCTGTCCCAAAAATAAATAAACGTTGAAAAAAAAATTTAAAAAAAGAAGCAATCATTAAGTAGTTATTGTGTGGTGAGCTTTAGGTTTATGTAGAGGGAACCCTGATAGCGTTCTTGCTCCTGAGGAGATTAAAATCTTTTGGAGATTAAAAGACAGTGTGACAATGACAAAGGCTCCTAGAGAGACAAGCTCAAAAGACCATGGGAACTCAGGAGAAGGGCAGAATCGGCTTGATCTGTGCCCTAGCTGTATATCTTGGAGGATGAGCTGGTGAGGGTGACCAGCCATTCTTTGCAGAGAGCTGTGCATGTGCAAAGATGCAAACACTCAGGAGCTGAGGATGCTGGCTGGAGTACAGATAGGGACGGGGAAGAGATGGGCGAAAAGATGAAGTTGGCATTGTAGGTAGGGTCCAGTCTTAGAGAGTCTTGTCTGTCATTCTAAAAGTTTGAAGTTTATTTGGAATACCCTAAGGGTGCCACTTAAGGAATTTAAGCATCAGGTCAGCATGGGAGGTAGAAGGAGGGGGCAAAAAAAAATGGGAGTAGAAAGAGTGTGTGCATAAATGATGCATTTTAGATAAAAGCCCTCTGGGCTGCTGGGTAAAGAATGGATTGCAGGAGGGTGTGACTGAAGTCAGTAGGAGGTGGTTGGAGGAGTCTGCAGGAGAGGTGGTGGCAGTAATGGAGAAAGGGGGACAGGTTTGAGCAACAGTTAAAGTGGAAGAGTTATTGGAACTTGGATGTTGACTCAATGGCAGTGAGTGAGGGAGAGGAGTCTAGAAGACCCCCAGATTTAAGGCTCAAGAATCTAGTAGTTTCTTTAATTGAGAGAAGTATACTGGGGGGAAGAGAAGGAGTGAAGTGGAAGATGATTTAAGATGACTGTGTTCGGGAAGAACTGTTGAAATTAGCATTGCTTAGAATGGTAAATGTCAGGGTTTCCTGATTTCTGCTCTCTGGTAACTGTCTCTGAAACTTTGGTTTTGAGTGTCCTGCCCTGTCTTCCCTTTCTCCCTGTCCCTGACTTCCTCTTACTTTACACCACTGCTGTTTTCTTTCATCCTTACCTGGCTCTGCTAATGCTTCTATCTAGGTTCATTCCAGCACATCCCCCCCAACCCACCCCCCACTGAGACTCAGCAAACCCACACATTTATAACAGATAGAACAAATACTGAACCAACATTTTTGTTAAATAGCTTGACTGCTTTGTGGACAGGGATTTGTCAACACATCTGTTCTAAAGGATTTTCTTTTAATAGATTTTTTTTTCTTTTTTTCTTTTTTTTTTTTTTTTTTTTTTTTTT
>NW_024412395.1:30464775-30909234 GCF_014898765.1 Herpailurus yagouaroundi | reverse complement strand
TTTTTTTTTTTTTTTTTTTTTTTTTTTTTTTTTTTTTTTTTTGGTGAAAACCAGATCAGCAAAGCACTGTTACCATGGTCTATCCTTGGAGACCTGGAAATTGCTGTACTAAGCAGAACTGATTAAATGGTATTTTACCTGTTTGGAATGAAACTCACAATCTGTTCCTGAAAATTGTTGCCATTACTTGGCAAATGGTAGTTGAGGAGAGGAGTATACTATTTGTTATATTTTAAGACTGAGATTTGTCATCTATGTATACAGACAATGGGCTCCATTCTCAACTGGATGAACGCAAACTGAACATTGAAGGGGACTCGTTGAGAGCAGAGGGAACTCTGTAAGAGGGAGCACCAAAGCTGACCATCAGTATAACCAGGGACACCACCAGATTCAGAGCTAGGGTGCAGGTCGAGCAGACGACCACCTGGATCCAGCATGGATGAACTACTGCTTCTCAGACATACCTTCATGTGATGCTGCGAAAGGGTCTTGATTACAAATCAAGAAAAAGTGAAACATGGATCACCTTGATGTATAAGTTCTAAAGATGTTGGACCTGCAGAGTGAATGTTATCCTCCTTCGGGAAGGCAGAGAGATAAGGAGAGTCTGACAGCTCTAACACCCTTTTACAGTAGCAAAGATTCAACCATGCCTAGTCTTCACCAAGAACACAGACTACACACCTTTGAGGTAGTATGGTAGCAATTAAGCTTCATCCATCCAGGCAGCCTGACATGACAAGATTAACAGCAGGGACTCTGGCAGACAGGGTCCAGCTTGGCCTTGCCTCTCTCCTTCACTTCCCAGCAATGTAACTTTGAATAAGTTGCTTAACCTCTCCAAGCTTCACTTTTCCTTGCATATGAGGAGAATAACATTACTCATCACATTGGGTTGTGGTGAGGAGTAATAGCCACTGTGCTTACCATGCTTAGCATGTTGCCTGGCATGTAATGAGAGCTCAGTAAATGCTGGCTGGGGCTCTTAGTGGCCACCTAAGATGCGAAGATGAAATTGGAACTAGAGGGCTGTAATGAAGGGCTTTGTCAAATAAAGATGTTTTCCTGTGATGGCATTAAGAAATTGGTCTTTGGGCATTGGGTTACAATGAATATGCTACAAGGAATAATCTTATACTACATAAGCATTCTTGAGGTTTGTAAAAGTCTCGTTTTCTCCCTGCTCACGCTTTACCATGTTCAACAGTATTCTGTAAACTGCTGTCATTTAAAGTCAGTTTTAGTCTCTATCTCTGATCACTCCTCACCCACAACCAATTACCAACTTGCCCAGGGAGTTTCTACAGGACATGTGAAGGGTATGCCACAGAAGTCAGAATCCTGACTCTGGTTTTGTCCATCTCTGACCTCTCTTTTTTCCTTTCTTTCTTAACCTCCATTGCCAAGGAAATTAAGCATCTTCTGGAAGAGAATTAGAGCAGTGGTCCTCACTTCTGGCTGCAACCCAATCAGTTGTAGAGCTGTTAATAAATTGTAGATGCCCAGGTGCCTGTTGCTGAATGCACAGAGGACAGCTTACCTAATTCCCCGTAGAACTCCCGTGTGTGTCCTTGTCAAATCAGAAGAAGCCAAGGACCACCCACAGTTGTATTAAGCAATCAGGAAACTTGTGAACACCCCCCTGTAGCTATTAGGCTCTGCACATGTCTCACAGAGCTAGTACACCCATATAGAAGTCAGTCCTGTTTGGACTTAACTCTCCAGTACAGTACTTTCTGCTTCACACATGACATCTGTCAATTGCACTTGTCTTTGACTCAAAGTTTTCCCTTCGTTCTTTTACAAATGTATCAAATGGGAGAAATGTAGGATATGTGTTTTCCCCCAAATGTGGGAAACTCTTTAAAACAGGTTTACAACAAAACTTTCTTCCACATCTGAAATAAATCTGTGAGGAGTTAACTGGGCAGAGAGAAGATGATCTCCTCCCTGCATTTCTCCCTTACTGGTCAGAAGCCCTTTTCTCTGTGGCAGTTTATTGTTTCAAGATATCCATGCATGCTCCTCCTCCACCCCCCGAACTGTAATATCCAGGGTTACAGACGGTTCCCTTGTGAAGAAAGCATGCCTTACTGGGGCTCTTCCTTTTAACAGCTTAATGCCAGCATCCATTAAAGCTAGAGCTCCCTCCTCCCTGTGAAGTTTATTCACAGGTAAAATTTAAGGTTACAATATTTTTATCAGTACTAATTTGAAGGTTATCATTTTTTTTCATAAATTATGTTGCATTTCCTTCTTTGTCCCAAATTACAACAGACTTGTGAGCATTTCTCAAAAAATGTTCCTTCATTCCAGGGATGTTTATAAGCGTTGTTGAAAAAGAAAAATGTTTCCTGGTGAACAAAACTTGGGGAAATGCTAGAAAAACAAGTTGGTTTCTCCTCTATAGAATCATTTAACCTGGTAATATTCATCGTGTATGCAGTATTTTCCTATAAAACTTTCTTTATTCACAGAGAATCTCTCAGGACTAGGTTTTGGGGAAAATGCTTTGGGAAATGGTGTCCTAAATTTCTTAAACAAGAACTGTAGAAGAGAAGAGAACAGATACATATCTTGAAACAAAAATTGATACACATGATCTGACATGTTCTTTGGTAATAAGACATTTTGAAATTGAACCTGCCTCAAATAATTCAGAACTTTTGATCAATGCGTACCTCATGCCATAAGGATGATGGGGGACAGCACAGCCTTTCCCAGGCAACCACTTAAAAACAAGAGTCTTTGATGTTGTTGTCCTCAGTTGGCAACATCATCGAAAAAGTGGGTGCACAATACTGAAAATGGGGTAATCCAGACCAGTCCTGTAATTCTACCACTGTTGCTGAGGGAGTTATGAGATTTGGAACAAAAACCATGGGGCCTTTTAGAAATAGGCATGATGTTAAATTGCATTAGAGATAAGTAGGCAACATCTAAAGTGTGGGACAGCTGTTGTGGCTGGTACTGCTCAGTGGACAGGGAGAACTATTGGATCATCTCCTGGGTTAACATCTGTGTAGCCAACTATTAAGAAGGATTCACATTCCTGTTGTTCCCGTTCAAAGCATCCACTAATTCACTCCATAAATACTTACTGGATGCCTGCAAATTAGTAAATACTGTTCTGGTCACTTGGGCTAGAGCAGTGACAAAATAGATAAAGTCCCTGATCTAAAAGGTTTACTGTCTAGTTTAATCTATATAGTGCCCCCATTTAATAGATGAGAAAGCTACTCTAAGAGATTTTAAGAGATTGAAACTGTAGATTTTTAAGACTGGAGTACCTTAGAAAACATTTTTATTCAAACTCTGCATGTGACTCATGAAGAAATACATTTAAAGGGTTACTCCTTTTTATTAGAAATAGTGACAGCTAGGGGCGCCTGGGTGGCTCACTCGGTTAAGCGTCCGACTTCAGCTCAGGTCACGATCTCGCGGTCCGTCGGTTCGAGCCCCGCGTCAGGCTCTGGGCTAATGGTTCAGAGCCTGGAGCCTGTTTCAGATTCTGTGTCTCCCTCTCTCTCTGCCCCTCCCCCGTTCATGCTCTGCCTCTCTCTGTCTCAAAAATAAATAAACGTTAAAAAAATTAAAAAAATAAATAAAGCAATCTTAAAAAAAAAAAAAAGAAATAGTGACAGCTAGGACCAAAAGCCAGGTCTTCTACCTTCCAACTCTGGTCTCTCCCTGTTACCATATGCCACTTAGAGAACTGATGTGGATGTGTACGAGGTAGGCCCTCCATAGAGGTGTGATTCTCAGACAGTGGGCACATTCTCTGTCCTAACACAGTTGGAATTTGACACTGTCAGCTCAAGCTGGTAACTGAAAATCCAAAAGCAGCAGCGGCTTAAGGACCATGCCAAAGAGTATTTTGCAGGGTAAAAAGGGGCGGGGATCCCCATCAAATGAGAAGGATGAGATAAATGGTCCCAGAACTCTTACTTGCATCTTGTTGGATTATGAAAGCACAGTGGATGTGCTCCAATTTAAACTTGGCCAGACACTGGGGGATTAAGTTTCATGACACAGGAGGTTGGTATTGTAATCTTTGTAGGTTCTCCGTGAGAAGATGGAACTCTTATATGTCATTACATGTAAGGAAGTGATTTAAGGACCATATTTCTGTTACAAACAGTATTAGAAATAAGTATTTCATTTCCCCTTGATTGCAACACTAAATCTAAGAATGTCAAGGGAGAGAATGTACTTTATGGAATGCAGAAAACTTAGTAAAAAAAAAAACCCTAATTGGTAAAAGTATATCAAAGAAAGCACATAAAAAAACCCCAGCAGACATTTCATATTTCAAATTTATTTATTTATTTAAAAATATTTTAAAATGTTTATTTATTTTTGAGAGACAGAAAGAGAGAGAGAGCATGAGCAGGGGAGGGGCAGAGAGAGAGGTAGACACTGAATCCGACGCAGGCTCCAGGCTCTGAGCTGTCAGCACAGAGCCCGACACGGGGCTCGAACCCACGAACTAGGAGATCATGACCTGAGCTGAGGTCAGGCGCTTAACTGACTGAGCCACGCAGGCACCCCATCACATTTCAATTTTTTATTTGAATTATCTAAATGGATATTTGATTGAATGCATGAAAGAGAGGTTAGATTAATATTAATAAACAGGCATGTATTAAGCATCTAGTGTACAAAACATCATTAGATAGTAAGAAATACATCTTAAAGGTGAATAAATCTTGATCCCTGAGAGATGGTGAATCCGGCAACACAAGGGATGAAAATTGTCATCTTCATTAAGAAGCATGACATGTTTGGGAGAACAAAACTATTTCTCACTTATGGGAAATATAATCATAAAAGAGCAAGCAAACATTTGTTGCCTATGAGAATGTTGGGTCTTAAGAACCTGGTTAGGAATGTGCCACAAAATTAAGGAATTACGTGATTTACCTTTTGGAAACTTAATTTGGTATGGATGGTATGATTCAAACTACCATTTGCAGTATGATCTATAATAATAGATGTTATTTTTTGAGATGATGTTATATTGGCCCGGATCCTTCTGAAGTTGGTTCTGACATTTATAAGGGAGCAGTTAGCTCCTTTGCAGACAGCAAGCTCACCATCCTTGCATACTTGTATCTAAAATAGTCCTAAAATTCTCTTTATTGCCACTACACTGTTTCCCAAAATGAAGCATGAGATCATGGTAGTATTTAGTTATTGGTTCAGTTTCCTGTCTTCTTAGATCTTTTTAAAGCTCATATGTCCTTACAGAATGACCTCCTAGCTTAATGCCTTATCATGTGATCAGCTATTTACAAAGTACTGCTGTTCTAATTTGATTCCTTTTGATAACATAAGAGAACATTTAGTTGTATGGTCTGTGGTAAGTATAATTTATTTCATACTCTCAGAGTTCTGAGATTGCAATGGCAGAAAGCAGACCAACTAAATAGCAACATTGCATGAGAAATTAAATCAGCCTTTCTGTAAAGGAATTTCTTCCAACTATTTCCCCTTATTGATTATATAGGTCTAAATGAAATAGACAAAAAAACAAAATTCAGCCGGTGAATGTGCTAAGCCATGCTTTGTCAATTTTATTATAAAAATATGTTAAATGTCTGTGTATTGTGTATATCACATCTTACTTGTGTAGGATTATGTACACTTTAGAATACAGTCAAAAAATTTTTTACTGATAGTATTTATAGTATTAGTTACTAAAATCCTTACCCCAGAACTCACAGCTAAAGATTCCTTTAAGGCAAATGTGCTGAACACCAGTCCCCAACTTTATTGCAAACTTATTATGCATACATAACCATTCCACACTCTTGCAAGATACAAGTCACTACTCCTCAATAACATTCTTACACACAACTCTGCTTTTCTGTCTCTACAGGAGTGAAATATCTTCCTGAGTTTGCATTATCTTGTTTTGTGAAAGTTTTGTGAATTTTACCTATGACCACAGAGACTTGGTTGTGATTTTACTGAAAACTGTAGCACATTATTCTTATGCAAGTCTCCATGAGTGGCTATTTTTGTTCTCAGTTCTCAACAGGAACAAGTGAATACTGCAGTATGAGTTATTTTTAAGGGCTTTTAAATAGTGTTTGTTATTTCAAGGCATTAATGAGTAAAACTTCTTAGAAAATACTGGTCAGTTGTGTTTATTGCTTTATGTCAACACGCTTGTCATTTTGAGAAAGTGTCATAATCCTAGAAGAAGATGGTTTGCACTCCTTGAGTCTGATTCTAATCTGAGAAGTGTTCTGTGTATCCCTGCATATCTCGCAAAGGATCTGTGGCTGCACATCTGTAAGCATCTTGCTTCTCACAGCAGAGCACACACATGTTGGGAAGGCTTAGGTTCTTTTCTTCAGCAGTGCATTTGCAAATTGGGTAGCTAATAGGAAAGAGTGGAAGAGTCCATATCCACCTGTAGTTTTTTTTTTTTTTTTCTTCTCTTTTTTCCTCTCTGCACTCTTTATATTGTTGACATATTTAGGTTAAGCCAGTTTTATTTAATGGTATGGACTGAACACAGAGATATGGACTCCAGGCCTGCACTTGCCCACAAGCGGTTATTAGACCTTAAATGTAAACTTCTTGAGCCCCAGTGTCGTCATTGTGTGAAGTGAGAGATTTGCAAACTGGTGGTTCACAGCTTAAATCTAATGTGCACAGGTGTTTGGTTTGGGCCACATAATCACTTTAAAAGTCAGGAGATTTTATATATGATTCTTAATGTCTCATACCAAATGGTAAGATCTGGCAACATGGAGCCTTCATTCTCAAACAGCAGCAATTTTCTGGGCCTAGTTTGCTATCCTTGCACTTGACTGGGTTTTGTTCCCTTGATCTAAAATGGTGTGACTTTTTAGGTTTTGTTTCAAGAAATTTTGTGGGAAAAATTTAGTTCCTTTTAAAGTTCATTAGACATGTTACTTTCCTTTCTACCTTATAAGGCCTTAGTTTTCCTCTGGTTCCTTTCTGTCCTGACACTCTTACAAAGGATACAGTACCCCACTTGTGTCTGTTCTGTCCTACCCATGTATGGCCTGTCCCTGTCTGCCACCTCTTTAGGGCAATGGTTGAGGGGAATAACCTTGGCTTTATTTTTCATACCCCCATTTAACTTTTCTCCTTTCATAGTTTGCTTCCAGATGGATAATGTAAAATGATTTATCATTGCTTCTGTGGAAATTAGAGAAACAATGACTTTCTACTCATGAAATTCGGAAAGTATGTGGAACTGAGAATAAAATAGTAAATCTCACTTTCTGAAGCTGTACTTGTTCATATTTTTTGGTTACCACACTGTATCTAATGAGATTCTTGCAAAGCAATGCTATGCATGCAACAATTCTCCTATAACTCTCTTTGGAGACAGAGTCCAGCTGCTGTGGTGAGGGTTAGTTGCTTCTTATGGCTTGGGATCATCTTTCATTAACAATCACAGATGGTAGTGTATCCATCTTGGTATAAGAACTGATGTAAGCTTTGGTCAGGCAAAGGAGGACTGTATGACCATGAAGAGCTTCTTCAAGCACCACATCCCTGAATCATGTCCAATGGTCGTGTATCTTCAGTTGAATCCTCATCCCTGATTCTTGGGGAGAATCAATATAGTCAACGAAAATCCAGGGTAGGAAGATAACCTTGGATCTATAAGGGGGCTTGTGGAGAATGATGAATGAAATATTTATTTCTAATTGTTTTATTAAGAGTTGAATTTGTATAGCTAAAATAGCATTAGAGAGATGGTTTAGAAAAGACAATTGCCTATTTGCTAAAATAAAGCCTCATTTTTTTTTTAATTAGGTTCTTACAACATGGCTACTCTTCAACAGCTTTAGAGAAAAGCAAATGTTCCTTATTATCAAATGTGATCCTTGAGCTTGGTTATTGACAGCTAAGGACCATCTAAAGATAACACACATTTTGCAAGATGATTCTCTTTTACCTGCTGATTGAATTGTGAAAACTCTGAGCCCAAATGCAAATTTCCCTGTTCCTGTTTTACTGGATAGGCTCCCAAGACTAAGACTAGAGGTAATACAAATTAGAGAATTTCCACCAGTTGATTCAAGGAAATAGCTAGCTTGAAAAATAAACCTGTTAGCAGTGAGGTTTTGTAGAAAAATACAAAAGTAGGAGCTTTGATTCAGTTAAGGAGCATTGGGGGCAACACGATTCCTTTTATAGAGCTATTACTCAACCTATGAAGTAGATTGACTAGATTCTCAATTTGTGAGCTTATTCTCTCTTTTCCTCCTCATCTTTTGTCTGGCTTCTCTTTGCTCAAGGTGGCCTACTGAAAGTAGGGCAGAACACCTTAGGGTAGACCCTCTACCTCTGCTTTTGCAGTATGCATTTCCCTAAGTCCCTCACTGGGAGATGCATTCCAAAATAATGTTGAAAGCAGAAGGGGGTACATTTTGTGAGGCACACAGGCAGTGAATAACTTGGGCAGAAAGGGCTGATGAATTGATCTCTATTTCATTTCTGACTAAATTTTTAAGAATTCCATGGAAAGTGAAAACTCAGACATGATTCCACAAAAGACAAAGATGTCTGGAAGAAGGCATTCTTATGGATGTTAATCTCAACTTTTTTCATATCTGGTCATGATTTGGCTCTGGAAGTTCCTTAATAATATAGACAATTTGGTAAAATTTTATAACAAGTTTCTACCTGGTGTCGTTGAAGACCTCATGATCTGCTGTAGGATTATCATCTGCCAAACTATGCAAGGAGGGTAACAATCAGTCCTGGGTAAACATTTAAAAGTGCTTTATGAATAAGTAATTAAAAAATTGAGGTGGGGCTGAATACTATTTTATAAGCTTCATTTATATTTAAGTTTGAGAGGGGACTTGGGGGCAGATGGACCAACGCCTTCATTTTACAGATGAGAAAACTGAGGACCAACGAATGTCAATGCCATAATTTAGGTTACATAACTTTGTAGCTGCAGAACCAGAATGAATTCTTGATTCCCAGCCCAAGGCTTTGTTATTAGGGCATGCTGCCTTAGATTTTCCCACCAGATCAAGCTGCTGGCTTGGGTAGAATTCTAATAATTGATATTTCATTTTTGATAAAAGTTTGTTTTGTGAAGCCTGCATCACATTATGTCCTTTCAGCACTGTAAAAAGGAGCTTAATTTGAATGTCCTTGTAGCATACTGCACCAACTAAGTGTACCAGCTTAGCCAGTACAGTATTATCACCAGGCTCCAAGAACACTGTGTAACTTTTCCCACCTGATGCTAGACCCTATCTGTCATGTTCAGCTTCAGTTTTGAAAAGCTGCCCAATTCTTCCTGTATCTGAATAATCTTACAGAAAGATGCTGCCTTTAGTGTATGGTAATTTTCAAGGAATCCTCCGCCCAAAACCTGCTTCAAATTAATGCACATAAGTAAATGGAGTTATGTTTTTCATAGAAAACATTGGCATAAATAACAAAACATATATAACAAATTAGTTGACCGTTATGTTGAGACATCTAAGTTTACATAAAAATTGCTGTTGTACTAAATCATGGAGCCAAAGTCAAGTATGTATATGAGACCTAGACTTTGGATTGCTTTTTTTTTTTTCATTAAATGCTTTATTTATTTATTTATTTTTTTTTTTTGAAAAAAAGAGAGAGCACAAGGGAAGGGCAGAGAGAGAATCTCAAATAGGCTCCATGCTCAGCACAGAGCCCGACATGGGGCTGGAACCCACAAACTTTGAGATCATGACCTGAGCCAAAATCAAGAGCTGGGAACTCAACTAATTGAGCCACCCAGGTGCCCCAAGACCTAACTAGCCTTTGGATTTCTTAAGCTCCCTGTCTGAATGTTAGGCATCATGGAACTGTCATAATTGTCATTTTGGATATCCAACTTTATTTATTTATTTATTTATTTATTTATTTATTTATTTATTTTTAAGATTTATGAAGTCAGACTGCTCAGTGGGAAAAAAAAATTCTTCTTTAAGAAAAAAATGGGGAGATCTGAACATGGAGAAGGCCCATCAGAAAATATCTGTGACTCAAAGACTATCTTTGAGTATTATTTCTGGGCCTGAGTGGTCTTCATGGGTTTTGGGTGTCACAAATGTCATGGCCTGGGAGAAGGAAAAGATAGTGATGGAGGATTTAAAAACAAACAAACAGACAAAAAACCAGAACACAAAAAAAGCAAAGGAGAGAGTAAAAGGAGAGAATGGGAGTGTCAGAGTACTTCCAGAAATGATTCCAAACATGTATGTATGTGCTGTGTTCTCGCTCAGGTTTTTAAAAAATTTTTTTTTTAATGTTTATTTATTTTTTGAGAGAGAGAGACAGAGTGTGAGCAGGGGAAGGGCAGAATCCAAAGCAGGCTCCAGGCTCTGATCTGTTAGCACAGAGCCCAACATGGAGCTTGAACTCACGAACCACGAGATCATGATCTGAGTTGAAGTCAGATGCTTAACCGGCTGAGCCACACAGGCACCCCCCCGCCCTTTTTTTTTAAACAGCTTTATTGAGTTATACTTTACTTACATAAAACTTCATCTGTGGCAATTATACGATTCAATAATTTTAAGCACTTTGAGTTTTTCATTTAAGTTTGTCACCTGGCCTCCATTATGTCTAATGAAAGATTAGTAATTAATTGCATTTTCTCTTCTCCTTTGTCAAGTTCCCACATTTTTCTTCCATATTACATTTTCAGGTTAAACCTTCTAGTGAAGTTTTCATTTCAGTTACTGTAGTTTCAACTCTTGAATTTCTTCTTGGCTCTTTTATAATTTGTGTCTTTTTATTGAGATTCTCTATTTACTGAATCATTGTCATCATATTTTCCTTTAATTCTTGTTTCCTTTCATTCTTTGAATATATTTATACCACTTGTAAGTCTTTGTCTGCTAAATCCAACATCTGGATTCCCTCAGATGTGTCAATAATGTCTTTTCACTACTTTCCTCCCTGCTTGCCCCACCCCCCCACTCCAAGTATGGGTCATAATTTCTTGTTTCTTTGCATGTCTCATAATTCATAATTTCATTGTTGAATATTGGACATTTTAGATAATCTCTTATAGCAATTCTGGATTCTGACTTTTCCCCCTGAAGGATTTGTTGTTTGTTTAATAAATTGCCTGGTCTAAACCTATGAAGTCTGTCTCCTCTGCAGTGTGTGGCCCTTGATGTTTCTATTCTGTTTCTTTTTCTTCTTCTTTCTTCTCCTTTTTCTCCTTTCCCTCTCCCTCTCCTTCTCTCTCCTGCCCCCTTCCCCTTCCTTTTCCCTTCCCCCACCCCTTCCCCTTCTTCACTTTCTTCTTCTTCTTCTTCTTGTTTTTATTCTTAAGTCTAACTTTCTAAGGATCATCTTTGTGCCTAAATTTCTTAGTGTTTGTCAACAATTGGTCAGAGACTAGGCTCAAATACCTTGAATCAGTATGGATTCTGTTCCTTGCTGATGGATCGGTGTAGGCCTGGGAGTATATTCAAACTTCAGGTCACTTTCAAGTCTGCATCATCTTTTGCCTTCTGCTAACCTCTCTTGAATCTCCTTTTCATATGCCCAGACTCAGCTCTGTCAACTAGGAACAGTGTGGGTGGCTGTGTATGTGCCCAGCCTCTGGTAAATTCAGGATATTTGAATCACATCCCCTCTGGATGTCTCATATCCCACAACTACCTCTAAAAACTCTGGCTACTCTACCAATCCATTGCTTGCCCCAAACAGGCAAGCTCAGGCTAATGGAGACCTGGCCCTCCCTTGCCACCAGATCTCCTTTTAAATTAACTATGCTCCAAATCAAGTGAATCCCCTACAGCAGCAGCAGCAGCAAAGCTTATTATTTTCACAGCCAGTCCCACTCTGGTTGTACTACTAGTCTGAGAACTGAAGGAGAGATGATTGTAGCCTCGGGCAAAATGCCACAGACTTGTGCTGTCCTTACCCAAAGTTTAGTAGTTGTCATGAATAAATGCTTCTCAGTTTGTTATATGTCTCTGGTCAAATTCCAGAGTGCTGAGATGATTGCTTTTGACTATTTTGTCCAGCTTTATAGTTGCTTTTGGGAGAGAGGATTTTTTGAGTGTTTTTTTTTTTCTTTTACTCTTGACTTATTTTATTCTGTCACAGTAGAAGTCAGAAGTCTCCTAAACTTTATTTTAATGACAATATCTTCATTGAAGATAAGCAGCCCATACCCTTTGCGTGTGGATATAAAAGCTCAGCACATATTCCAAAGGTCATGCACTATATTTTATAGTATGCCCCCAAATAGGTAATATTCTGTCCACCACCCATCTTTTAAGAAGCAGACAGGTTTGAGGTCTACTCACACCTTTTCCCCTATGTTCTGGTGAATAAGCATTAAGTGTTTTCATACCTGAATGCGGATAACCAAGGTGCAGAGGATTATTCTTCTTGGCAATAATAGTAGTCATGTAGTTTTCAGGTTGGGAGATTGGCAATGGAAGGACATTATCTTTCTGCCTCCTTAGTAATAAATATTTAGTAGGTAGTAAGAATGTTACAATGTAGTGAGTGCTTACTATGTGCCAGGTAAGCATTGTTAAGCATTCATTGTTAAGCATTTCACAACTTGTGTATCGTTATCTTCATTATGAGGCTTAGAAAAGTTAAGTAACTTGCCTGAGGTCACTCAGCCAGTAAATTGTGGAGAAAGGATTCAAATCCAGGTCAGTTGGATACCTAATTCCATGTTATTAATGAGCAGGCTGTACTCCTTTGGGGCATCACTACTCCCAGACATCAAGCCAACAAAATGAGGTTTACATTTGTTTTGAGAGACTGGCTTCCAATAAGGTGGCATTGCTGATGATCTGTCCATGGTGATTCTTGTCTGTTTCAACTGAAACATTCCTTCTTCAGCCCTTCTTTACTGGCTCACTAAATTTACTTGTAAGTTAGGTAATGGAGGAGGGGTTCAAGGAATTGTGCTTAACAACTGATTATTTTTCTAAATCTTTAATTTTCTCATCTTGTCACAGTTTGGGTCCCCTGGGAAGTAGTATCTAAAATGGAGATTAGCATATAACATGCATGAGAGAGCGCTCTTGAGATCAATACCTTTTGAAGGGACTGGAAGGGGTCAGAATTGGGCAGAGGAAAGAAACTGAGCTATGATGGAATTTCAACAAAGTCTTCAGTCAGCCCTATGGGTAGTTTTGAAGCTAGGATACCTTTTCAGAATTTGGGGGTAGTGTCTGGGCCTTTCATACCCACAAAGATCTATCATTGGATATGGGCCACCTGGGGGGATGGGGTGTGACTTGGGGTGAGGTGGCATTCTTCAGCTGATGTAAGCCCAGAAGGGGGTTGACCCCCGAGAGTTATCAGCCAGCAGCACTTGCTCCCAGCTGGGGAAAGTACATACTTTGTTCCTTAAGGAAGATACGTGCAGTTTGTTGGAGTACCCTGCCCAACCATTTTTATTCAAATATTTTTTCTGTAATTATTACTTTTTTAATTGGGCAAAATTGTTTATGGGAGAAAGTATTTTTTTGTGGCTGTTGAGCTATAATTGACATAATATTGTATTTGTTTAGGTGTGCAATATAATGATTTGGTATATGTGTATATTGTAATTCTTTATTCTTTTGCTTATTCAAGCAACATACAATTTTTAAGTGTAAAAATTTCACACAACACTATGTGAGAGGCTGAAGATATGAAAATGAAAAATATCTACAGAGTTCCTGTTTATAGCTTGGGGGAGGCTATTTGTATTTAATTTTCTTCCTTGAAGTCTCTTGTTTAATCAGAACTTGGTTCTAGGTCAGTAACTCAATGTGGCCTAATTGAAGCCAATTTTAATCTCTCATCCAAGCCTTAAGCATTTGGTTGTTGTTTCCCAAATTCTTTTAAATTAGAGGATATCTTTCTTAGAAATACACTAGACAATGTTTAGAAGTTTTTACCATTCGTAAAGTTACAATTACCAGTTTAATGGGCTGTGAGCTGAGGGAAAGGAGCCTCTGTATTTTAAAAAAGGCATTAAAAATTAATTATAATTTTTGACAGAAAGTGGTGATAGCAGCAGTTGAATTTGTTGCTCAAGATTTTCCTAGCTTCTTAGTGTTATCCTATTATCCTTAAAAAAGAAATAGTGTGTTTTAATTGTAATTACTTTTGATAATTTTTTTACCCTAGGAGGTAAATTATTAATTAGGGCGTGCATTATAAATTACTTTTTTATTAGGTGATTTCTGTCTGACAATAGTTTCTAGCTTTTTTTTAATTAAACTATGTCTCTAGGATTTATTATTAATAGCTTTGGGCTCTATTAAGAGGGAGGCTAATCTGATTTCCACCTTATGACCCCACATATACCTGGAAAATGATTCCACCCAGCTGAGATAACTGGTAAATTATGTGTGTCCGATACCAATGGCTCTGGGTGAGGAATCATTTTTAAATGAATATTTCCTTCTCACATTTTTTCATCATGGTCTTTCACTATAGATTTTAAGTTAATTTGCCTCACCATTACACATGTGTCAGGAGGAATAGGTCTTTAAAAAACTAATCCAGGCATTAAAAGATATCAGGGAGAGAACAAGAAAACTCAATGTAGGATCAACTCCAAGTGATAAAACAAATGAATGAATGGATCACCAATAACGTTACCATTTATGTATAAATGGGGTACCTTGGCTAAAATTGAGTCCTAAGACTATTTTGTCTTCTGAAATTTCATAGGTATAAGTGAAAAAAACAAAAACAAAACAAAACCAAACCACAATCCACAAAAACCTCCAACAACAAAACTGCTATGAAGATAGGACTATTTAAAAGAATAAATTAGTTTTTTATTCAGTTTACCCTTTGAGCAAACAATCTTTTGTTTTGAGAAATCCTTTGAAAGAATGGGGTCTTGGAAGAATATCTGTTTCATGTAGGTTTGGAACAGAGCCTCATAACCATACTCTTTAATATTTCTACACTTAAGTAGATAAATAAAGACCATATGTAGCTGCAGTCTGTTCGGGTCAGATTTGCTACCTAATGAGTCAGCCCCAAACTTAGGAAAAGACATTTGATTTTTAGACATCTTTGGATTTCAGAATTGTGGGTAAGAGACTGTGCACCTGTACCAGCGAGGTACCTGTCTCTCAGAAAACTAGAGTCATTTATTTCCGGGAAAATATTTTGAGACTTCACCTCTCAAATAATTGAATTAACCTTGGAGGCAAGTGAAGTCTTTTGATATGGGTACTGGTGCCCTTCTTTATTTGGGGGTGGGTGAGGATAGGGTCTGCAGCCTCAGAGATGACTTTTCCCCTCACTCCCTAAATGAAGCCTGAATGTTTGTTTTACCCATGTGCACATAGCTCTCTGTTAGGTTTCCTACTCAGAGACTTCCAATCTCCCAAGTAGATTGGTTTGTGCTGCAGCAGCAAAAGAACCCTTAGCAGCCCTTTCATCCTTTTTTCTTAAGTGTGACCGGAGAGGGGACCTGGGTGGCTCAGTTGGTTGGGCATCTGACTTCGGCTCAGGTCATGATCTCGTGGTTCGTGGGGCTCTGTGCTGACAGCTCCGAGCCTGGAGCCTGCATCAGGTTCTGTGTCCCCCCCTGTCTCTCCGCCCCACCCATGCTTGTACTCTGTCTCTCTCTGTCTTTCAAAAATGAATAAACATACAAAAAAAAAAAATTAAGTGTGACCGGACAGCCAAGGAACACAGAGAAATCTAGCACCGTGAGAAAGAAGGACCAAGATAAACAGACAAAAAAACTAAACCTGAAGGAAACCAAGATCATTTAGGAAACAGAATAAAACTTAAAAAAAAAAACACTCATAGTCAAGAAAATATTACATAAAATAAGAGCAATCAGAGAAGTAAGAGCTCTTAAAGAATAAAAATATTATTGCCTATATAAAAAGACTTTAGTTCAAGAGCTGGAAAATGAGGTAGAGGAAATCTCCTGGAATGTGAAACAGTAATACAAAGAAATGGAGTATATGAAAATGCATGAGATAAGAGACAAAACCTGGAGGTCCAACATCTTCTGAGAAAAAGAACAGGGAATGTGAATGGAGAGGAAATAATCAAAGCAATTAAGAGAAAAATAGGTTCCCAGAGTTGCAACACATGAACGTTCAACCTGAAAGGGCGTACCCCATGAGTGAAAAAAAGTCTCTGTTCAGAGTACTGAGGAGGACCAAGAGGAAGAGTGAGGCCTGGAGTCTCTCTTTGGAGAGCCCAGAAGTAGGTGGGGGTGAGACCTGTCCCTTTTGGTGGATTGTTCTGAATCCTATTTGTAGAGGAAATTGTGATTTATTTCTCTATATCATTCTGACCAAATGGTGGTGGTGGTGGTGCTGGGGTGAGAGAAAGTGCAGCACATCTTTTTCTACCAGGAAAATACAAAATGTTAGATTCAGATTCTGCTAGCATTTATTAAGGCACTTTATTTTTTTAAAATTGTATTTATTTATTTTGAGAGAAACAGAGATAGCACACAAGCAAGGGAAGGACAGAGAGAGAGAGAGAGAGAGAGAGAGAGAGAAAATCCCAAGCAGGCTCTGCACTGTCAACATGGAGCCCCAAGTGGGGCTCGAACTCATGAACCATGAGATTACAACCTGAGGTGAAATCAAGTGAGCCAACTGTGAGCCACCCAGGCACCCCTATTAAGGCACTTTAAAAAAGTGCTTTGAGTGCCCTTATTAATTCAAGAGTACAGGGGAAAAAATAGATTATAATATAGAATGTGTTCATGATCTCATTCATTGGTACACGCATGAGAATTTAGAAAGTAATCTAGAAAGATATATTCCATCTCTTGATGGTGGGACGATGGGTGCCTTTTATTTTCTTCTTTTAATTTCCTTTATTTTATGAAATAAGTGTACACTTGTTTCACAAATTTTAAAAAATACCAAACTTGCTTCCATTTGTGTGTGTGTGTGTGTGTGTAGGGGTGGGGGGGGACTTTTTATATTTAAATTACAAATATCCCCAGAGAAGGTAAAAATCTGAGGAAAGTAGCTTGTGAAGGTAAGAATAGGAGAAGCACCTTAGGGTGTTGAGAAAGATGGCCCGGAGGGGGAGAATAAGGAGGTTATAAAACCCGGAAGGTTAAGCTAAAGATAAGCTTCATCTACCTCCTGGTTCATGCAAGACCTGTCTTAACAAATTTCTGAACCGAGATACATAATTTTCTTACACTGATGACACGTTGCTTGAGGGCTGATGCTATCCAAGATTATCTACTAAAGGGCAGAAGAAACAGAACCAGATCTGGAAAGAGTCCGGCCAGGGCTCAGCTGTGAGAGCGAAGGGAAGGAGCCCAGGGCTTACAGTGAGGTAGTTGGGGCATTCTCTGAGTGCAGAGATCTTTCAACTTCTCTTAAATTCATTTAAAAATAGATACACAATGCTTTGCTGACCATTCCAGTGTCCTTAAAGAATAAATCTGTGGCCATTGTCCCTATTGTCATCGTGAAGACACATTTGCTCTCAATTGATCCATGAAGAGGGCTATTCTGGGCACTTTAAAAAGCAGGTTAATAAAGTAGAAATGGTTTCTTTTTCTCTAAGAGCTTGCAGATTGTGAGAGAGAATAGTTTAAAAGCTTATTTTGTGTAAAAACAGAAATTATAGAACGTAGCTTCTCACAGTGAAGTGCTGAACGACCATGTGATGATCCAATTGGTTAAAAACACCCCTTAATTGAGTTTAGGTCACTAACTTTGGCGTTGTCCCCCACGGTAGCCCAAATTTCAAGAATATTCAATATTAAATGCATCCAGATTAATTTAATAATCCATTTAAAATAACAATGATGGAGAATTGTCATAAAATTTTCCATCCAGGTTAAATTTTTTCTCCAAAAGAGCATTATGTTTATAAGATTAAAAACAAATAATTCAAGCTCTAAAAGTTACTTTTCCCTACAAAAAAACTATTGTGAAATTCTATTTTTTTTTTCAAAGCAGAGAGTAACAAAAGCAGGGGGAAGGTAGGAAAGGAACAGAAAAGTGGATTTAAGAGATAATGTATTGCATTTAAAGAATTTGAATGCCATTACTTTTCATCACTTAACTTTTCAAAGAACACTTTCAGCTTCCTTATTTGCATGTTTCATTGTTTTCCAGCCTTTGAGCACTGTATGTTTAAAATGCAAATGGAATAATATAAGAAAAAATGAGAAGTAATACTTGGAAATGTTCTGTGAAAATGTTGAAAGAGGGCCTGGTTTCCATCTGATTGAAAGGAGGTGAGGCTTGAGAGAGCAATCAGACTGGATATATTTTACCTTAAGGTGTAACTAGTAGCCCATTGCTACCCCTCTTTCTCTTGTGTACTGTTGAAAATTAGTTAACATTTCCTTTTTCATGACTCTCTTATTATTTATCTATTTCTCTTATTCTTCACATTAGGTACCTATCAATCAGTTAACCTCAATTCAATGAACATTTATTGAGCACTTATTAACTAGTCATTGTCATATCTGGAATGTAGAATCAATAGTTCTCTATTAAGAAAATCAGGGTTTAGGGGCGCCTGGGTGGCACAGTCGGTTAAGCGTCCGACTTCAGCCAGGTCACGATCTCACGGTCCGTGAGTTCGAGCCCCGCGTCAGGCTCTGGGCTGATGGCTCAGAGCCTGGAGCCTGTTTCCGATTCTGTGTCTCCCTCTCTCTCTGCCCTTCCCCCATTCATGCTCTGTCTCTCTCTGTCTCAAAAATAAATAAAAACGTTGAAAAAAAGAAAATCAGGGTTTGGATAAGGGACAAACATGGGGAAACATTTGTCAGCCTCCTGCTCCACCCCTTTTGATACCTGACTCTCCACTGGATGGGATAAAAAATCAGACGTCTTGGGTTGGAGTCCTGCATTGCCATTTCTCAAACATGCTACTTACCTTCTCTGAGCCTCCATCTCCTTACCTGTAAAAGGGAATGATAACATCTTTGGTGGCTGTGATGACTGAGACAATACAAATAAGATGCTTCTAGCAATAGCGCAGATGATCTCTTTCCTTTGGTTTGTGATGCAACAAAGAAAGTGGAGGGTGACCAGACATCATAGTTTGCCTGAGACTGATGAATTTCCTGGGACATGGTTCTGTCAGTTTTAAAATGGAATGGTGCCAGACAAATCTGGATGAAGTTGTCAGCCTAGAGACAGAAGGATGTGTATTCAGTTAGTCTTAATCCCAACTTGAATAAATCAAATTACATGCTAGAAGAACAAAGTTGTACTGGGGCATAGAGCAGAGCATAGCAAATTCCTTCACAAAGAAGAAGGAAAGAGCATGTCATACAGAGGGAGTTGAAGAAGCAAAGGCATGGAGGTAAGAGACTACATGACCTGCTTGCAGAGGCCTTAAGCGATCTCGTGCGGGAAGCATAAGGGCGTATGAGTTAGTGAGTTAAAGGTTAGTGAGTTAAAGGTTCAAAAGAGTACGGTATGGTCAGACTATCTGAGGCCTTGAGTGTTATGCTGAGGACCATGGAGTTGTTCAGAGGTAATGGGGAGATGGCCATCAAGGGGGATGGGACAGAGGTATGACATATACTTCTCAAGTCTCAGTTTAATTCTGCAAGAGAAAGCACTCATGTGACCTCTTCAAATAGATTAAAATGAGCATTTTTGTCTATAGCTCTCATTGTATTATCAAGTAATCACAAATTTTCTGTTATACCAAGTATTTAAGGTGGCTCTCCTTATACGATGGCATGTAGAAGGTACAAAGTCATTTTTGCTTCCTTCCACATTCAAACTTAGGGCCATTTGACTCTCCTCTTCCCATTATCCTCCTCATCTAATCGGGTGGCACAATATGTTGGTTTTTGTCTTCACAGCCGAATTTTCTTCCTCTCCATGCCCTCGCTTAGGCTCTAGATATGTTCCCCTAGATTCAACAAACCATCACATCTGGCCCATGCTCCCAGCCTCTCTCTAGATATAAACATTAATGAATATTGTGCCCAATTAATCTTGTTAAACGATATTTTTGTCATGTCACTTTACTATTCAAGAACCTATCATGATTTCCTACTAACACTTGGATCTAGGCCACTTTTGTCAGCCTGCCTTTAATATTTCTTCATCAATGGGCCGTTTCCCTACAACTACTCAGGTTCTCAGAAACCATTTGTGCTATTCACATCCACTTGCTTTTCGCCTTTTTGTTTTGTCTCGTTTGTTTTTGTTTTTAAATTTTCAGTTGTGGTAAAATACACATAACACAAAATTTGCCATCGTAAGCATTTTTAGGTGTACAATTCAGGAGTGTTAAATATATTCATATTGTTGCACAACCACAAATCTCTAGAAACTTTTCATCTCTTTTTGCCTTTAACACCAGGCCTTACTCACAAATCCAGCCCCTCCATCTGTTTCAAACCACTTGCCACGCATGGAATTGAGCTTCTTTGCTTTCTCTCTTACTGTTTAAATCCACAGCCAAACTCCAAGAAGAGAAATCCTATGTAAAGTCTATAAAAGAAGAGGTGCTCAATAAATGGATCAAGTTCAAGTACTATTGTTATACTTAGTATTGTTATACTTTGTATTGTTATACTTTGTGTTATACTTTGTGTTAGTCACAACTTGTATGTGGAGAACAAACACATCATTAACAGGTCGCAGGCACATTGGTTATCTCAACTGGTCCTCACCACAGCCCTGTATGATAGATGCAGTAGATGCTCTTATGTGCAGTTTTCAGATGAGGAACCCGAGAATGATTAAGGTACTTGTCCAAGGTGATGCAATTAGTAAGTGACAGAGTTGGTAGTAGAATCTAAGTATTCTGACTCCTAAAACAGAACTATTTCCACATTGTTTAGCTGCATTTCTTTGAAGCATGTCTTGTCTCTCCAACAAGAGTGAAAGCTCCTTGAGAGAGGGAACTATAAGAATTATCTTCAGCAGTCCTAGCGTATGGCTGAGTCTTGGGCACAAAGGTTCTGTTTCCTAGGTACTTAGGAGCTTATTGATAATTCACCGCACTGTTGTCTATGGTTTCTAAGATATTTTATACGTTTTATGTATAATCCATGTATATCCTTACATAACTCAGCAGAAGAGACTTTCAGTTCTCACTGAATTCTTTTGGGTACATGGGAAAACTGTATCTTCCTTGCCTCCCCCTCACATTGGGAGAGGTCATATGACAAATTCTGGCCAACAGGTTGTCAGTGGTGATGCCACAAATCTCTCCAGTCTCTTTTCTCCTGCCACCCCATCATGGAGGGAGACTTGTGTAGAGATGGTAGAGTCCAGGATCTAACTAAGCATCAGGGATGTTACCTGGAGACTTGGAGAACATCTCCCCTGGAGAGTGGCCCAGGTCTGCCACAGACCTTGTGACATAACCAACTTGTATCAGGTTAAAACACAAAGATTTTAGTTTAGTTTTTTCTTTTAACCTCAGCACAATCAAATGGCAAGCACATTAGCATCTCAAACTCTCATCGTTGCCCTGGAAAAATCATAAGGAATTCTTCTTAATTTGTGGTTAGGAAAAAACGAGGGTACGGAAAGGTTAAAGGAATGACATTGAGCCACTCCTCAGATCAGTCTCTTAATCCAAGTTGGTGATCTTTCCCCACATATGTAAGGACTACTATAGGAAATGTAAATCAGGTGCAGAAAAATGCAGACTGACACTCCAACCCTCTCTGTGCATAACATCCTGCAGCCACAGTTCTCCACCCGACTTCACAGCCATCTTCCCTTTTCTTCCCTGAGGAGCCAGTTCCCTCCTTAACTGACAGCTGAAGCCTTTACCAGGGCAGACTATGTTGAAAAGGGCATTATTTATCACTGTGCTGCCAGAGTAACACCAGCCTGCACAAAGGTGTGGTTGAAGGACTGGAATGTGCACGAAAGATAGTTCCGTTGGTCTTGCATGGACTTCTCAGTCCTCATCTCCCAACCTTGCCCCGTGTGAGGAAAAGATGGGATCAAGCTTGCTGCCTTTATAAAGAGGAGCATATCTCTAAGAAAGAAGGAGAGGGAGAGAGAGAGAGAGAGAGAGAGAGAGAGAGAGAGAGAGAGAGATTGCACAATCCCATAGTTTCAGTTCAGTGATGGTCATTACAGCTTTTCCATTGCTTCCATTTGAATCCTTTCCTAGTCAAACTCATTCTTATTAATAACTCCAAATAAAATCCAATGACCAGAGTTTAGGGTCTTCTTTTCATCTTCCCAACTTTGGTTGAAATTTAGACTTTTGGCTTATTTCCCATTAGACCTTATTTCCCTAAAGTTTTACACATACACATGCACACACGCACACGCACATGCACATGCACACATCTCTTACATAATATATAAAACTTTATGCACACAAAGTTTATATTATTTTTTCAAATTTCCTTTTTTTTTTTTTTTTTTTTTTGAGTTGAGTCCGGCTTTTGGAGGAGCTAGAGGGTGATGATTGAGACATTAAGCCTTGGATACAGACTAATTTTTCTATATAAATTTGCATGGCCTACTGGGAAGTTATGAATGTTTCTTTGCAGCATTATAAAGTTGAACAGATTATTCAATTCATATTTTAGCCTCACAATTTACAACTATTAGGAAAAAGCTGAGAGGGAGGCTGAAAAGATGTTCCTTGGGGGAATTTTCATTGCTGAAATAAAAGATACCAATAGACTCACAAAAAGTTCCATAAAACAAATGGGAAAAAATGTTACACTGAAGATACAGATAATTTGGGAAGCTGCAGCCATCTGGTTATGGTCAAAATAGCTGCTTCTGATGTCCTTAGATGGTACAAATTACTGGCAGACCTCAAAAACCAAAACAGGAATCCATTTTGAGATCAGATTCCTTTTGCCTTCAAGACATGTTTATAAAGAAGTCAAGATTAGAGGAAACAGAGGAAGAACTGAAGTGTGGAGAGAACATATCACCAAATGGTTACTTAATTTGGCCAGTGATTAACATGGACTGCATTTGGATGAGAAGGCAGATGGATATCCAGCCCCAAGTTTTGGCTTTTTCATTTTACTAGAGCCATCAGTGCCCCCAGCCTCCCACCCCGGAGCTATTTGGTGATCTCTTAAGAGCTGTGTTACCAGTGGCAATCAAGAGGCTTCTTCAAGGAGGGGAGCGGACATGAACCATAGAAGACATCAATTGGTGACTAGTGGACAGTTGCTTTTAAGCACATAGGACTCACTCTTTGGAAGCTCCACCAAAAATGTCGGGGGAGTACTTTGCAGGGTTTGGGCAAGGAGGCTCAGAACTTCGTTTGTAGGAAATACTAATGTGATTTGAGCATTTAAAGTAGATGTACTCTTGGGGTGCCTGGATGGCTCAGTTCATTGAGAATCTGACTCTTGATTTCGGCCCAGGCTGTAATCCCAGGGTCGTGATATTGAGCCTTGCATCTGGCTCTGTGCTGAGCACGGAGCCTGCTTAAGATTCTTTCTCTCTCTCTCTCTCTCCCTGTGCCTGAGTCCCTGCTTGTGACTGCTCTCTCTTTCTAAATAAAAAATTAAGAAAATTTAAAGTAAACATATTCTAAAAAATAAAAAGTAAATGTACTCTAAAAAAATAAAAAGTAAGGGAATTTAGAATTCACACTTCAACAAAACCTTACTCTTCTGGTCTCAGTATTGAACTGCTTCAAGCAGCCTATGAGGGGCTTGTTCACTGACTCTTTCTCCCTTCAGTCACTGCACAGCTAACTGTGGGACACCGTCAGCTGCTCCTTCCAACCCCATGATCCCTGGTTGTTGAACATGGCACTTGCTTCCCCTTGTTTTTAAGCTAAGATCATCTTTCCTTCCCCTTATATCTTCTCTTCTATCTTCCTCCTAATCTCCCTCCCTAATTTCTAGGACTGGCCTCTGTTCAGGTCCCTGTTCTGATTTTCTGTTCTAGGAATCTGTGAGGTCAGAAACTAAGAAATCAAGTAGCTTCCTCAAAAGACTCATTTTTCAGTAATGGGGAGGGAGGAATGAGGAAGAGGGGGGATATTCTAGTACGTAAAAAAAGTAATTTGCATACTTTAACAGATAATTTAAGCATGCTATTTATGCAGATTTTAAAATTATTTGAAAAAAAAATTTAAACCATTTAAAATATACTTCAGAGTAATTGCATGGAATGTTGAAGAAACAGCATCTACCTTACATTGGTTATATGCACATTGTTTTCGACTTGGTCCTTGCATTGTTCAAAACACCGAATATCTTTTTATGTCTTCAGTTGAGATGGGTATTGATGCACAATTTGTGTAAATAAAAAAATCTTACTCAAACAATTACTATATAGCATCACAGAAATTCACTTGTGAGGGTCCTGGGGGCCACTTCAAAGACATAGGTGTTCATTTTCCAGATAGGCTGAAAGGGAGGCATCATTAGAAACTCTTGGCCTGTGAATTAAGGAGGGTACTTTGCATGTGTCAAGGTTCCCTGAAAGAAAACCAACAGTTGTTTCAAAATGAGTCTTAAGTGAAAACTCTCAAGGGCGGATGTTCTGATTTGTAGACGTTGATTCACAGTCAAGCTAATCTATGTAGATGGGCTTCTAGGTAAATAAGGGAACTTATCTATAGGTGGTTAATGCTTCTGCTGAGTAATACCCAGGAGGTCAGTCAAAACTGAAATGATTTTAACACATTTGGAGCTTATTTTTGCCTGAAAAATGTGTCCGTATTAGGTAGGATAGACTGACTGCCATAAGAACAGACCCCAAAATATGTAATGACTAAGACATGGAAGTATATTTCTTACTCATATGATGACACTGGGTAAGTGAGCAGGTCAGAAGGGTGCCCCTCTTTCATGAAGCCATGTAGGGGCCTGGGCCAATGGAGGCTGTGCCATCTTTGACATGTGGCTTCCAAGTGCACAGCTGGTAGGGAAAAGGGCATAGAGGAGCATGCATGGAAGGTTCTCGGGTGCCAGGCTGGGAGATGGGCATGCATCACCTCTGCCCACGTTTCACTGACTACATGGCCATATCTAACTGCAGAGGAGGGTGAGAAATACAGTCTATTGGAGCACCCAGGAAGAAATAGAGAACATGGGTGTTAGTGAGGAGCTGGTCATCTCTGCCAGTGTCTGTGTATCAATCAGTGGCTGTTGGGACCTGTAGGAATAGATGTATTTCATTCAAGAGATGGATTTTGTCAAAAAGATTTAAAAGGGAGCTCTCTTTCCAAAGCATTCAGATAACTGTGACTTCATCCAAGGGAAATGTTTATTTAACATACAATGTTACAGAACTTCATACTCCATGCAGCCCCAGCTCTGTGTGTTGTGTCCCTAGATCAAACAGGAACAGCATTCTGCCTTCATTCCCCAAGGCAGTCTTTTAATATCCTAAGGCTCATACTCAGTTTTTTTAAACAGAGTGTTTAACAAAGCTTTACTTAATACATTATCACTGAAAATGTTTGTTTGAGTATGTATTTGTGTGTGTACGTGTGTGCGTGTGTGTACTTTCTGTCATTGAGATGAGGGTCTCTACCCAGGGAATGACATAACTGTGAACCTAACTCACGTGTACTGCAGCTACGCCCTCTAAGATCCATTCATTATCAAGATGAACATAATACCCTCCTTTGGACTTTTCTGGCATTTGAAAATGAATAAACACACCCTGGTTGGATAGGCAATGGGAGTAAGAGACCTTAAAATAACTTAATGACCTTGTTCATTACTGGCCTTAAATTGTATTTGATCTAAGGGCGGGCCCTTGCTGCTGTCTGACTCGCAGAGCCAGTTAAGTTCCAAATAGAATGACTTTGCTCGCCTAAAATCAGAGGTGAAGTCTTTGCCTAGGCTGATTAGGTGGGTAAAAGGGCAAAGCAAACAAAACTGCTTTGGAGCCAACTTGATTGTGCAGGCTTATGAAGAACAGTGAATACTGTGATAACTGAAACATGCAGGTAATCCCTAAATCTCACTGTACCCATTGGTTTTAATGACTTCCTCCTTGGGTTTGGTACCAGGTGCATCAAATCAATCACTTGGTGTTTCCTCTTACCCCTGCCCTCAGCCCCTGTGGGCTTGTTCCTCTAACAGACGGTCTAACAATTGGGTGCTATGAAGACAATGGTAAGGCTGGGTAATCCATAAACTGTGTAAGAGGCCCCAGGCAACTGAGGATTGACAGCAAATGATCTTTTCTTATCACTGGGCTCATGGCACAAGCCAGGATAAAGAAATGGGGTGTGGGCTCTGAACCCAGACAGACGTTGGTGCAAATCTCACCGTCACCGCATGTCAGCAATGTGATTTCAAGCAATGATTTAATTTCTCCGAGTCCTAGCTCCCCCATCTGCAAAAGGAGACTGAAGTCGTCCCTTTCTCATAGAGCTGTGGTAAGGAGTAAACGAGATCCTGTGTATTTATTACATTCCTAGTCTGGTGCCTGGCATGCAGCAAGCACTTAATCAGTGTTAGTTACAATTACTATCCAGGAAAAATTTGGACACCCCTTTCTTCCCTTCACGTGCCACACCCGTCTCTATTCCTGATAAGAAGCAAAGGGGCACATATTGTTGAAATTCCTCAACCTGGTGCTGTTTTAGTGGTTAACGCACTAGCCCTCAATGCCCTTTCTGACCTTAGGGATGAAATAGCTTGGTGGTTCAGAGCAGCTCTTCTTCTCAGCTCTATTTTGTTCTTGATATAGCTGTTCTATTCACACACCTTGCAATCTGTGAAGTTAAAATTAACCTATTTGCCAACCTGCGTCTCAGTGAGAAACTGAAAAATTACACCTTCTCTACGCACTAGACAGTGTTTTCTAGTGCATCTTTGATGAAGAATATGTTAAAGGAAGAGATGGCTTAAAGGGAAAAGACTGAGTTCTATCTGCGCTTAGTTTATTCCCTTGGAAGAGTACTCTGCAAATGTCAAAAGCTGGATTGAGAGAACAGGATGTGACATGGAAGTCGCTCAGTTGTGTCTCCACACACGTTTTTGAAATGGGGAATCAAAGTGTGCCAGTGTAACTGTCAGATTTGGGCATATGGAACAATCTAAGGAATCTGACTCTTTCCAGTAACAAGTTTAGCAACTTCCTTTTAAGAGAGAGAAAGAAAAACACTCACTGCACTCACAATCAATGGTTATCTTTAGTCAACAGTTCCAAGGAGTCAGTCCACTGTTCCATTTCGTGTCTGAGCTGACATTTCCCTGACTCCGGGAAGGGGGAGCACAGCTGACCTGGAGGTGCTGCTCTTTGATCTTAGGTGCCCTGGATTAACCTGCTAGTCTTCTGCCTCCCTATTACTTCAGAGCCATGGCAGCTGGCAAAGGATGGATCTGTTTGCCTTGACATCGTCCCGGAGGGCAGCTGGGTGTTATCATCTGTCTCCGAGATAGCCTGGACCACCGCACCAGGCTGCACAGATGTACACTCTTTTATTTCCTCTCTCCTTCGGTGAGCCATTGTGAGATATTCCTCGGTCCTTTCACAGCATATTTCCCCTTCCTCCCCCACCTCTCCCTAATGATTCTTAGAGACTCTGAAGTTTCAGGTTTTAGAGACTAAAATCAGTGGAGATGGGGCACAAACTTTGAGGGAGTGGTCTTCAAGGCCTAGGCCTAAGAATTCCTAAGCCATCCAAAAAGCTACTTGAGATTAGATCCTTAGAGATGTTGGTAAGAGGAGAATAAGAGTGAGAAATACGTGCTTCTCGCCTGGCACAGTGAACCCAAAATCATGGTGAGCAGGTGTCTGTATAGTGGGGACTGAGGTATTAGTCATAACTCTCTGCCCTGAAATGTTCTATTCATTTCTGTAATTTTACTACTGGAGACTTATTCTTTGGATTTGGAGATATTTTAGTTTCCAAAAGGTCTTTGTCTATATCCTTTTGGGAAATAAAATTTTAAAGTGCTTTCACATAAATTAATCTAATCCTTAAAACAACCATTTGAGTTATGTACTATTATCATTCCCATTTTACAGATGAGAAACCTGAGGCACAGAGTCACTAGCCACTTTTCCAAGATCCCACAGTTGGGCAGCGGTGGAGCAAGAATTTGAACCCAGGCAGTGTACCTCCAAAGCCCCGGCTCTTAGCCCCATCCCCTATGTTCTACACTAACAGCTTTAATTCCTATTTTGCTAACCCTAGTATCTAACTACTATTGCAGAAACTCCAGTCTCCAGCAAAGTACCCACTGATCCCACCCTCAATTATTTCTGGGAATTCCCAGAGATTGGTAAGTATGGACAAGTAGATATTGGTATAATGTATAGTATCTATCAAATCCCTTTCTCCTGTTTGCGTGTCCTTTGGATATTATCTTGCTTCTGCCTCTATATTACAACAGTTTAACCTAAGGAGGCTATGTTCTTTATAGCCCCCAGTGAGCTAAAACCATGTGGTGTTCCGTATAGAAGGAACTTTTTGCCAGTGTGAGACACTGGGGCTTTGAGCAGCACTGTGTTGTGCCCAGCTGTAGAGGACATCTGGCATGTGAGAGTGTCTGCCTGGATCCCTTTACTACAAAATGCCCCCCTTCCTTCCATCCTTATAGTTAATATAGGAATAAACACCCGAGTATCCCTTCACGTCTCTGTTCCCAGCCCCTACCTTACAGATCCACCACGGAAAGTGGACCAATCCCAGCAGCCCTCCCTCTGGACCCAGATGATGGTCCAAAGCTGATTCAGACAGGGCTAATGAGTCTTTTCCTTGGGTGGACTGGTGTCCAGAGAGAGCTTGAGGGCAGCCTCTTTCTAGGGGTTAAATCTGTAAGATGTAAAACTTAGCAATGCTCAAAGGTCATGTATCCTCTCATCTGAAGGAAATCATTCTGCAGGGGGAGAGGATATAGTAGATAGGCAGAGAGGTAAGAGTGAGGAACAGAGGAAAATCCAGTGTGCACCTGATTCCTCAATTCTGGTAATTTCAGAGATTCGGCAGTATCTCTGCTCTTCCCATGTCTGACTGTTCTTTCTTGGATACCATGAGCCAGTGAAGTCCCATATTTACTCAAGTTGATTTGAACTGTGTTTTTGTCACTTGCAACTAAAACAAATCTGAAAGTCCAGCAGGTGACAGTTTCTGGCTTGTGTCTTGATATTTCCTTGTAATTCTCCCTTGGGCTTTGACTGGAGGAGTGGGTCAATTGAGAATTTTTCACTAAAACACTTTCCTAAATTCCATTCTACTCTCCCCACCATATTATAATTAGTTCCTGAGACCTAAGGCTGATGATTTTAAAGCTTTCACTTATATATGCAAATACAACTGGGAAAAGAAACACCTTAAACCAATATCAGCTAAAAGCCATTATCTGTAGAGACTAGCTGACAGTCAGCTAAGAATAAGACTTCTGGGAAATGAGAACTAGTTGGAGAGAAGCAGAAATTTGATGTGTAAGTCAGGGGAACGGAAGATAGAATTTGTCAAGGACAAGTCTTATTTTCTGGATGTCCTCCTTACTTTAGCAGGATAAATCCAGACATTTGTATGTTTGTTGTACTTCTTTTCCTACTGAGAATGTGATTAAGTCAAGACAAAATATGTATTCTGTGCTGTATTTGAGTAGAGCCCAGGGGATTGTTGTTTATTTTATTGTACATACTTTAAGTTTAGGCCTTTTAAAACTTAAGATTTAGACATTCCAAATGGGATGCAAATTGGTAATATGTTCTTTTTGAACCAAAGCCTCTGGAACTTTAAAAAAATCAGATTACAATACTGCAAATCTATCTTCCTCATTACGATTTAACATTCACTGAACTGGGGAAATGGCTGGGGTTAGGAATCCTGTAAATAAGTACCTTTGATTTTCTCCTGGGTTGTTAATCAGCCTGTGTAAAGCCAAATCTTTGTTGCCTTCTCTTCAAGAGAAATGGAAAAATAGAAGAGAACTTAGCTATCCCGAGTTTTGCTTGCTTGATGCTTCCTCAAAGGCTCCCCTAGCTTCTTGTGTTGTTTCAGGGACGTTTATTACTAGGAAATTTATACACCTGTGCTTTCTGATCTGCTCATTTTATCCAACTGTGGAATTTTAGATCTCAAAGGGACTTCAGGGACTGAATTATCCAAATCTTTTGATCATAGACTTTAGAAGATTAAGCTAGTTTGATCAGGCTATTTAGAGGTCTTTAACTCCTAGGACAGTGATATTTCCAGGTAAAACATAGGATTTTTCCAAATTAGATCTGGTGATCATATATCAAAGCAAAATTTATGTTCAGTCTCCATTTGTTTCCTTTTGCTTACCTTTCAAGGAAGAGCTGACGGAACTCATTTTTGCTAATTTTTGATTCCCTTCTAGGTTCAAGAAGCTTGACCTAGGCTAGCAGGACCGGGGGAGGTGGGGGCATTGGGTAGGGGGGATTGCCTCTCCAGTCACCTGAAGTAGAGTCAAGGGAGCTCCAAAAGCCTATCCAGATAAGGATCTGAAGTTCAGTCCAAATTGAAATTTCAATTTCTAGGAACTGAGTGGAGATGGAGATCAATGGCTGAAGAATGCAGGATAGAAAATCAGTGAGAAGCAGGAAGTTGGGAAGGGAGTTCTGCATGGCAAAGGTAGATGAAGTGCCTGAAGCCTTAGAACTGGGGAACTTCCTTCCCTCCTCCCCGTGCCTGCACCCTTCTTTGAGGATGTGGGGGAACTGATCTGTACCCACAAGATCTTCAGTGATTGCATAAAACAGAAACTTTATCAGAAAACCTTTGTTAGAAAACAACCTTTATCAGAAAACCTTTATCACAAAAACTGTGATTCTGGATGGTATTTTTGGCTGAATATTTGTCAGTCTTGTTTATTTCCTAGTTGAAAAGCCCAGTGCAGGATGACATGGTTGCTTGAGAAACCTTCTTAAGTCCATGGGTCTGTTATGAGCCTAAGAGATATTGCTGATATGCAATCAAAGAACTAGACAGTGTGAGAAACAATATTTTATGTATTTTAAGGAATATATATTTTTGTGGCAAATTCTTGATGTACTTCCATGCAAATAATTTATGATTAAAATTCTCCCACCTTTCACTTTGACAGATTGGTGTTGAAATTAGAACAATGAGTCCCTTGAGAAAAACACTGGAAAAGAATTGTAGAAATATGGATTTTCATGCTGGCGTAAGACTCACTTCTCTGTTCCCTGCCTGAATAGGGAAGGGTGTGGAATGAGGAAATCTGAGGGAGAACTCTAGTTAGAGAACTTGTTTATTTTTCTTGTTTTCATCTTCCATTTCTGACGACTCCTCCTTCTCCTCCTCCTCCTCCTTCATTTGACCTGGATTCAGATTTAAAAATTTCAGAAGCCATGAATCATATGTATATTTCTTGGAATAATGTAATACACAAATAAATGAAAGTATTTTAAACTTTCATGACACAGGATAAAAGTGCACAATGAGGCATAATGTGTTGTTGGTGTATAACTGGTTAGAATGCAGGTATGGTCAGAATCTGAGTAAAGCAAGCAGGCTGATCCTGTGTGCTTGCTACGTTCCTCTTTGCTACTGGTACAGCGCGAAGCATGTGCCTGCCCTGCCAGCGCCTGTCATTTCATTACTGACATTTTCAGTTCTCCTTTCCAAGCATACTTTTGAAGTTCTGTGCTTTGCCCGTACTTTACTGAACTGTGGTCACAAAGGGGTAGGAGATTTGGAGGGAGTTTAGGAAAAGGGAGTGAAGGGAGGTACCCCAAAGAATGGTTTGCTGCCAGGACCACCCTGGAGGTCAGGTAGGTGGGTGATACAGAACCAGTGCCGATGATCCTGGTTGGGCCACATCTTTTCACTTCATAGATTTGTGCAGACAAAATCTGGTTAAAATGATTATCATGGGAATCACTAAGAGAAACATTCGCCTCTTTACCCCATCCATTATCTCCCTGAGGCTCCAACTCCTTTCTTCACAGCAGAGAAGTACTCCTCCCAATTCTGTGTGCCCCTCCATACAACATGGGGAATCTCTGAGACTGCCTCCTTCATGCACTTCCAAATGGTGCAGAGTGAGCAGAAGCTCTAGGAAAACCTTGCACTGTAGGTACTTTTCTGGCTGCCTTTGACATACTATTCCCCAAACCAGTATTTCTCCCCTCCCTCCCTTTTTTTTTCTGGATGGGTGGGGATTAGGGGATTCTGTAACAGTATCTTCACTCTAGGATTCGGTTGTTCTGCAGTCTTGTTTTCTGTATTCTGGGATATTTAGCCTGATGTGAATAGGTGTTATATAAAGAGTCTTCAGAGGATGAACATGCATGGTGGATTCTGTGGCTCATTGATGACATCAACAAACCAAGCTCTTTCAATCTCCTGTCCAGTCATTCTCAATGTGTTGGTATTTGGCTCTTGTGCTGGTTATCTCAGGGCCATAAGAAGGCTACCACAACTCCTCACAACATAGCCATGTTCACAGACAGAAAGGAGGAGTGGGGGCTGGGGTAGGTAGAAGAAGAAGTGGCTTAAGGTAATTCCCTCTTTGTCTCTGTTTCAGGCTCTCTCTGTGTGTAGATAGATTGATAGATATATAGATACCTATAGATATATAGATATATTAAATATATCCACAAGATGTTCACTCATATCTTGTTGACCAGAAACATGTCCTATACCACCTATAGTATAAGTATGAGAAAGCCAATATTAGGCAAAAATGAATGGGATCACTAACAATGGCTTAGCTAATCATGATTCAAATGGTGGAGATTGAGCACATCACTGTTCTGCACAAAATGGTGGTTCTGTTGGTATGGAAGAAGGGGTGGATGGCTATTGTGGGGCCCAACAACAGTTCTACGACACTAACATAACCATGGTTATGTTTTATCCTCTTCTGCACTGTCACGGAAGTGTGAATCATTCATTCTAAGGGGCTCCCTTCCCAGTCCTAGAGAATGAATCATGATCATGAGTGATTTAAGCCAATCATGGTGGCCCAATTCCCCTTGCCAGTGGTTGGATTAAGCATGGAAGTGTGACACAATTTTGACCAATGAGATGTAACAGGAATTGGAAAGGGGGCTTCTGGGAAATATTTGCCTCTCTGACTAAAAGTGACACATGAGGGAAAATAGTATTTGATTTTTCCGGAGGATGTTGGCATATATGGTGTGATGATGGCTGGTACTACTGTAGTCAGGAAGGGAACCACACAACCTTTGCTGAGAAAGGCAAAAGGGAGAGACAAAAGTTCATGGGGCCTGATGACAATTCTGATCCACTGAACTAACTATCCCTGCAGACACTTAATGAAGAACTTATATGAGTAATAATTCTTATTATTTAAGCCACACTGAATCATTTTTTTTTCTGTTATTTTCCATCCAAAGAATCTCAAGGCAAGGTATTAATTAGGTGAGTTTCCCAAAATCTATAACTCAAAATATTACTCTCTAACCCAAAGTAATCCATGATCAAATAAATGTGGGAAATTTGAAAACTATACATGTTTGTGGAAGTTAATGATCATATTAGCATATCAAAGGCTCTGAGCAAAATTATCTTAAAGAGAATCTTTGCCTCTACTCATAATTCTATAGCTCCCGGGCACCTGGGTGGCTCAGTTGGTTAAGCATCTGACTTCGGCTCAGGTCATGATCTCACAGTTCATGGGTTTGAATCCGGTCAGGCTCTGTGCTGACAGCTCAGAGCCTGGAGCCTGCTTCAGATTCTGTGTCCCCCCCTCTCTCTGCCCCTCCCCCACTTATGCTCTGTCTCTCTTTCTCTCTCTAAAATAAATAAACATTAAAAAAATTAATCCTATAGCTCCCATTTAAGAAAAGAATTAAATAAACAGTATATAGGTAAGAGAAATCTCTCTATTCAAGAGATTTTGAATAGAAAATATATTTGATATACTAACCCCTCTCTCCTAGTAAGAAATCCATAAAAACCCCTGCTCTTCTCTACCCCTCGGACTTGAATCTATCCTTGACACTGGGAAATCACTAGCAGGACTCTCGTTCTTTGCAACAATCTTGAGGTGGTCCATTGTTTCCACTAAAAGACCAGCTCTCCGTTATAGCCACACAGGCCAGCTTCCCTGACTCTTACAATCATCATAAGGGCCTTCCTGTTAGTCAACTAACATTGATTATTGATTATCAGCAATAAACCCCAAACTCTGTGAAATCTGAAGAAATACAGGTATAAGATGTGGTCTATGTATTAGTTTCCTAGAGCTGCTATAACAAATAATCAAAACCTGGGTGGCTTAAAACAACAGAAATTTATTCTCTCATAGTTCTGGAGGTTGTTGACAGGGCCATGCTCTCTCCAAAGGCTGTAGGAAAGAATCCATTCTTGCCTTTTCTAGCTTCTGATGGTTGTTGGCAATCCTTGGCTTTGTTTGCTTGTGGCAACGAAACTCTGCCTCTACTTTTTCATGTAGTCTCCCCTCTGTGCATCTGTGTTTCTCTCCTTATGAAGACACCAGTCATTGGAATAGGACTCACCTGAGTCCACTATGATCTCATCTTAACTGATAATATCTGGAAAACCCTATTTCTAACTAAAGTCCTACTCTGAGGTTCTGGATGGACACTATCAAACCCAGCACAGTCTGTAGTTGAGGAGCATTCACTGTGGTTAGGTTTGCCCCACATTTCTGTTATTGGCAGTAAGTGTCCTTACTGTGAGATCCAGGTGGCTCAGAGAGAAGAAAGTGTTCAAGCTGTTTGGATGGGGTCAGGGAAAATGTGTGGATGAAGTGGAACTTGAATGGAACTTTGAAACAGGGCTGGAATTTCGTCTAATGGAGGTGACAGAGTAGAATGTTTTGCATCTTGGAGATGGGAAAAATTCATGACCAAGGACTGTGAATTAACAGCTCTATTCTGAATAAATGAATTACTCAAGCCCTTACTCACTTGGACTGTGATTCCTGAGGACATATGTAGTCAGGGCAGGGCAAAGTTACCATTCCCAAGGCCCAACCTCTTCTTTATAGCTGGGAGGGGTTGTTGTAGGGAAAGAAGATGTGTGTGTATGTGAGGGGTGGGGCACAGAGGAATTTCCTTTATGTAATGAAAATGGTCTGTCTCCTTGCAAGAAAGAAGTTGGGGATAGTAGCAAGAAAGGATTATATACTTTAAGTAATCATAAAAGCTTAAGACAGAAGATAGATATTACCCACTTAAAATAGACATGTGAAGACCACAGTTGTAGGTCAGATTTAGATGTGGATTTTTTTGGCTTAAATCCAGAAGAAAATTTAAAATCTTGATTATTATTATCTACAGTTTTTTCTTTTGCCAGCACTGTTTTTTTTAAGTCACATTCAAGATTTGTACACCTGTCTAAATTTATTTCCAAATATCCTAATAACTATTTACTTATAGCCTTCTAAATTTTTGCAATATTGTTTGGATGCTCCAACTATTAACCTTAGTCATTTTAAAGTAATTGTAGCATGGCTCCACATGCAAAACATTACTAGAAAAGACTTTGCTCTGCTTCACATAGAACCAGCTGAGTATTTTACTTCCCTTTCCTTTATATAGCTTCTTTTCCCTATATATAGATCAAACAGTTTTTAAAAGTATCTCTAATTCCTGGTCTTCAAAGTCTGCTAGAGCAGCCCTGAAAATTGTCTCCAGAAATAAGTTTCTTTGCAGCCTACTAATTTAATTCAGCCGTCCCCAAATTTACGAATGGTGTTTGCTCCAAAATGACCTCCTTTTCCTTTGCTACAACCACAACTTTGGTTTAGTGGACTTTTGACCATTATTGCCATCCACAGTGCTCCTGTATCACCACTGAGAGTTTTACCTGATACCCTTAGGTCATCTGGAAATATGTCTCCTGCCTGTCACTGGCTTCTTTGATAAATCCCATCATATTTTGATGTCAAACTTTAGGTTTCAGTGGCAAAATTGTCCTTTTCCCCCTAGCTTCTGCAGGATGGGATCAAGACGCACTATCCATGTTGAAACTGATGAGGCTGAAACAAAATAGAAAAATATTTAATGATATGAGCAAAACCAGAAAAAATCTATCTGACAATTAAAGAGAAATGATTAAAAGGGGTGTATCCAGGGGCAAGGCACAGACTCTGACAGAATGGTGGCCGGGTGGAAACATCTAGAGTGATTATTCTTATGGATACTGATTGCCTTTTCCAGGCTGTTTGCTATCACTCAGGTTCTCTTTGGGTCAGTTGGCCTCTTATTTCTGTGATGGGCTGCTGCTGGAAGGTGTGATGTCACACTTCCTAATGTACCGAATGACTTTCCTTTTTGAAGAAAGCTGTTACTTTTACCTCGAGGATCATTTTACAGAGAAACTATTCAAGGGGTCTCTCCAGTTTGTAAATTTGAAACTGACCCTGAAGTGTTTTAGAGAAAAGTTTTGGAACACTTCTGGCAGATCAACTTTTTAGTCGTAGAGGTTGAGGAGAAATTAAAGACTTGACAGATATCAGAACTGGGAAATGCTTTTTAGTTAAAATCGGGATAGAAATTTCTGGGAGTTTGGGGGCCTTGAAAGAAGTAAAAGGTATTTGAAGTGTGTTGGCTACAATGTTGAATCAGGCTTCAGTGTTCTTATGTGAACCAAGATTGAGAGAATTGTGTATAAGTTCTGTAAGGTCAGGGACTAGGTCTGCCATATTATTACATTTTTAGTACTTTGCTCAGTGACTGGTACATAGTAAGCTCTCAATAAACATCTGGTGACTGAATGGATAAATGAATAAAAAAATGAATGCCTCTGAGATCTGTGGGTAGTTGGATCTTACTGGCAGACGAAGAAGACTTGAAATTCCATTAGAAATTAATTACTTTGGTTTAAATATTGCTTTTTTACCTCCCACACCTTCTTTGAAACACAAATACCCCTGAGCAAAGTGACATGCTAGTCCTCTGATGTTTTACTGTGAATGGGTTTATCAGATCATGATGCCATGTGACATTAATGAAAGGGAGGAGAAACTAAATGGAGGTAAATTGTTGCAGAAAGGGAGGCCAGAACACAGGAGACCAATTTGATGCAAGTAGTTTCCCTATGGCTGCTTTTGTAAGGAGAACCCTGCTCCAGCTGTTATAGTCATTCCCGGGAGCACCTGCAGCTTTTGGAAAGTAGCACAAATTAGGGGAAAGAGAAGAAAGGTAGTTGGAGAGTGGACTTTTTTATTCTGACCTAGTTTTCTATTAATAAAATGTATTTATTACTTACGCAACATTTTTCCCAGCAGGCAAATTATAACTAACAACATACAATTTTAAGCTAACATTCTTTCTGCTAAAGGCCTCAGTCATAACAGGTGCTATTAAGGGTAATAAGTACTTGACGAGGGAGAAAGAACAATTCTTTTATTGGAACATTAGTGGAAGGTCCAGTCAATGTAGTTAAGAATTATGTCAAGTACCTTATTTTTCTGCTCTCAGGGAAGACCACGATCTGTGAATGATTTTACGGTGCTTGGGTAATAATGAATTCTGGTAGATACAACTGAAACAGTCCTGTGGATGATTATGCCCTTGAAGGTAATGACACTGGGTTTAAGGAAAATGGATATTTACATGTAGGAATTGAAACAAACACTGAACGTTCAATCTGTGGTACTGTATTGCTATGAAGTTACCGAAAAGAGAGAGAAACCCTGTACATTCTCAGCTCAGAAAAGAGCGCAAGGAAGAGGAGAGCTGGGAGATAGTACCAGATGGTCACCCTTCCTACGAGCAGTAGTGGTGCTTTGAAAGTCCTCTGGAAGAGCATCAACTCCTGTGAGCGCATTCCTTGGGCCACTGTTTTTTGCTTTCTTCCTGAGCCTGGGTGTCTGGGGTGCATGGAGTTGGAAGAGGGGCAGGGATGGGCTGCTGCTCGGATCTGCCACGTCTAGCATTTGCAGCCTAAAGAATATAGGACCATTGTAAGAGTCATTTATCGTCGGGGCACTTGATTGGTTTTAAGAATAGACACTCACTATTTTATTTAGTTGTGAAAGCTCCCTTCTGGACCCAAGGGCCGCACAGTCTTATTAGCAACAAGTTTAAGTTCACATTGATACCAGGTTAGTATCACTCATTTCTTTAGCACATTGAGTACCTACTATGTGCCTTATTCCACAGCTGGGTATGCTGTTGTGAAAAAAACCAACAGAGTTTCAGGATTCTCAGAGCTTATGTTTTAGTGGGGGTGATATACCATAAACAGCACATAAAGATAGAGAGGTTGCTTTTAAAAAAATAGTCTCTACCTTGGAGGATGTAATTAGACAGACTAATATATCAGCATATACTTAACAGATAATCTAGAAAGACAGTATCAGTAACTTAGAGGACCTTTGTGGATCTCCAGTCGATGTCATTTACCCTGTTATGGGGCATGTTACAGTTGCATCTTTACACTTCAAGCTGACTTGGAAACTTTTTCTTGTTATTGCCCTACCCCTTTCTGATGATGTAATTACTTACCTTACTGGAGAAATTAACATTCTGATGAAATAGGTCACTGTCACATCGTGACTGTTGATTTGCATGCTGTTCTCCTACAGAAAGTAAGAGAACTGAACCAGTCCTCATTGTGACTTTCCATTCCCACTTTTCAGTTTTCAGATAACATCTTGAAAAGTGGCCTCTGGCCCCTCTTACCCCTCCCCCCCCAGTTGTTTTTTGTCTCCTTGGTTTATCCCATAGTGTTTATAAACAAGAAGAGGAGGTAAGAAAAATATGTGAATAACCATGAAAACAAGGCAGAAGGTGTAAAATGCTACAAATAATTATAAATAGTGTTAAGTAGATTTAGTAAAAAAGAAGTCACTTATCTTTTTTTATTTCATATTTTAAAAATATTGAATCCTTGGAAAAGATGAGGTCTTATACATCTATATCATCTATATCTATATCTATATCTATATCTATCTATATCTGTCTATATGTATCTTTGAATCATTGGACAAGAAAATAAAGGTCCTGAAATGTTAACAAGATTTATGAACACAGGAACAAGGTCTTATAGAGGCGATTGAAATATGTGACAAGCATTAGCATTTCAGAGTAGTGATGAGCTATTTGTATAGATTGATGTGGCTAAAAATTAGACAAGGCATATTAAAAGCTGAGATCATTCAGGCTTAGGAGCAGCTGAATATGAGCAATTATGAAGCAGTTAAGCCATTAAATAAAACTGAATATCTTGTGAACTGCCAGAGCAAAAAGGCACCTCCGTGTGACCGAGAGCTTTATCACCAACACTCTCGTCTCAAAAACATAAACATTAGGAAATGTTGGTGCCAAGAGCGATGGAGAGGTTCTTTGAAGGCAAATCATGTCACATGTTGCTCAGGACAGCAGCCTCATGCAGAGAAAACCATCTCTAACTGGGCATACCGATTGTGTGAGCAGAATGTGGGGATAAAGGGATTAAGGCCACCGTTTTGGTTTGGGGGCTGATACAGGGTCTGAATGATTCAGACCCTGTGGTGAATGGTTCACCTGGTTTTCGTCATGCTCCTATAATTGTACATTCAGACTGGCTGCCTTCATCAGCTGATCCCTCTTGTGTGAAGGATTGTAAACATGGGTAATGCTGTCTATGTGAAGATGATTATTCTATTCCCGTTCTGCTCTGGTGTTAGGTGCTTTAACATGAGAGGGTTTCAAGAACACACTATGTGAGGGGAAATAATCCTGAAAACATCTGTTCTTTCTCCAGTCCCTGTGACTTGGCTCTACCATTTGATAGTAAATAAGATTATTCTGTGAAGAATAAGCTGCAGCAGTTTCAGAATGGATCTGCCCCCATGCAGTAATGCTGTGTCTATATGCACAAGTCGTTTGAATGGCTTAATTGGTTGTCAATAAAACATCTAATATTTATTAGGAATCTGCCATGTGTTAGGCATGGGGTAGGCACGTTTACATATTTATACAGGAGAAACAGGGCGTTGGAGTAGAAAGAGCACAATTAGAGCTTAAGTCTTGGCATAGCCTTTAACTAGCTGGGGCAACTAAACAAGTCATTTAAAACACTCAAGGGCGCCTGGGTGGCTGCATCAGTTAAGCATCTGACTTTGGCTCAGGTCATGATCTCCCAGTTCGTGGGTTTGAGACCCATGTTGGGCTCTGTGCTGACAACCCAGAGCCTGGAGCCTGTGTCAGATTCTGTGTCTCCCTCTCTGTCTAACCCTCTCCTGCTCACACTCTGTCTCTTTCTTTCTCAAAAATAAATAAAAACATTTAAAAAACTAAAACACTCAACAAATGTAGAAAAGGAAATCAAAGTCTCTAGATCTGTATTTATTTTGCTGTTTAAAAGCATGTGTGTGTGTGTGTGTGTGTGTGTGTGTGTGTGAGCATGTGCATCTGCGTCTGGAAGAGATTATCTTTCATATTCCCTCCAGCCCTAAAGTTCTATGGGCTGTGCGTGTATACAGCTTTATTTATATTTTTGACCCTTCTGCTTTTTCTTGGAAAATATACTTTCCATTTGCTGTATTTTCTTTCTTCTACATCCAAGTCAGTCATCAAATTCCACTTTGATTCTTCTTTGAATTCTCTCAAATACCTTGCTTTCAACCAGTCATTCTGTATCAGGAAGCCCAGTGGTTAGAAAAGCAGTCTCTAGAGTAGAGTAGATGTAGGTTGCGATTCCTCCTTTACGGTTGGTAGCTGTGTGATCCTATGATCCTGTGATCTTTGCTATTTATTGAAAGTGTTTGAAACTCAGCTTCCTTATCTGTAAACAGGAATGGTGATTTCTAACTCTCAGGATTGCTGTGAATATTAAATGAAAGAGTGCATACAAAGTACTTAGCAAAGTGTCTGGTACAGAAAACTCAATGTTAGCTAGTCCTTATACTGGTACACTATTAGTAGTAGCAGTTGTTGAACTGCTTTCCTACCATCGCCGCCGTTTTTTTCATCCTACTATCCTTTTTCATTACACTGGTTCACTACAACAGCCCTGTAGCTGATGTGCTAACACCATTCATGGAACATGTACTATGAGAAACAACTCTACAACAGGGTAGACTCTGTGTTTCATTTTGGAGAGTTTCTGTCATTTTAGATCCAGGTTTATTCATTTTATTCCTGTGGCGTCTAATCTGCTGTTTATTTCACTCAGTGTGTTTTTCATCTGATTGCATTTTTCATCTATAGAAATTTTAATTTTTTTGGAGCAATTCTCCTTGACTTGCTCATGGTTTCCTCTACCTTAGTGGTGCTCAACCAGAGGTAATTTTGCCCTCGAGGAGACGGATGAAAATGTCTGAAGATATTTTGCTTGTCACAGGGGAGCATGGGGAACGCTACTGGAATCTAGTGGGTAGAGGCCAGGCTGCTGCTAAACATCCTATAGCACACAGGACAGCTCCCTCAATGAAGAATTATCTGGCTCCAAATGGCAGGAGCACCAAAGCTGAGAGACACTGCTCTACCTTGGATAAATGGAATATAGTTGTGGTATTTGTTTTAATATTTTTGCCCACTTGTTCCATCATTTGTGTCATTTCTGAATCTCTTTCTAGTCATTGTTTTTCTCCTCATTATGCTTCTTTGCATGCTTAGTGATTTTTCATTGGGTGCCAGTTAATGTGAATTTTATCTTGTTGGGTGCTGAATATATTTTGCATTCTTTTAAATATGCTTGAACTTTGTTCTGGACACATTTAAGTCACTTGGAAACAGTTTGATCCGGTAGGCCTGTTTTGAAAATTTGCTAAGTGGAGTAACCTTCCGTCCAGGAATAATTTTTTCTCACTACTGAGTCGATAGCCTTCTGAGTCCTCCACCTGATGCTCTGTGTGTTATAAGGTTTTCTACTCTGGTGGGGACAGGGGAGAAATGGAACTATTTTCAGATGTGTGTGAACTCTGTGGATTGCTTCTTTTCAGCCGTCTTTACCTGTCCTCAGTAATTTCCTCACACATACGTGTCCTTGTCAGCTGTCAGGTGAGTACTCAGGGAAACCCTCTGTATATCTTTCGAACACGAGATTCCCCTCTCTGGTATGGCGTGCTGTGAATTCTACCTACTTGGCCTCCCTTCTTAGTCAGCTCTATCTTCTCAACTCAGGGAGAAAGCCAGGCTCTGTTTGGCTGAGCCTGTCCCCATTATAGCCTAGATACTCTCTCAAGGCAGTAAAAGGGAGCAGTCGAGGTAAAACTCACCTGGTTTGTACTCTTTCACTCAGGCATCACTGACCTGTGCTTCCTATTGTCCAATGTCTGGAAACTAGTGCTTCATATGTTTGGTCTGTTTTGTAAAGTTACTTAAGGTGAAAGGGTAAATCTGGTCCCTGATACTCCATCAGGGTCAGAAGTAGAAGCTTGCAGTAGACTTTTAATAAAGGTACACAGACAGTGCTCTATATTGTATTTAAAATAGAATCTCATTTTGTTTCCACAGCTGTGCTTCTAGAAACATATTCTATCTTCAGAATCAAACTGGCGTCAGTGCTGAGATCTAAGCCACAAGGTATGCATTTAGCAGAATAACCTCTGAACTCTTCCATGTTGCTTCTCTTCTGCTCTCTCTCTCTCTCTGTATCTCTCTCCACGTGGTGTTCTTCTCTTGAGAATGTACTTCAGGGCTTCAGCTGTTCCATTTTAAACCTTTTACCCTCCTGTATCCTATTACTTGCTCAATTAATTTGGAACTTTTTTGGTTGCTCTTGGCCTTTTCTGCAGTCAGGTCCTAAAGTTTATGTACGGCTCAATAATTCATATGTCTGTTTGTTGGTTACAATGCAATTTAATGGTGTATTTATATTGCTGTATTTATTAGCTTTGAAATTCCTAACAGAGGGATCCATTTTCTGCCCTCAGGGCATGCTCACATTTTAATTACCACTCATGTATTAAAGAATATTTCTTTACATGTTTTCTAGTCACTTTTTTTTTCTTAAAGACTTTCATTAAGATATGTTTATTGAAGAGGATGGGGGCTGGAAATATAATGAGAACTGGGGAATGAAAGCAAAATAAAATACAACTGAGTCCCAAGTTTCAGTGCTTGCCAGCTGTGCCATTACTATTTCTCTTGGTGGCAGGATATCTTCAGATTTTTCCAAAGCTAGAGAAATGTTAGCTCTTCGTGGCTTGTGGTCACTAGCCTGGAAGTTACTAATCCTGATGCTGTTATACTGTAGCTTGAGTGAGCTTGATCTGGTTAGGGGCTTGTTATGCTACTCCACGTAGTATGATGCTTGACAATAAAGCCCAGGATTTAGGTTGAGTGGCTCATAAGATTAGAGATGGGAAATGTGGAGTCTTTCATCTTTTGGTTCTTAATTCAGGGCCAATCAAGAAGTCATTGGATTTAATGACCTCCAGTTAGAGGATTCTGTGAAATAAGCTGTTGCTGTCAATCCTATTTTTAATGGACAAGAATCCCCATAATTCAGTGCCACATGGTACCCTTTGTTCTATAGGGTTGATAAATGGGCTGTGAATTGATGGTTTCTGGAAACAATTTCTCCCTCCCTCCTCAGAGCTTAGGCAATTTGATAGGATAAACTATTGAAGTGTAACCAAACTTTATTACTGATCTAAATATGTTATTTGGAGTTGTTCCAGGATTTGTGGTTCATGTGGAGAATGGGGCCGCAGTAGGAAGCAAATACTATGCAAATCAAAGGAAGTTAGGATCCACCATTGACCTAATAGCTTAGGGAGCACTATGGAAAAGTGTCAGCAGTTTCCAAGCCAGGGAACCAACTCTTTATTCCAGGGTATAGCAGCTGTTTGAGCTGCCAGCTTGAGGCCAGGAGGTCAAGGCCAAGAAGATAGTAAAACACTGAATACGTACTTGAATAGCAGCCTGAAGATATTAGCAATAGAGAGGTTAAAACTGAGGCTCCCCCCTTGACAGAAAGTCTCTTACATTTTTCCTTCCAGTGGGTGTAGATGAGCCAATTTAAGAGAATAGCATGTAGATTGAACAGTATGATGCAAAATGACAACAGGTTATGATAAATGGCAAGAGGTCCCAACATACTTGGATTTAAATCACTTGAATTCAACTCTATCCACTTGGGGGAAACAAGAGAAGAAAAAAATAATTTAAATGGAGTGGATGATTCTGCTTGCCTTTTCATCCAATAAATGAGCAAGAGATAGATGTGAACCCAAGTTGTTTCCTGAGTTGGTCTCAGTCCTTATGTGCTTCTTACACTGAGTACTTCTATGCACAATGATTCAAATGTTTAAGGAGACTTAATTTTAACAACAACATGTCACTAAAAGCAAACTAAGAACTTCACCTAGTGCTCGGTCAGAGAAGGAACTGGGAGAAGGGGTTATAAACCTTCCTAATAGATTTTTTTTCCCAATGGTAATTTTGATTCTGTGAGTTTTGCTTCTAGTGCTAATCCTAGACCCTGATTTCCATAAAAGATGCAACTGCAATAGAATGGCATAATACCTGGCACATGGTTGGCACTTGACAAATATTGGTAAATTGAATGAATGTATGAATATTAGATATACTTATATGAGCAGAATGACAGGCAATCCTTTTCTAGAATATTTAATAGCTCTGCTAGAAATGTCTCTGTGAATTGCCCTAGCTACCATACATATATAGGTCTCATCTGTGTATCTTTTAATCGCTCAATAGATCAATTTATCTAAAATATAGTTGTAGCTACCACAACTCTTTAGTACTTTGAGTACTAAAGAATGATCTTGATAAAATTTGAGTTGTAATACTGAGTGGTAAGTGTTATATTTTGTGACTTGCTCATCTTTGAGTTTAAAAAGAAATCTCTGTCATTAAAACAAAATAAATCAAAGAGCGTTGTTGAAAACATATTGTAGAAATAGTCCACATAGGCAGAAATTCACCTTGAGGTGAATACTGGAACAAGGACCAACAATTGAATTGTAAGCCTTCCATTGGCCTTCCTAGCTGACTGACCATGGGTAAGCTGTAATCTTTCCCTTCTCACTTTCCTTTCCTGTAAAATGAATGGGTTGGATCAGAACAAACTCTGAACTCTTTAGACTTTAAACATTTCATAGTGAGTTTGAAAAAAAAAATCTTTGAAAATACTTTAGCAGACGAAAAGATTAAGGGAGTTTTATTAGACTGCTTTCCTTTTTCAGAGATCTCTAGCATTGTGATTTGGTATTTACAGAAGGGGCCAATCTTCAGAGCAAAGATTTCTACCTTAATACCTAATTTTCACCTCTTTAGAAACATTCAGAAATACTATTTGGAAGTTTCTTCTTAATTCTATAGTGGTTCTTAAATTTTATGATGCATAAATATTAGCTGGGAGGTTTGCTAAAAATGTGCATTCTGGGGTGAAGCCTAGAAATCTGAATATTTATGAACATACTAATTCTGAGGTTATGGTCCCTGAGCTCATTTTAAGAAACACTGATTTAAGGTATAAATACAATTGTCTTTGGATAGGAAGGAGCTCAAGAAATAATCAAGTCTAATCTGTCCTCAAAGATAGTTTATTCTCAAGGCCCACCATAGAAAGGTATTATACAAAGTTCTACATGTATTTATTTATTTATTTACTTATTTATATTTTAGAGACAGAGTGTGGGTGGGGGACGGGCAGAGAGGGAGATACAGATTCTGAAGCAGGCTGCAGCTCTGAGCTGTCAGCACAGAAACCGAAATGGGGCTCAAACCCACGAGCTGTGAGATCAAGACCTGAGCCAAAGTCGGCTGCTTAACCAACTGAGCCACCCAGGCTCCCATACAAAGTCCTACTTTTAATTTATTCATATCTTTAAGAATTCCTTCTTTGTGTTGAACCTAAAACAATCCTGTTTCACTTTTATGGTTGCTTTTCTTTGTTGGCCCCAATACTTCTAGTAAAAATTCTTATGGGATCATGAAATCTTGGAATTGAAAGTGACACCAAGGGATGGTTTTATTTAAGTACTCTGATTTTTGGCTGGACTAGAGTAAAATAAATTTTTAAAAAATCGTGAAATGATTAGAAGGCTAATATAAAAAGATTTGCTCAGTAAAAGACCTTAAGGTCATTTTGGAACACACAAAAAACTAGACAAAAATAAGGAAGCAATTAAAGACATTTCAAGACACAGAGCATTCCCAGTTAACTACCCTTAGGGAGTCATCTTTATCAACGTTTTTTTATTTATTTTTGGGACAGAGAGAGACAGAGCATGAACGGGGGAGGGGCAGAGAGAGAGGGAGACACAGAATCGGAAACAGGCTCCAGGCTCTGAGCCATCAGCCCAGAGCCTCACGCGGGGCTCGAACTCACGGACCGCGAGATTGTGACCTGGCTGAAGTCGGACGCTTAACCGACTGCGCCACCCAGGCACCCCGGGAGTCATCTTTAAAAGCAAGCGACTGCCTGGCAGGTTGGTAGGTAAAAGGTGAGTAAGTAAAATCTGCCCTTAGGGATTTGTGGAAATGTAGATGGGCCACAGTTTGAGTAGAAGAAGGCAAGTGAAGAGAATAAGTCTTATGACTCTTACCCACTGATACTTGGTACCATTAAGCCTCCAGTTAGCTAGTGCCTGGACTTTATAGATGGTGCCTAATGACCTAAGAATTGTTTTCAAAGTCAGGCATGGCTCACAGCTCTGCCTTAGGGTATGGTGGAGGGTGGGAGGTGATGGTAGAGAAGATGAGTTTGTCAATACCTTTTGTCATAAGCATGTGTGGGCTTGAGCCTAAAAGTTGTGTTGTTTATTTTGGCTTCCTTGCCACCTTCCTGTAGTGAGAATGCTCTCCAGAGTTTCATCATCTCTCAGAGGTTACTGAATGTCTGTTCTTTGTAGTATCAGAGGGGATGATTACCGGCAGCGACATTCTGGTTTTCACTCCTTTGCCCTTCTGATCCCAACAAATGTGTCCCATGGACGAGTCCATTTTTACTCTCTAGTCTGAACTTCATCTTTGATTTTGATTTGAACAACATCACATAATAGAAGAAAATGGAGTTGGAATTGAGGGCCATGCTTAAGGAAAATAACAGAAATTGATCAGATAAGGCTGGCCTAGGACATCCAAAGTAAACTTCAGTTTTGCCAGAGTTTCAGGTTGGTGTTGTCAGAAAGCATTTACCACCTCCCTTGTTCCTTTTTCCCCCCACTAGTAAAGCAAAAATCACATTATTAATATTTTTTAATTGAAGCACAATTAAGAGAACTCTAAAAAGACACATTTTGCTGGTTTTTAAAATACTACATGTGAGGTCATTCAGTTTGTTCTATAGCTCTGAATTTATTCAGAATTTATTCTCTTGATAACTTGTTCAAATAATTTTAAAGTTTGGGTTGAATTCAAACAAATAACTTGAATAAGTAATTGCCAACTGGATGGTTTTCCCCAATCCCTTTTTTTGAATGAAATAAGAATTGTCTCAATTGTAATAATAATGGTATAAAAAATAAATAGTATTTAATTCCAATTTATTTGATCATCAATACTAAGGAAAAGATCCTCTCCAAAGAAAAAATCAATAACCTCAAACTCAAGACATACTTTTCCAGAAATTTCTGAAGCCCCGACTAGGTCTTATGTTCCTTATCTCTGCTCCTACAGCTTCCCATGGATACCTTTGTCATAAATTTTACTAAAGTACTATAAGACAGTAGTACAGCAGGAAGGGCCAGTGTATAAGCTAAAACCTAAAGCCTGAAGTATAATCCAAACTCCAGCATTTACTATCTCTGTGATTTTAAAAAAGCTAATTAACTCCTTTAGACTCAGTTTCTTCATCTGTCAAATGAGGATATCACTAGTATTTACCTCATACTCCACACATGAGGATTAAATGAGACAATCCATGTAAAGTGCTCAGAGCACTGCTTGGCATATATCGGATGCTCATTAAAAGTTAGCTAGCTATGATAATTGTCTGGTCCCTCCTCTATACTGTGAGTTCTCACAGAACACAATTTACATGTCAACATTCATGTTTATTCCTGAAGTTTGTGGCATATATTCTCTACTCCATAGATGCTGAATGGCAAATGCTTTACTCTTGGTGACACTGTGGAATCCAGTTTGCAAATGGAATTAAACAAACACAAACCCTCAAAGCTAATATTGTGGAGTATCCACACAAGGAAGCCGCAGATACATTATCTCCAACATTACATTGTGTGCAGTAGGGACAACAATGGAACTTTAACAACAAATCTGCAACGGTTCTCTACCTTCTCCAGTTTGTGCTAAATGTACACAAAATTTTAATACTTAGGAGAAGATTTGCAATTCGCCAAGTCGACAGAAGACTGCAAAAAGATTATGGACTTTTGGTGCTAAGAGGGCTCTAATCCTCTCATTTCATTGATGTGACTTTGTCCCTAGTGGTCCCTGTGGTTGATGCTAAGACACATAAGTAGTCATTAGAATGTCTGGAACCAATACCACGGACACCCGGTTTCTTGGAAAGGCTTTTGTGAGCAAACTTGTATAACTGAGGATAGTATGAGAATTTACTGGGTAATCTTAATGAACAACAACAAAAAAAGGGAGATGGGGTTATAAAAAAGCCTGCTAAAAAATCTTTGACTGAATACCCCAAGCAGCAAACTCTATCGCCAGCAGGGTGCTGGATTGCTGTGGTGTAGCAGAACACAGTTTTGACTTTGAGGTAGAAGGATAGTGCTGCTTAGTGGTTTGGAGCCTTGGCCGTGGAGTCAGAAAAACCTGGGTTCTAACCCCAGCTCTGTCCTTTACTAGTTCCGGATCCCTGGAACCTTAAATTCTCTCTTTGTTATCTCAAGTGTATTTATTTATTTTTTAAAAGTTTACTTATTTATGAGAAATAGAGACAGCATGAGTGGGGCAGGGGCAGAGAGAGAGACACACACAGAATCCGAAGGAGGCTCCAGGCTCTGAGCTGTCAGCAGAGAGCCGGACGTGGGGCTCAAGCCCACAAACCATGAGCTGAAGTCAGAAGCTTAACCGACTGAGCCACCCAGGTGCCCCTGTTTTCTCAACTTTAAAATGCATACAATAGTACCTACTTCCTAGAATTATTTTGAGGATTCTCTGAGAAAATTTATATATTTAGTATATAATATTCAATAAGTGATAGATGTAGCCTTTGAAACTTCATTAGATTCTCTGAGCCTCAGTTTTCATATCTGTACATTGGCATAATAACCTGTAATTTGCAAGACAATTGTAAGAATTAAACTTTCAACAAATGTTCTTTTGAAAATACCTACAATCTGAGTGTATTGGCTTCTTTCCTACTTTCTTCTGTCTCTTTGGCCTGTGTTTCCTCCTTCTTCTCTTCTCCTACCCAAGGATCAGGACCTTACATTATCTGCTGGTAGTCCAATGCTCCTTATTGATCTGACAGTTCAAACCTAACTTTCTTGTTAGTGCCCCGTGCTTCTGTTTTTATTCTTCTTGTCAAAAAGTCACAATTCTTTTAGTGTTCATCTTACATGAGTATCAGTAAGGAAAGCAATCTGATTAAAGCAATTCACAGTCTACGTGTAGATAACTGGTAAATTAACTCAGAGACATTTACATTTGTGTTTTACAGCTCATGCTAGGAGAAATATTCTTACCTTGAAAAAACACATACAATTTATTAAATCAAAGAAATCAGCAACAGCTGTGTGGAAGATAAAGATAAAGAAGAAATAATTTGTGGAAGAAATATTTTGGGACAGTACACTTTCCTCCTCTGGCAACTTTCCCTTAATACATACAAAAGAAAGAAATGGGTCAGCATCCCCACTCCGGAATGGTTGCGTAAGCAAGAGGAGTCTTTTAAAGGTGAGAGTGGATGTAGGTATTTAGATTTGGGTCTCTCGTGGGCCTAAGTGTCTCCTGTTCATGTGCCTTCTCTAGAGATATAGTCTGTGAGATCTCATTTTTTTTGAGACAGCCCCAAGTACCGAAAACATAGACTTTTTTTTTCCTTGAGAGCACAATGGAAGCCTCTATTTTTATCTTGGCTGGAAATGAAAGGGAATGCTTCCAAATGTTTCAAATCTTCAGATGTCTTTAGTTTGGATGGAATAATATGAAAGATGAAGGCTGGCGGGGATGTGATTGAAGTCTATAAAGTCACGAAGGGTCTGAGCAGGGTGAATACAGATTTGCTCACCAAATCTCTGAAAGCTAAAGCCAAGGGCAATGCCTTAAAGCTTAAAGGGTGAACTCTTTGCACTTAATTGCACCTTAGCAAACATTCCTTTAGTTACAAAGAAAATAGAGTAGAATTCGAAGAGGCTGATGGGGAGTTTACCTCGAGAGGCGCTAACTGGACATGTGAGTAAACTCTGGGAGAGTTTAGGTTTATGTTCTGCATCGAATCTGCAGCTGAAAGGCTTGGATTAGAGAATACTTCAAGAGTCTCTGACATCCTGTGGCTTTGTATGTGATTAGTGAAAAAATTATGGGGTGCTTCTGGGTGCGTCCCTACCTTTCAGAGGCTGACATGGTGTAAGAATATAAGTTCCTTAGTGTCAAAATTGGAGACTCCCTACTGGATCCAGAGTGTCTCACCTTTGCAGGTCCTCACTTCTCATGAGGTGAGTTTATCCAGGGGAAAGTAATTTCTTAATTCTTAAACTAATTGTTGAATTCTTAATTGCCCACATTGTTATATGAAAAAGCAGAAGAGAATGTCCAAACCCTTGAGATTTATCAGATGCTCCTAATGAAATCATATTAGTATTAGCAACAAAACAGACACATTTAGTTAAGTTCCAATATATTTGTTTCTTGACCTGCCGTGATTCTATTAGTTTTAAAAAACACAGTGCTGGGGCGCCTGGGTGGTGCAGTCGGTTAAGCGTCCGACTTCAGCCAGGTCACGATCTCGTGGTCCGTGAGTTCGAGCCCCGCGTCAGGCTCTGGGCTGATGGCTCGGAGCCTGGAGCCTGTTTCCGATTCTGTGTCTCCCTCTCTCTCTGCCCCTCCCCCGTTCATGCTCTGTCTCTCTCTGTCCCAAAAATAAATAAAAAACGTTGAAAAAAAAATTAAAAAAATAAAAATAAAAAATAAAAAACAGTGCTGAACTCAAAATGGATTGTTCTCTTGTTATAGCAAATGTATATTGATTTGATTAAAAATGCACTAATTTCTTTACATTTCAATAACAGTGGATTTTTTTTCAGAAAGAAAGGGCTGGAAAATGTGTAGTCATGTAACCTGATAATCTCAGATAAGTGATATTTAATATCACTCAACAGGAAATTTTTTCCCTTATACCTTTAAAGCAAAAATCTCCAATATTAAGTAATGTATGTAGTGCATATGAAACATTTAGAAGAAAAGAAACCTCTCTAATTTAACTCAAGGTCATATGAACATTGTCAGAGCAAAGAGGGAGCTGTGAAATTATCCAGGGAACTTGAAACAGTCTAGACAGTCAATCCAGATCATTTAAAAAGATATGTTAAAGATGCTCATAAGAATAAGAGAGTTCTGCTAATATGAAGATACAGTTTGGGGACAAATCAAGTTTTGTTCTGTTTAAGAACTGGAGGTCTTACTTGCAATTCATTTTATTAGAAACACATATGCTTAAAATAGTTCCAAAGATAGGAAATTATTTAATAAATTAATATGTTTTATTCATTTATCATGCATACACATATAGCCATAGAAATAGCCTTAGAAATAACCTCAGGGTACTCTCATTAAATCTCCCATTGACTGTATTTAGGCAAGTCCTTTATTCTTTTTAAATTTTTTTCATTTGTAAAATGAAGACATGATAGCTGAAAAGGCACAGAATAGATCATCTCCACGTATGGCTTAACATAAAATTGAATAAACTATGTCTATGTACCTTTACATCATACAGACATACCACAATGTAAGTCTGCAACAGTTAGCTAATTATATAACTGGGGGAATAAATAGCAAATTAATAAATTATGCTTTTGTTTACTCTTCTGCAAAGGATAATTGCTCAGTAGCTCAAGCTTCCAATTAGTGGGAACTCATTCAATGATTGTGGAATTGAATTGATTGTGACCCATATCACATAAAAATGGGCTTGAATTCTAGCAGATATGCTTGAATTTCACAAATCTTGCATTCCACACTAGGGAAATCAGCCTCCAAAAGTATTTTCACTATTTTCATGGCTTGGATAAAGGTGGTAGGTTTCACTACCAAATAGCTATCTTTGAGAACAGAAATATAAACAAAATCACAGCTTGTATGTGAACTGATTCTCCTTTCCAATGCAGACTGAAGGCCAAATGTGTAAATATACGTTAGCAGTGCGAAGGCTCTCTTTCAGACAAACTGACATGCTAATTCTGCCAGGAGAATGTCACACACTTGCGTTTCTCTCCATTCTCAACATTGTCAACATTTTCATTGCTATCACCGCCCTGAAATTACTCCTGGATGACTTCTTTGCCCCCACCTGAACTGTTCAGTACAGTAGTCATAGCCACTGTGGCTGTCGAGCCCTTGAAATGTAGCTAATTCAAATGGAGCTGTGCTTGACATGTAAAAGACACAGCGGGGTTCAAAGACAGTATAAAAAAAAAAGAATGTAAAATAACGCATTAGTATTTTTTTATGTTAATTACACATAGAAATGATAGTATATTGGATACACTGGATTAAGTAAAATATTTTAGCAAAATAAATTTCACCTCTACTTTTTAAAGTGTGGCTTTCAGAAGATGTAAAGTTACCTAAGTGGGCCCACATTAGTGATTCATGTTTTATTTCTGTTGGATCGCGCTATTCTTAAGTATATGCTGAAAATGAATCGTTGCCACACACTCTTTCTCAGAAACTTTCAGTGGTATTTGAATCCATCCACATAACCTACATGTCTCTTTTAGGTTTCAAGCCCATCTCTAGTCTACACCTTTCCTATTTAACTGTTTTAGGAGGAGATTTCCTCTTCCCTCCTTGATCGTGTTGTTTACTGTCCTTTTTCTCTCCTTCCCGGCTTGTGCCAAGACTCTGAGCAGTTTCATTCATCTCGCATTTACTGCTTTTACTGATGGGCTCTGGGGCTACAGTCCCTCCCTCTTGGAATATACAGTCTAGAGGAAGAAAGAGACAAGTAAACAGTAAATGGTAATATAGCTTATTCGTGCCACAGGGGGCGAGAACAGGGGGGAGGAGGGGACACAGATGGGTCCCAACTCAGGTTCAAGAGTTTAAAAAAGACTTAGCAGAGGAATTGAAGTGTGAGTTGAAGCCTAAAGAATGAGTAGAGTTAACTGGGCAAATGTCAGGTGAGATGGGGGAAGAAATGGCCTTCCAGGCAGATAGAAATTAGACCAAGGCCAGGATGTGAGAGAACACCAAGTCTCTTAGTGAGATGAAGAAAGTGATATGGGTGGGAAAGGAGACAGTAAATTGAAGCCATAGGTCAGAGTTAGCCATGGGTAAACCATGCCAGGGAGCGTGGTCATGTATACACTTTTGCATTTCTCTCTTACCTGTCTGCTATGGGTTGATTCCATTCATGGACCCACATCTCAGCCTTTTCTGTATCCTTGCCCCTTGTCTCGTGACATTGCAGTACTTCTCACTAAATAGGCAAAGTCTATTTTCTACCTTTCAATCTGGATTTGGACATGTGACTTGCCTTGGTTAATAACATATTAGCAGATCCTATTTAAAAAGTGCTTGTGCATTTTGCCTGTGCTTTTGCACTCTACTGTTGCCATGAAAAGGACATGCCCAAGATAGCTTGCTGGTCCCAGAAGGGGAATGAAACACTAGTCACCCTTGTCAAACTAGCTAAGGCCATACTTGACCAGCCTATAGACAACCAACCCCTAGACATGTGAGAAAAGCCACCCAAGATCAGCAAATTCACCTAACAACCCCAGATATGTAAATACTAAGTGCTTACTTTGCATGATTATTTGTTATTCAGCATTTTTTTGTGGGAATGTATATCTGATACACTAGCCAACTAGTTTGTGTGCTCCTTGAGGGCAGGTCCATGTCCTTTCTATCTTTTTTCCAGTGCTCAAAAAACCAGTAGCAGTTGATAGATTTAAACTTTTTTTGGGTTGATCAAGGATTTCAATGCCACAGTTTTAATGAAAAATGGGAGATTTCTCAAGGTAATGTTAATGACCTTGCTAAAGCTTTCCATCGAGGAGAAAGATAGCACCTAATTCTCCTTCTTTACTCTATTAAAGACCCCACTGACAGCCCCCGAGGGAGGAAAGATGAGGAAGCTAAGTGTGATTGCTTAGTGGGTTTTCTGTACCAAGGAGAACCCCCCCTCCTTGATCCCAGGGTGCCAGTAGGATTTAGGATACTTTATAGGGGGGCCCACACAGTTTTTAAAAGCAGCTGACATAGGAGAAATGTCCAGTACAACTTCTGGAATGTAAATCTTATTTGACAGTTTTTCTAGAATGCCCGTCCTTCCCAGTAAAGCTTGGCTCTGACAGATGCTAAGTAGACTGCCAGAGAAAATTGCTAAGCTTCATGGACTTTGGTCAGGTGGGTCAGAGTTGATGGCATTGTGTCATAGTCATTTTCCATCACCACAGGAGAGAGGGAGGCTTCTCAAAAGATCCAGCTCTGCTCTATTTTGTGTAGCTATACTTCAGAATGCCACTAGACATCTAAGAACTGATGTTAGTCTCTGCTTCAGATCTCCTAGAAAACTTTCCTAGATCATCAAGAGTTACTGAACATCTAAAGTCCTTTCTTAATATATATATATATATATATATATATATATATATATATCACACTAAGAAAGGCACACATAAGCAGATGTGAGGAATATTGGTCCACTTTGTGGAATCAGTGCAGTGCTGCGGTCTGAAGAATGAAATCACATACCCATGCCTATGTGAGGAAATCCCTGCCCTAATGATGACAGTCTTTCTTGTGAATCAGAGATAAAAAGTGGCTTTGGAGTCACATTTCCTGGGTTTGAATCCAGCTCTGTTACTTATCTGCCACATGATCTTGAGCAGGAAAACTTAAGTCTCTAAGTTGTCTCTTGGTAAATGTCCTCTCTTGGAAGATGGAAATGAGAATAGTTCCAACCTCATTGAGTTAAGGCAAGGACAAAATGAGATAAAGCTGGAAAAGGTGTTGAATTCAGTGTGTGGCATTAGTTCTCAGTAAATGGTCCATTATTATTAGTGATTTTGCACTCTGTTGACTTTGAGAGCCAGGTAGTTGGCAATAGTGGTCCAGCTTGTCCTATAAGAGAATGACTGGCATAACTGTGTCATTCAACAACAGTTGAATCTTTAGGGGAAGCTGAGGTTACCTTAACGGTGGATTGCTTGTTCCATTATGAGGCTTGTGCTGGCTGCAGATGATGCTGTTGTGCCACCATTACTGTCCTCCCTATTGTGGGTGGCAACCAAACTGTTCTGAGAATGTTTTATGCTCACCTACTCCTACTCTCCCAAGTTTGGGCCACAGACTACTAGAAAAGAATTTTGCTCAACGGTGGAAGCTGCTTACCATATTCACTGCTCTTGGATAATTCTTCACTCCCATTGGCTATAGTCTGGCATGACGGTAACTTTGGATGATATAGAGGCTTGGTATTCCAACAGGCCAGTGGCCACAGATGGCTAGTATCAAAGTTTTAATAAGTGCAAGGTATGCCACTGTGAGGTGTGTGTGTGTGTGTGTGTGTGTGTGTGTGTGTGTGTATATGCGCGCACGCGCGCGCGCGTAGGGTGCAAAGGGTATCTGGCTTTTACTTCTCCTTTAGTTGTTTAGTCTTTCAACACATGTTTACAAAATGTCTACTGTATGCTAGGCACTATGCTTTAAGTTAAGTAGATATGCCTCACTGATGAATTGTTTACAGATTAATTTCTTGATCTTTTCCTGCAAACTGTGTATTCCAGATTCCCACATCAAGTGGCTTCTTGCTAGATTCAGCCAATAGGAGGTACTAGAAAAAGATAGTTGAGCAGGAATAAGAGGAGAAGCAGTGGTATTTCTCATTGTGCCCCCATCTTCCACATTGGGAAGTGGCTACATGTTCTTTGTGTCCTGCCTCCCACAAGGCATATTCTGTCATGAGTCCTGCTCCCACTAAACAGCCCAGATCTTGGGATCAAGTACAAGTCCTTCCTTTCATTTTCCTTCTAGCCCTAGTAGGGGCTTCCTGCTCTTGCTTCACTCTGGAAAGTTTCACTCTCAGTTTTCCCACAACTTTGCAACTAGTTTCCTAAATTAAATGCCTTCTGTTAAACTATCTGATGTGGTCTCTGTTTTCCTGACTAGATTTTGAGTGATATGTTCTCAACACTTTACATTTTGGGGGGTGACAGATATTATTCCAATAGCCCTCCAAATGTCTAATGACATTCTGCGATCTGCTATGAAGTACAGGTACAAGGAGGGCAGGTAAACTGGGTGGGAAGCTGTGTTGATATGGTGTAGGGTCTTGCTACTCCAAGTGAGGATTGCAATCCCCTGAGGGCTTGTTAGAGATGAAGATTCTCAGACCCTAGCCCAGTTACAACTGGTTAAGAATCAGTATTGTAACAAGCTTCCCATTCAGAGGAGTGATCCAGTGATGGCCTCTAGTTTCAATCTGATTACCATAATGCAGTCCTCCCAGCTATAGTCTGTTGGGATTGTACAGAATCACTGGTGGCCCTGAGTCTCAGCTCCATTCAAACAAGGGAACTTTATAATGCCTGCCTCTTGACTCTGCCTGAGCAAACACTGTGGGCTGGACTCTAGGGCCAATGCAAGACAGAGGGTAGAGAGTAGGGTAATTCAGGTATAAAAACCAAAACACTGCCTCTCTGCTGGCCGTTTTGGGATAGCTGGAACTGAGCCCCAGAGGACTGGGTCTTTGAAATGTATTGAAGAATGTTGTGGGAAAGTAAATATCTTCCCCAAAGTGACCATATCTTACATCAGCCAATGTAGGTCATTTGATTGCTATAACATTTCCATATCAGTAAACTTCAGATGAGACTCACATGCATTGTTTTCTTAAACCATAGTGGAAGAAGCTTTCATAAGAGCAGAAATTGTACAAATGTTATAGGCAAGTTTTTACCAATAATCTCTTCAAGTTTTTAATAGTTCTGCCCACTCCCCAGACCTAGTCATTGATTTTGGATGTGCTATTTCCTTTGCCATGACCATTACCTAGAAGTGAGAATAATGTAAGAGGAATAGAATCTGGAAGTAGAAGACCATTTCACCCACTCGTGCTGTTCTGAGGGCAGTGCTAACTTGGACCAGTGCCTTAATATTTCTGATACTTAGTTATTTCACATGCCAAATAACTGAAACCTACTTACCCATCGGTTTGTGGTATGGTTCAGATGGTATAAGAATGCTCTATAAAGTGAAAGGAAGTAACTGGTGTTTGAAAACTACACTTAAAGCAAAGCAAACTGGCAAAACTGTGGGGAGAAAGTGAAAGGCGTCAACAATATGATTAAAATGAGATGCTTTACAGCCTCTATGCTTGGGTCAAAAGGACTAAAGACTGCACAGTGTCCCTAGTAAATACTTGTGTGTGTGTGCGTGTGTGTGTGTGTGTGTGTGTGTGTGTGTGAATGCTAGTCTGTACATCTTTCAACCACCCCTTGCCTCTTGTTTTGAATTTGTGGCTGCTAATACTCACTTCTTCCTTACTTGTGGCCATGCATGTTGAAATTCATTCTATGCATATTTATTGAACACTGACTCTATTCCAGGCACCATTCTAGGTGTTTGAGATACTCCGTGAACAGAGTGGACCCCAAGCTCCTGTTTTCATGGAGTTTACACTTTAGAAAGCTCAAGTGACCCTTCTGGTTACACTCAAGTCTGTCAAATATCCATCAACTCTGCCTAAGGATGTGAAACCTAGCTGATCCTAGGTGGGGTAAATATGAAGATCCCTATTTCAGCTGCTTACTGGTTGTAATGCTGTTTGTACAGCTCTGATCTTATAGTAAGTAAAAGTGTTCCATATTTACCCCACTTCTGGGTATCTTCATGCTACCCTCCCCTTCTCCCATGACTATGTCAACTCTACTTCTGATCTCCTGGAATGAGACATTCTGCTTGCATGGGATTTCTTTATTCATTCACTTATTCATTCGTTCACTCATTTCTTCAACTGCATGGGATTTCTTTATTCATTCATTTATTCATTCGTTCACTCACTTCTTCATAGTGATATGCTAGTCACTATGCTAGGAAATGAGGCTATAGATATGAACAAAATAGAGAATGGTCCTGTCTTCATGGATCATCCTTTCCAGCAGGGGAGCCAGTAGATACAATTAATTACTCAATTATAATTATGAAAAGGACTACAGAGGGTAAGTTTGCCATATTAATAGAGTGTCTAATAGGGGTACTTAGACTAGTCTGACTTGTTCACTTTCTTGAGGAAGACATTTGAACTGAGTTATTGACAATAAGGGAGTGAAGGGAGGATTAGTGAGTAGTGGGGGTGAATAAGAACCTTTTATATGGAGGAGCGCCATGTATAAACGCTCCAAGACAGGAAAGAAAATGGCATATTTGAGGAACTGGAAAAGATTGGTATTACTGAATCACAGAGAGTGAGTGGAATCAGGAAATGGGATGAACTGGAGATATATTTAATCTTGTATGTCATGTAAAGGTATTGATTTTTATTCTAAGAGTAATGGTGAACAGTTGACGTGTTTTATGCTGAGGTATGGTATGATTTCATTGTGTTTCCAAGTAAACATTTTGGCTGCAGTGTTGACAATGGTTTGGGTTGGAGGTATGACCAGAATGGGTGTGGAGGGACCAACAGGGAATCTATTACAGCTGTCCAGAACAAGAAATGGAGTTAAGTTGTATTAAACTAGTGGCCTGGGTCATGGAAAGAGGTGGGTGGATTTAACAGGTATCACTGAGTAAAATATGTGCAGGATGTGGTGACTGAGTGGATATTGGCGCTAAGGAAAAGGGAAGATCCAGGTTGACACCCAGAATTCTGGCTTGAGCGTCTGGGTAAAGGTGGTATCATTCACTGAGATGAGACATACTGGAGAAGACCTAGATTTTGGAGACAAAAGGACTTTGATGTTGGACTTGTTGGATTTGCGTGGTCTTTAAAATTTTCAGAAGGAGATGTTGAATAGAAAACTGGATGTACAGGTTGGTAGGTCGAAGGTAAAGTTTGGGCTGCAAATTGCTGCTGCTAACTACCTCCATCATTGTTGACTAAACACTTCGGTTATTGAAATAATACTTCAGCTCTTGACTGATGGCAAAAGCATCCTATCAGTTCTCCCCATGAAATGGGTGTTCCAAATAACATTATTTTCAATGCCTCTTGATAGACTATTAGACTTTTACAATGCCTCCATGTTAACCCTTGGGCTTTTAGATGTAGGATGCCAAATTGCTCTGTACTGCCAATAACCAGATACCGAGTTTTGATGATAATGAAATGTACTTACTACAGATATTGCTAGCTGCTTCCCAATGTCCATTCACCCTTATTCCTTAGTAACAGAGTCTGGGCCACCTTTCCTAGCCTCTTTTGGAGCAATATGTGGCCCTGTGAGTGAAGTGCTTGCCAGTGCGATGTGAAGAATAGTAGTACCATGTGGTCAGGGAGGGAGGGATGGGGAGAAACCCATCTCCTCCTGCCAGTTTCTTGGAAGCCAGATGTAATACCAATTTGGATTAGGAAGTTCATATGTGGCAGAACAAAAAGATAGAGGGAGCCTGGGTCCTTGATGACTTTTTGCAGCCCCAAATATTAACCTTCAGTTGACTAAAGTATGTCTTCTCTTCCCCTCAAAGAGGTACATTTACTCCAAATTTGGCAATTATCTGGATACTGTACTGTAATACAACCTATCGCAACAAAATTTGGTGTAAAGAGAATAGGTTTGAATCTCATTCAAAGAAGTTTATTATTGGAGTGCTAGTGGAATCTTATTATAATATTTTTATCTCTTGCCCAAGTCCTGATCAAGAGGATTGTAAAGGCAGGGATCCGGAAGATCAGAAACTGAGATTGGGTAGTAAATAGGAACTCCAACTGAAGAAAAAGAAAGAAATGAATTAGTGATTAAAAAAATACACAGATTGTAACAGTGAGTTTTTGCTGCTTAACAAACTACCCCATATTTAGCTGCATAAAACAATAACCATTTATTTAGTTTATGCTTTCACAAATTGGAAATTTGGGCTGGGCTCAGCTGGGCTGCTCTGATGATCTGGGCCAGGCTTGGCTGCTCTTGGCTGGAGCCCATCCAGGCATCTGTGATCAGTGCCAGGTCAGCTGAGGCTTACTGGCTTTTGGCTGGGGTGCTTTGGTTCTCTTCTATGCAGTCTCTTATACTCCAGAACTTGTTCACCTGGTAATGGTGGTGGGGGGTCTCAAAAGAGTGAGTGAAAGTATGTGAGGCTTCTTGAGGCCCAGGCTTAGAACTAGCACAAAATTGCATCTGTACCCGGTTTTGGCCAAAACAAGTGACAAGGCCAGCCTAGACTTAAGGGGTGAAAAAATTGTTTTGTTTCTTGATAAAAATAACAAGAGAATTTGTAGCTGCTTTTGCAGTCTACCGCATGGATACCTAAAGTTCTAATTTAAAGGAGAAATGATGTAAGATATCCAAATTCCTTTTGTAGGAAATGTAACCCAGGAATTAGGAGTGTGTCTATGGAATTAGACAGAACTGGATTCAAATCCTAACTGTGTTGTTGACTGGCTGAGTTGCTTACTTATAATGGCTATCTCATGGTTTTGTGAGGATTATATGTATGTAAAACTCTTAGGCACAGTGCCTGGGATGTGCTAAGCGATAATAAAAGGCAGCTGTTGTAGTTGTTATTATTACAGGATACTGCTGTGGCATAGGGCCTGGGTTGGAGACAGGATTTACCAGGTGGAGGGTTGGGCAAGAGAAAGTTGGCTCAGGTTAGCAGAGAGAAAAGAGAGTTATCACAGGATTATGCAGTGGACCACAGCATCTGACCACAGGATCAGATAGACTAGGGACTCATCAAGGCAATAGGCATGCATAATGGCACAGGCCTTCTACCAACAACAGTGATAGTTAACATTTGTTGAACACTTACCATGTGCCAAGCACTTTTGTTGAGTGCTTTGTAAGTATTAACTCATATAATCCTCATAACACACTTATCTAAGTATTTTTGTTATTCCCATCTTAAACTTGGGGAAACTGAGGCATAAAGAGATTCTAGCACATTGCCCAAGGCCACACAGCCTATGAGTGGTGAGCTGGGATACCAGCCAGGTTTGTCTCACTGCTGACTCCAAGCTTCTAGTACCTCACTACACTGTGGGATGATCTCAGGTAGGAGTCAATGGCAGGCAAGTGAGGTTCCGAAGTTCCCAGAGAGGTAAGGAAGATTCAAACAACCACTTGTGGCACCCAGAGAACCATAGCTGAGGAACTACTAGGGGCAGGGGGAAGATTGTCTTAATAATTGAAACGTCTATAGCTTGGCACTCCCATTTGCACTGTCTCTGGCATTAAAATCTCTAGTACTCAGAATGAGGAAGGTGAGAATTGCTTTCCCTTCACAACTCAGCTACTGGAAAAAATAGTCTCCACTTGTTGACTTCACTTCCTCCTCTCCTCCTGCATTAGCCCCCTGCAGCCTGACTTCCAGCCCCTACCTTGGTCAAGGTCACTAGTGAACTGGATGGTCACATTCAGTGGACTCTCTTCAGTCCTCATGGCCCAGTGTTGAAGAGTGATGGTTATTCATTTATTGAAATGCTTTCCTCCCTGCCTGATAATTTTGGCCTAGGGGAGCAGACCCACCTTTTCAAACGTGGCCTCAGGCAGCCTACTCACTCTCCAGGCCAAGTGGCCTCCTTTCTTCAACTGTCTTCTGTATTTACAGCAGCACATTCCTATCCCTATGGCCAATTTCAGGCATGTCCACTGTTTCAAAAATTTTTTCTATTCCTCTGAATGATGAGAACATAAATACTTCCACAGTCTCTGACTCGTAGCCTAGAATAAGTGCAATTGAAGTAGGGGAAGTTACTATCATTTATCGAGCCTATGTTGCAGTACTTCTTTATAATTACAGAATGTAATTAATTTTCACACAAGTCTGTGAGCCAAGTAGTACCATTTTTGTTTTGCATATAAAGAAACTGAGGCTCAGAGAGAAACTCAACCTACAGCTGATAGAGGAGTCTGGATCCAAAGACACCCTGATTGGTTTGACACCCAAGCCTGTGTTTTCCTAGTGTTGCATGCCGCCTCTCATAATTCACGAATTGTATACCATGGGATCAATAGCACTGTCTGCAATAACACAAGAGTCTAATTTGCATTTATTTGTTTGTTTATTATTTATTTACTCTCATTGCCTTTGGGACACAGCAGACCCTGCCTAATTAAGGCGAGTTTAAGCATAGACCTGCTTCCTCAGTTGCCCAGGGTGTGAACGGACGGCCAAAGGTCTGAACTCTATTTGGATGCCTGGATGCCTCCTTTTCTGTAATTTGTAGCCAGGCTCTGTCCTTAATTAGAATGTCCCTGGGATTTTATGAGGAGGGAAAAATGCACTGGTGAGATTACAGATCAATAGCTCTTCCATAAGACACAGATATAGAGCAGGTAAGAGATTAGAAATTGCAATCGAGGCATGAAGGCACCTTGGAAAAACACATATTTTATCCCACCCCCCTTTGGGATCATTGAGTGTCACTGAAGCCAATAAGTTAAAACTTAATATGTGAAGCTTAATGGGCAAAGCTGCATATTAACGGGGGAAAACGAGAAGCATTTCTTGACCTGGTAATTTGGAAGGAGAGTAGGTGAAGTGTGTAAATTAGAGAAAATTCAAAGGTGAGTCATTTTGGAAATGTATAGTAGGCATATATCACACTAACTGCAGCTCAGAATTGTGGATCTTACTTCTGAAATCCATTAGAGCAGGGCTTCCAAGCATTTTTAGCATTTTAATACTTGCATCGTTGTTTGCTTGATTTTGTCATATGTGGTCTATGTTTATTTAAAACTTCAAATGAATTAAAATGATTCTTTCTCTGAGGTTTTAATGATGTTCCCCTGAGGTAATTAGAGGCACTCTGTGGTGGGAGGTGTCCCAGGGCTGGGAGTAATGGCATTATGGAAATAAAACCCATGTGCTACCTCTTTCCATTTTTAATTTAGAAGGAACAGCTGGACGTAGTGTTTAAGTGCTGAGGATAAAAAGAAAGGAAACTCAGTGATTGAAACGACTGGTCTGAAAAGAGAAGCAGGAAGGGTGGTGACCTTCGAGGGCCTTGCCCAAGTCCACATAGGAATTACTGTTGTAATCGCAGGAAAGAAAAAGTCTATGGCATCTCATTCTGTCACGAATCTCATAGCTCTGCCAGTCTTAGGATGCTATCTCTAGGAGTTTCTTCATTCCACTGCTGTTTGTTATGTTCCAGGCTCTGTGGTACACAGTGGGCATTCAGCTGGGAGTCAGATATGGTCCCTGTCTTCAAGAAACTGACATTCTGCTGGGGTAGATTAACAACAAACAAATAAATAGAGTTTTATGTCAGCTGGTGATAAGTGCTATTGAGAAAGAGGAGGAGAAACAGGATAAGGGAGACGTTTGAGGGACGAGGTTCTGTTTTATCCAGAGTGATTAGGGAAGGGGTCCCTGAGATGGTACTATTTGAATAAAGGACTGGTCTGTACCAAAATTCAATGGAGTGAAAAATAACAAGAGCAGTGTGCTTGTGGACCTACGTCATCGGATGGAAAAGAGAGACAGTTCATTAGAATTCATGTGAACTCCAACAATGCCTTTGGCTGCAGTGTGACAGATATTCAGAAAAGACCCTTGAGTTCTCATTAGGGTCTCATTGCCAGAAAGCTACCATATCCTGGCCTTGAAATGCTACAGAGTTCAATATCCTTGCTAATAATTTAAATCTGGGATGGTAAGAACCACTGAACAATCCCAGTTTGGACACTGATTTAGTTTATCATTGCACCTGGTCCCCAGTGATGACAGGAACAGGCAAGGCAATTATCCAACTCCAGGGAAAAACAAATCAAGATGCTTGGACCACGCAATACACCATAGTCATTCTTTTTGACAGGTTGTCGTGGCGTGTTAAATAAAATTTCTCATCTACACATCTGAGGGTGAGAAGTGCCGTGGCATAGAAGCTTCAGAGAGAATAGAACTGGCTATCTGGGGGAAGTTTTACCTTCAAGACAAAAATCACTTGTTTACTTAAGTAAGCCATTATCCATCTGCTTTCTTATGTCTGAAACTTCTCTCTTATAGTTCAGGTTTTGCCTTGGTTGTTTTTTGTTTTGTTTTTGTTTTTGTTTTTTGTTTTTTTGGTCTGTTAGAAAAAGAACCCATTCAGACAACCTTAAGAGGAATTTGAGGGATTTATTAAGGACATACAAGGCAATAGCATGGAACCCAAAGAAGAAAGTCAGTCAGGGCTCACAAGATGATGGAATCCCAACTAGAAAATCATAAAGAATGGAAGTTACTTTTCCTAGGTCTCTGGGATCTCATAGTCTCTTGTCTTTGCCTCTCTCTGCTTCTTTTGTGGCTCTCTCTGAAGAGTGGCTTTCTAGGTTTGTCTGAGCACATGGCTGCTCTAGCTTCTGTCGGTATATTACTTCCTTGTTCATTCTTAAAAAGAGACTCACTAGAACCAGTCCTATCCAATGAATAATTGCATGTAAAAAGCAAGTTATAAATAAATATACATGGTGTAATCCTATTCTATAAACAGTTTTAGTACGGGTATGTATGCTTAGAAGAAAGGAAAGAAAGGCACTAAAGTGTTTTTAATGGTTATCTCTATGTGATAGGATTATGTGTGATTTAAGTTTTTTTTTCTTTGAGTATGTCTGTACTTTTCCATCATTACCAGATAGTATTTTTGTAATTGTGAAAATTATTGAATAAAAAGATGAGGTTGAAATGCATGTAGTAAATCCAAGTGGTCTAGGACTAAATGGTGGGTCGGACATCCGCCAGATGCACCCTAGGGTGCAGGGAGGGGAGGGTTTGCCGAAGCTGGTAGCCAACTGTACTGGGGAAGGTAGCAGGAAAGACTTCACACACAAAGAGGAGCTGGCTCTTTACTTCTCCATTTATTTAATGGTTTTAAAGAAAATATTCTCAGATAGTTGTCAGTACCATCATAGGAAGAGCATTTGACAATAAAAAGCATGTCATGTTCCCTAGGTCTCTGGATTTTCTTTTTCCTCCTGCTTTACTTGTACAGCTGTATGTTGTCTAAGATTCAGTCGATCCTATAGCATCCCATGTTGTAGGACTGACCATCTGGTAACATCCAGGTGATAAAGCTGAGATCCTGAGCTCCATCTATTTTCTGAGTTGCCTCTTTCTTGGAAGACATCAGAGTGATCTTGTTGGTTTCTCTCCCTCTACAAGATACCACCTGAACGAGTTGGTTCTTAGAGCCTTTCTCTGGCTCCCACCATACATGGAATCAAGTCCATACAGCTTAGCATAGCAAAGAAAGCCCTCAGTGCCCTGGCTCCTGCCTACTTGCCATCCTGTCCCACCCTCTCACTTCACCTACAACACGAAATTGCTTGTAGTTCTTTTAACACACCATAGCATTTCACACTGACTTGCATTTGTATATGCTATGCCTTCCTTCTGGAATGTTCCTCTCCTCCCTTGTCTGCTTGGAAACCTTCTCTTCCTTCCTTCTGCTCAGATGTTACATTTTTGGATGGATTTCTTTGAAATCACAAATAGAAGCTATTCTCTATGTACCTTTGTGCCTTTAGGCACCCCTGATATTGCTTCTACACAGCCACATAGTAATTTCTTTGTTTACATGCCTATCTCTCCTCCTAGAGGGCAAGAACTACTTCTTTGTTTCTGAATCCTCAGTCTTATTAATTAATAGGTGCTCAATTAATGTGTCTTTAAAAATTTTTTTTTAGTGTTTATCTATTTTTGAGAGAGAGAGAGAGACAGAGTGTGAGCAGAGGAGGAGCAGAGAGAGAGGGAGACATAGAATCTGAAGCAGGCTCCAGGCTCTGTCAGCACAGAGCCCGACACCAGGCTTGAACCCACAAACCATGAGATCATGACCTGGGCCGAAGTTGGACGCTTAATGGACTGAGCCACCCAGGTGCCCCTCAATAAATGTGTCTTAAACAAATACATAAATAATTCCAATCTGGGACTCCTGCATATATTGTGTATTAGAAGGTACAGAGGACTACAGGGAAAGGGAAGGGGTGGATAGGCTGTAAGAGAAGCTTTACAGACCTTATTTCCTTTAATCCCCAGAATAGACATGTGAGATTTTTATTATTCATCCCATTTTACAGATTAGGAAACCGTAGCTCAGAGAGATTAAAAAACTTGCCCCAAGCCCTGCTTCTAGAAAGTGGCAGAACTGGGACTTAAACCTATGCTCTTTTAACTGCAGAATCTGTGTGCTTCTGAACCTTTGCCTGCTACTAATGAGCCATGTGATCTAAAACAGTTCGTTTCATGTTCATTATGGTCAGGTTTTCACATTCACCAAGCAAACTAAACTCTAAGGAATTAGTTCTCAAACCCTGGTTGCGCATTAGAAGCCCCTGAAAAGCCTTTATAAAATACTGAAGTGTAGCTTTCATACTGAGAGATTCTGATATCATTGGTGTGGGGGTGGTGCCAGGACATCAGTGTTTTTTCAAAGCTCCCCAGGTGATTCTAATGTGCAGTCAGAATTAAGAAGCATTGCCTTAGCTCAGTACTTCTTAAACTTTAATATGCATATAACTCATTTGAAGATCTTGTTAAATGAAGATTCTGATTCAGTAGTTTGGAGGTGGGGCTCTAGATTCTGCAATTCTAACAGATTTACCAACTGCACTTAGGGTAGGGAGCCCACATCCTATCTGACCAAATCTAAATTCCCCAAACAAAGATACTTGTTGTTATCACCAGCTCTACCTAGCGAAATGCAGCTTCTACTGGCCATTCAACTCAGCTTCCATGGACCTACAGTCTTTGACCCTGAGTGGCCCTGACCACCATCATCTTTACAGCTAGGTCTGGTAACTGGCTGTGTTTCATCTCTTAATAGGTTTTCAGAGATTAGGAAGCAAGATAGGAAAAGACCTAACTTAGGGCATAGTTCAAAAAGGACCTTGGCTAGCAATCGGGGCAGCAGAGAGAGTCAACCAAAACACCAGGGAATCCAGAGTAAGGCACAATGGAGGGTATGGCAAGGCTGGTTGAGGTCCAGAAGCTAGTAGAGTAATGGGTGTGTTAAGAGGTCAAAGGAAGGTGAAGGCAAGGGATAAGAGAACTGTTAAAGTTTAACTAAGGGCTTAGAAAGAGACAAGATGGCATCCCATGAGACCAAGCTGTCAACAATCATTAATCAATCAATACTCAGCTCTTCACTATCTACTACCTACCACTCCTGAGCTGGGTGTGTGTTCTGTGGGAGGGTGTGTGTGGGATAAATGATTTGTGTAAATGTTTGTGAGTCAGAGAAGAAACCTGGCTTGCAAAGGCCCTGCTTCCAATAGAGAGTGGACCCCGAGTTCCCAATCAATCCATGAAATCACTTCACAGTGAAGACCCACAGGTGATTTATTATTGAGAAGTGCTACACCTTGGTGGGGCAATCTCCTTGAACTTGATATTCACATCCCTGCACGAATGTGGATGCAGTTCAGAATGTTTGGTGTTCATATTACCAATGAGAGGGAGATTTGTCCCTTTATAGAGAAAAAGCAAGAAGCAAATTTAAAGTGAATCAGACATTAGGGAGAATTTCCTTCCCTCAAAGTTTGAAGAACCACTGATGGAAGGAAATATAGATCCTTACTCTCTGAAAATTTCAGAGTTCTCTTTCAGGTTCAAATCCTGCTTGGCCCGAAGGCAGGGCAGGGCTCAGATGGCCTTTCAGGATGATCTTCCAGCTCCAAGTTTAGTTCTGGGTTTGTGGCTTGGAAAACCCAACACCTTAACTGCTTAGATATCCTAGACACTGAATGTTTTTCACAGATTTTGTAGCAGGAACACCCTACTTCTTTGTTTAGTCACTTGAAAAGGAGGATTAAAGAAAAAAAAAAATCAGAGGCTTGCCACAAATAGATGGAGTGGAGCTTCTTTTGTGAAACAGTGCCTCAAATTGTGCCCATATTCCTTATGGAAACTGAAGACAGAGACAAGTCTGCTTTGTTCAAATTCAGCAGCTTTGGGACCCCTTGGCAGAATGCCATACATAGCACCCCTTGCTTCGGCGATGTTTGTGCAAAATTTTTCTTGGTGAGGCCTTGCTTTCTTCCAAGGAGCAAACAGGGTAGAAATTCCTGATCTAGCTTCGTATCACCAGTAATCTGACCTGCAAGCTTGTACTTGAATACTGAAACCTTGGGGTTCACTGCTCAAATAGAATACTTGGGAAAAGAAGAAACGGAGTAAAGAGACTCTTCTTAACCTTTGCAAATGTCACGTACTATTTATATAACATTTACCACTCTTATTTTCTACAGCCCAGGATTTTGTGAGGAGAAAGGAACAGGCATCTTAAGTTAAACTGCATTCCTCCAGGTTTTAAATTGCAGCTTCTCCTCTCTGAGGGCCAAGCTAATTGTATGGACATAATTCTTCAGGGTCTGATTGCCTCATAAACAACTTGAATTCTACTTTTTGGATAATTCCTGAAACTGGCTTTCTCATAGCTTCAGGAGGAAAAAAAAATTTTTTTTCTCCTAAATTAAGTAAATTACCGGTCCTAAAAGACAAGTTGCTATCTGTTGGATGGAAGTTTTGGAATTCTTTCAGTCTGTGTCATAATAAATGCAACAAGTTTTTATTTCAAATCCAATCTTCTTAAATAAAAATTGTCCTTTTATGAAGACTGGACTCAGATTAAGTTTCCATTGTCTTGCTTGTGTAACCAGTAGAAGCCTGAACTTGACTGAATGAGTTGCTATGGCAAGGCTCGTGAGTGTTTTACAAATTCTAGCAAGGAAGAAGCCAGAGTCTCAGTTAGACAACCTCACTAACTGTAGGTAGATAAGAAAAGCAAACAGAGGTTAATGCCACCCAGGGATAAAGAGAACATGAACCTCTGGGAAATATGATAGACAAGTGTGTAAATGCTTGAGGACTCCTCAAAGGCATTTGTTTCCACTACGATGCAGGTGTCATATATTTGATCCTTTAATGAAACTAGACATTTTTAGACCAAGAGCTTCTAAATAGCTGAAGTGTTGGAGTGTTTTAGAACTAATATACTGTACCTTGTCTTCAAATGGCTGCCATGACTAAAAGCAGAGGTCGGTAAGTGGTAGAGTTCTGGCCGTGTCTGACCCAAAAGTTGTGTTTGGTTTACCCCCTCCCCCGACCCCCCCAAGTGTGTGGAAATGAATTTGTTGCAACATCTTCAAATGAGGATGTTTCAAATAAAAATACCTATTTCTGGATTCTCTTGAAAAATGGGCAGGTTCTATAAGAATTGGCCATACCCCCATTTGGTCTTGATTGGCTGGCAGTGGGTAAAGGTTGCCCCTTACTGGGGCACATACCTTCCAGTTTGGCACAGGTGGACTGAGACCCACTTTGTTCACGTATGTTGCCTCCTTGACCCCAGTAGGTGTTTGGTTTTTTCAACCAAAACCAAAGCCTGGATGCTTCACTCTGGCACAGGGATGGCAGCAAGTCCTGTAGGTGCCACCTGAGACAGGTTGTGTCGGTTTGTTTCATTCCCAGGTGAAGACAATTATTTTCTTTTTCTTCTTGAGGAGGCATTATAGCATCCATGAAGGAGCCCTGGATTGAGGGGTGGGGACTTGGCTCTAGTGATAATTTCTTTCATCTAACTGAGTGAATTCAGGAAAGCCACAATCTTTTAGTCTCAGTTTCTTCATTTGTGAAATGAAAGTTTCCTTGATTCTTTTAGTCATTCAGCTAACAATGTAAGGCACCACTGTTCTGCTCCACAGGTTTGAAGATGGACCAGAGTACTCAATTATAAAAAGAAACAAACTGATGTACAGATACGCTCTGTATCTGGGTCTAACACCTCTTTGAAAAGGCTGAAAGTTTTAAAAATATTTTTCTAATGTTTATTTATTTTCAGAGAAAGAAAGAGAGAGAGCACGAGCATGGGAGGGGCAGAGAGAGAGAGTCCCAAGCAGGCTCTGCACCGTCAGCACAGTGCCCCACATGGGGCTCGATCTCACGAACCCTGAGATGGTGACCTGAGCTGAATCAAGAGTCAGATTCTTAACCAACTGAGCCACCCAGGCGCCCCTGAAAAGGCTGAATTTGAATGCCTGTGGATGTTCTCCCACAGTCCCTGATGCTCCTGGGCAAGCAGACTCTCCATTACCCGTCAGGCCTGGCAGTCATTTGAGCCAACCAATGACCCCAGACTCCAGGCCCTTTTCCTGCTAGGATGTCCTGTGTTTTTTCCCTCTCATCCAACACTTGCCTCTTCTGCTACCTGGCCTCTCTCTTTTGTTCTCTTCCTGTCTCCATCTCCCCCAGCCTAAGGCTTGCCAGGGGCTTAGCTTTTAAAGTCTGCCATAGAATTTCTGGAGAGAGAATTCTTTTGGCTTTGTCCCTTTGTTGCTTTTCATCCTCACCTTGACAATAAGGACATGATTCTCAGTTTTACTCTGTAGTTTGGTTTACTGTTAACCGCATTTCCCCCCCCCCCCCCCCTTCTTTGCAGCAGCTGTTCTTATTCTTCTAACCAGTTTTTAAAAGGCTTGAATTTGGAAATACGGTCGCTGTGCGCCTCTTCAGAGATTCATCCATAACTGTCAGAGCCTTTTCATTCCCTGTCTTTTGTATAGGTTTCTTTTATGAGCAGAGTAATTTGCATTTGTCTTTAATTCTTAATTTGTCTTTGCATTTACTGTGGATGTAACATGCAGCTGAATTTGCATTTTCTTTTCACTTCCCTTCTCATGGACTGGGGCTGTCTGAGGTGTAAACCATGGAGACATTCAGGAGATGTTTGCTAAGTGGCAAACTTGGCTGCGCTGGTTTTATCTTATTCTCCCCTCCCCATACTCTGAGTTGTCTTATTATATTTAGATGCTCTAAAGTGTAACCAGACATAGCCTCTGTTTTCCAATCCATTGGTTACTTAATCCCATTAGCCATTAAGCTGCATTTGTACTCATCAGAAGAAACTTTATGTATTAGATTCTTGAGTACAGAAAGCTGGGGATTTAATTCTGTCCCTACCACCAACCATTTGGATACATATCATGTAGCTTTCTGGTCCTCAGTTTCTTTGTGGAAGAGGACTGATACTATGTTTCTGGCTATTTCAGAGTTCTCCAAAGGTACCCGTGGTTGGATGGGCGTGGAACCTTTTGAGGAGTGTCATACTCTAGACAGATATAAAGTATAGTGCCCTGAGGACTCCAGGGAATACTGCCCTTCAGCACTCCACTCAGTTTCTGCGTGGTTGATGATATAGCTTTGGCTCCATAGAGTTTCACCAACAATGGCCACTGTGTTTCAAATCATATCAAAGTTTCCTATTAGCAAAGGTAAAAGGACGAGGTTAAAATCCACCTACAGCCTCACCCTAGGGGCTTCTCTTCAGTGCTGTGAAATAACATTTAAACAGAAGGTTAATGCCTTGCACTAAACCTGTAGTCCTGATGTGCCTACAAAAAGCATTAGTTCTAATTACTCTTCATAGAAAAGCAGAGAGTAGAATGTTGAATATTCCAACATTCAATTAAAAGGTTGTTCTTGAGAAATAGGTTTTTTTAATATATAAAAACTGTGTTGTAGAATGTTGAGAAAATTGTTAGTTGCTTCTATAGCCCATTCTGTAACAATGTGTAATTTTTTGCCTCTTTCAGAGAGAGGAAAATTTTAAGTCAGTGTGAACTAATTGTAGGGTTTATAAAAGTAGTTTTCAACAAAGTCCAGTGATCCCTTCTCACCACTTCCTTCATCAGCCTAATTACCAGAAGGCTCTTGAGGCATTGGAGGGGTGTGTAGATTTCTTATAAAATGTACCAGGTCCCAGAGAAAGGGCCACCCCCTTAAACCATGAACCTCTTCCCTCCCTGCCACCCACTCCTGCCCCAGAATTAGATCTTTCTCTGTTGGAAATGTTTGAGACCTATGGACTTAATAGATTTATCTGAATCAGAGGGTCAGTTTGATAGGTTAGAGAGGGGGTCCATTTATTTTCTGGCTAAGGATCCATTCCCTCTCAATTCTTCTTGCTACCCCTTTACTACTCCAGGAACCCTTGTTTTGGGTTGAGGAAGAGGAAAGATTTCAGTTACTTTGCAGAGATCTCTGCTCCAGCTGGTTCAAATGTGGATAATAAGGATTTTGGTGGGAATCTAAGCCCATTGCCCTTGAGATATACCCCCAAACCCAGAGGCCAGATTGCAGAAAAGAAAGAGAAAAAGAACTCAGGTTGAGAGGTCAGAAAGGTGCAGGGGACATCCCTAGGAAAAAAACAAAACAAAACAAAACACACACACTAATTTGAGATAAACTGAGGAAATCATTGCTTTTCTTGAAATTTTAGAATGAAAGGTTGGGCTCAGAGGATTACATTTTATTTTACAACCTATCAGCAATATTTCATTGTAGCAGGAATGTTCTTCACTACAATCTTTGTCATTGCATAAGACGCTATTGTTTTCTTGAAGTTTACCAGAACTTGTTGACAGTATTAATTCTTAACTATGAATCAGAGCTAAGGAAATGGATTTATTGTCCTATTTAGCCTTGCCTGAGTGACGAAATGCAAACTTCATTTCAACTGATTTCTTTGGAAGCGGCTTCCCAATTTCTGTGGTTGGGAGGACAGGCCATTTCTTCTTTAAAACTCGATGGGCTTCAATGGGGCGACTATAAATTCTCTTCTGACCTAATACCTCGCCTAGGGGAGGGTTATTTTCTCTCCAGATTGCTGACTGACTTCCTTCCTGTAGTGCTGGAAAGCCTTGTTCAAAGATCTCAAAGACTGGCTGCATCTCTTTCCTAATGAAGCACCCTTAGCTTGAAGCTGGGGGAGAAGGTCCATCTGGCTTCTGCCATATGTGTGTATGCTGTCAAACCAGTAAACACAGCAGAGTTTGCTGACAGTGAGGAGTTTCAGTTAGTCAGTCATAAATTAGAGATGAGATATGCTGTGTTCCTGCTGCTGCGAGCTTTCACACTCCGGAAAGGAATCTTTACTTACCTATCCCGAAGAAGAGGAAAATGTGGATCAAGGAGGGCATCTGATGGGGTGCCACAGCAAGTCCAACGCACATATACTATTCAGAGACAGTGAGAATATGCACGGGATTAGGAAGCCAAAATCATTTCCTGAGCACTTGACTTCTGTCTGTTTGCTTACACAGTGGTACGTTGGCTCTTTTGTTTTAACTCGTATATATCTAATTATGGGATTTCCCCCCCCACTTGGGGTAAGTATTGGGGAGCAATTCCTTGAAGAGTCTTCAAAAACACTCCTGTGCTGGGTGAACATATGTATAGTTTCCCCCCAAATGTGCCTTGTTCTTGTCTGATAATCAGATAGGGAGACAATAATTAAATTTTAATGCAGCTGTCTTTTTAAAGAGAAAAGTGCTTTCTGACTCCTAATGGCAAAATTTCATTATTATGATTTTAATGCTTTTAGACCAAAGGAGAGTTTACATTGAAGCTGCAAAGAAGCACAGCAAAACTATTCCTTGAAGACCTATTTGTTTCATTTATGGGCTTGTGTTGAGGTGTGTTTTAATGCATTACATTTAAAGCAGACCATGAGGGGCGCCTGGGTGGCGCAGTCGGTTAAGCGTCCGACTTCAGCCAGGTCACGATCTCGCGGTCCGTGAGTTCGAGCCCCGCATCGGGCTCTGGGCTGATGGCTCAGAGCCTGGAGCCTGTTTCCGATTCTGTGTCTCCCTCTCTCTCTGCCCCTCCCCCGTTCATGCTCTGTCTCTCTCTGTCCCAAAAATAAATAAACGTTGGAAAAAAAAAATTAAAGCAGACCATGATATATTAGACTATTTCAACATTTAAACCGGAATAGCTTCAGATAACATTGCTATCTGTATCTGAAGGTATTACCACAGGAGGGTCATAATTTCTAAAACAGATTATCACACTTTTTATTCTGAGCACCCTTCTTACCGAAGAGGTCCTATGACCCCCACACGTCTTCAAACCTTCTCACTCTAAAAAAAGAGTAAGATGTTCAGATACTTACAATAATATGAGAAGTGGAAAACTCATGGCAATCTATTTTATTTGATTAGTTCAGAAATGGTCAGCCCCTGATCTCAGCCATGTTTTGTTTCTTTGAGGCTGGGATTTAGGGCAGGGGCAGAAAGGTGATGACAGATGGGGTAATCAGAATAAAGAAGTTTCTAATTCATAATAAAAGGTTATTTGGGAAAGAGGAGGGAAGGCGGCTAAGATTATGGTAGGCAAGAAAAGGGGACCATTGGTTTTATTCTAGTCCCAGAAATAAACATTATAGGCCATTTGAAATTCCCTGTCTGATACCTACTATGAGTAGGATTGATATAATTTTAGAAAAATTTCAGATCTTGCATATGTAATTGGTTGTGGCCATTATTTAATAATACCCCAAATTGATACGTTGCTACAGTGGGTTGAATAGTGCCCCTCCAAAATTCTTGACCACTTGGAATCTCTAAATATTACCTTACTTGGAAATTGGGTTTTTGTGAATGTGATTAGTTGAAGACCAAGATGAAATCATTATGGATTAGGGTGGGTCTAATTTTGTACTTTCAGTATTATACCACTGGTCACATTTAGTTGTATGTATATACGTATGTATTTAATTTTTAAGTAGGCTCCGTGTACAACATGGGGCTTGAACTCGTAACCCTGAGATCCAGAGTCATGTGCTCTACTGACTAAGCCAGCTGGGTACCCCTGTAATTCTTTAATTCATTGCCTTCCCCATTAGAATGTAAGCTGCATGAGGTCAGGCATAGCATCTAGTTTTGCTCCATATTTTATCCCCAGCACCTAACTTTATGCCTGGTATATTAGGAGTTAATAAATGTAAATAGTAGTTACTATTGTAACTGTAGTACTATTGTACTATTAACTGTAGTTAATAAATGTAAAATTGAATGCATAAACACATGTACATACATATGGATATACTGGAAAGGTTCTTATTTGTTTTAGGCAGTCCATTTGAGGGGACTGTCGTCAGTGTGGCCTGGAATTCTCAGCCTCTTTCCAGAGTTAATACCCTTAAATAATTGTGCTCTCTCCAGATCAGAGACTTGCCCTGGGGTGCAGTCTTTGGGACCCATTCTTCCCAGCTGCCATTTTTTCCAGTCACCATGTCTTTAGGTTTCCTCTTTCCCAGCCCTAACCTTGACCTACACCCCATTCTCTCTCCAGTGGCTATAAGATGGAAGTTTACATCAGAATGCCTATGGGAGCATTTCTAAAATAAGCTTGTTCAGACCTCTACTACTTTCCAAATTCTGACTTGGTAAGTTTGGGGTGGGTCTTCGGCATTTAGGTTTTGTAGAAGTCCCATAGATTATTCTGGCACACAACCTGGCCTTTCATGGCTTCTAAATGTGTGGTGTGACTACTAGGAAACCAAAGAGTGTGAAAGTCACATGGCAGAGGGCCAGAAGGAGAAAGATGTCGTCTGTAACTTCTGTCCACCAACTAAGGCCTGTGCCCTTAGTTGTACCTATGGCACATTTATGCATTCCTCAATGTTCTTCCAGGACTCATGACTCTTCTTTTATTGCCTAATCCAGAGGAGTGACCTTATGGTGACTCTGTCAGAGGATTGTCAAGGCCACACAGACCACGGGAGGAGATATTTGAGGTTGGTGGAACACTGTAGGGCTGTCTAAATTGTAAACACAGCTAACCTCTTTTGGGGTTCATATGACGAGAAAGTTTTTCTCCCAGCTGCATAACTGAGGCTGGCTTCTGTCAGTCTGCAAGAAAGGGGACCTGGCACTTTGCTGTGGTGTCACTAAGTGTTCCACTTTATGTAACACAGCCTTTAGAGCATTGCTCTTAAATATATGTTAGGATTGGGCTATTTAAAGCTCAAGACTTATGCTGCTCAGACATGAAGCACAACACTCTAACATAGCTTTAAGTTATGCAAATTGTTTCTTCTCAGTTGCTGCAAGAAGCTTTGTTTTGTGATATTGGCCTAGGGCCAAACAGGTAGCGTGATATGAGTAGGCAGCCTTCCTACTACCTCTTAAATTGAAGGCTTCAGCCATTGCTATTCTCAAACATCCAAACAAGGTAGAAGCAAGTCTGAGGAAAGATGTGATGAGAGATGGCACGGACCGGTTACGTACAGCCAGCAGCTGACCAGGAGGTAGAACACCTGGGACTGAGGTTGGCTGCAGCACCGGAAGGGTGTCCACTCACTTCTCTGTCTCCCAGTCTCCACTTGGTCCTAGCTGGCCAGGGCCATCTTTCTAAAACTTAAAGTTTTTCTTCTTAAAAGTTTTATTTTAACATTGGCATACATGAATAAATAACAAGCATCAATAGACATCACATATCGATAGCCTCATGTCAGCCAAATCTCTTTTTCCCTCAGAGATTTTGTCTAACTCGGATCCTAGTCAGCCCCAAGGCATTGAAAGTCCAGAGTTCTCTCATGATTTCTATCATTTCCAGGCTCATCCCCTCATGTCTGTTTCATTACCTCCATCTCTCTGGGTACAAACTCAGCCCAGTTTACAAAAGCAATCCACTTAGCATTTTGTAAGCTTTGGTGGAATGTATTCATATATATGGAGAGGAGTCACTTCCTGCTAGGCATGGCCTCCTGCTACCTCCTGGCTCCATTCCCTTCCTCTCTCCTCTGCTCCCACCTCCTCTTTCTACACTCCCTGTCTTCCACTCCCAACCCCAAGTCATCCCTGTTATGTAGAGCAGTCTGGTCTCTGGGGCCAGTGGAGGGAGGTGGGGTTCAGCCTCTATCCCTGAACCTACAAGCCCAACCTTGAACGACTTACTGCTTTTGTGATTCACCCTTCTTAGGGAGCAGTCTTGGTTATGGATGATTTTTTTCTTCCTTGGTATATATTTGTTTGATATCTTACCATGAGGTAAGGTTTATCATGCATATGTATACAGTGGAAACTGTAGAAATTTTAGAATGTACAGGTGGGTTCTCCTTCAGGCAAGCTGTGTGATGTTATTAGCCCTAAGCTATATAAAACCAGCAAGACGTTAAAGCTTGAAACTGCACTATTTTGGTGCAAGAGAGAAAGTGATGTTGAGGAAGAATGAGAGAAGAATTGGCGTCTTTACGTATAGATGTGCAACTTCCAAAGCGAAAGGTGGAAAAATATATAAACCACCCTATGAATATTAATAAGAATACTTTGCAAGGCACTCTGAGTTCTCAGAAGAAAGACGCTACATAAGCACAAGCTTTACCTCATTAATCCTAACAGCATCCCTGTGAGAGGAGAGCCAAGGCAGATTATTCCATTTTAAAGACAAGGAAATGGAGAAAGGAGGAGACATAACTTGTCCCCAGCATCATCATTACCTCTGCTGCTGAGATCCTGCAAATCTTTCCTCTATAAAGTGTCCTCGCACAGGCCAGCCTCACTGCTGCATCCATTAAATCCTTTACTGCTGGACTCTGTTCACAATTTCACCTGTGAGGAAAGAGACTGGGCCCTCAATGTTTTGCATCTCTCCCTCCTATTACATCCAGCAGAACATCAGGGTCGTAATAAGTACTTAATAAATGCTTGTGGACTGATGAACAGTCATTGCAGTATGGAAGTGACAGTGGTTTCACTAGCTGTATTTTCTTTTCTTTTTTTTTAATGTTTATTTATTTTTGAGAGAGACAGAAACAGAGAATGAATGGAGGAGGGGCAGAGAGAGGAAGACACAGAATCCAAAGCAGGCTCCAGGCTCAGAGCTGTCAGCACAGAGCCCAACGTGGGGTTCAAACTCACAAACCGCGAGATCATGACCTGAGCTGGTCAGATGTTCAACTGACTGAGCCGCCCAGGTGCCCCTAAAACTAAAGCATTCTAGAAGTTCCCTTTGTCTATCACCATCTTCTCAGATTTAATCAGTGATACATCATAGGATTAAACACAGTTTTAGTAATATATTTTGGAAAAGTAACTACATGTGCATAGTATAAAATTTTAAAGGTTTTATAAGAGGATATTCTGTGAAAAATAACTATCTCTTTACCCTTTCCTGGAGCCTCTTGGTCCCCCTTCCAGAGGCAATTGTCATTAACAGTCTTGTGTCTTTCCAGGGATGTTCTGTGCATATACAAGAATGTATATGCATGTAATTTTTTTTAACCCAAATGATAGCATATTGTAGACATTGCTCTGTACTGTGCTCTTTTTGCTTAGTAACATATCTTGGAGATTGTTTAATGCCAGTATTTATAGCTGCCCCATTCGCAGTATTTATGTGGACATACCATCATTTCACTACTTTCCTACTAATGAATAATTGGTTATTTTCCATCTTTTGCTTTTATAAACAATGTTAAAATAAGTGTTTTTCTACATATGTCATACTGCATATGTGCAAATTCCTAGAAGTAGAATTGCTGTTTGAAGAATTTGTGCATTTAAAATCTTGAAGGATATCGCTAATTGCTCCCCATAGAAAAAAGTACCAATATATGCTTCCAATCACAGTGGAAGAGAGCACAGTACATTTTAGAAAAGCCATATATAAGAGACGAAAATGTGGGGAAAGTACAAAAATTAAATTGTAGCATAGTAGCATGTCCCAGTGAAGATGTTGATGGCTAACATTCATATATAGAGCTTACTGTGTACCAGGCCCTGTTATGGGCTCAGATTCATTAACTCAAAATGGGTCTGTAATTATTAGGTGATTTTATTTGAAGGACTTTAAATTGGTACATTGCCTAATAGTTATAGTAGCTGATATAAAAAAACATTTTGAATATCTCCTAAGCATCAGATATAGAGATAAACATAATAATTCTCTATTATTTAATCCTATGAGGTAGGTATTATCATCCTCATTTTTTTTTTTTTTTTTTTTTTGATGAGGGAACAAATTCAGGTTAAGTAATTTGCACAAGATATGCGTTGGAATTAAAGGAGGCCTTTCTAACTTTCTGCTACACCACAATGGCTTGTGTGATTTGGAAGACTAACGATACTCAATTAAGAATTGAAATGGCATTTTCCTAAGGAAGAAGGTTATAAGTCCAATGGTATTGGACAAGGATGTCGAAATATATGTATTTTGAACTTGTCTGCAGAAATAGAAACCACCTGGTAACCAAAGGATATTTTCTGATGTAAAAATCTCAGCGATATCACTGCTCTCTCTCACTTAGTGAAGGTCTTAGAGATAGATCTGTCATTATTACACATGATGACCCCATGTAAGAAGGAACAGATTTTAACCTCAGCATCATTTTAGAAATTGACAACTTAAGGAAAAGGAACATAAAGGAGTAGAACACAAGTTTCATTTTCATGTTAGGATATGCAGCTGAGCTGGGACACTATCAGTGACCAAAATTTGAGTCCTGTGGTTACTGCTGTGATGAAATCCTGTGGAAAAGGGAGTTTCACTTCCAGACACAGATTGACCACCAACAGAACCAAGAAGACCCATGCAATCTTCTGCTGGTTTTTCTCTACCAAAGACAATTGGCTGTGAACCTTTTGCCAGAAGCCAGGAATGGCAAGGTATACCTTCTGTGAGTTTGTGTTCAAAAGATGGTAGTGCTGGGGCATTGGGAGTATCTTTTTAATAGGGGTATTTTGCATACTGAACCTCAGTGAGCAGTTCTAACACTATTAATTAGTTTAGTTCAATAATTACATACTGTGTTCTTGGCAATAGGAGAATATCTCCATGATGCATCAGCCGGAGGGTACATGAAATGTAAACTCTTGTCTTTATGTACTATATGCAGAGAAATATTTAGCCTAATGGTGTAGCTAAAAACACATACACATGACAAGCCACAAGACATTCCTCCAACAAATGTTGCTCAGAATCTACTATGTGAAAGACACTAAGCCAGTTCCTCAGAATACTAGGTTCACAGGAAAAGAGATATGGGTCCTTGCCCTCCTTATTTACAGTGTAGATGGGGAGACAGATGATTGAACAGTTACACCAAGTGAGAATTACAGAAATAACTGCTACAAGTGTTCAGAGAGGTTATGCTATTGTAGGTTGGTGGAAGAAAGCTTTAAGTAGAGGGTAGATATGGAAGTCAAAAATGCACATTACCAAATATTTTTATTATCTTTTTTCTGGATAGAAGAAATTTCCTAGTGAGAAGGTGGGTATGGAATCATAAGTGCTGCTAACCAAATATTTCCATCTTTCTTTTTTCTGGGCACATGGAGAATTATACTTTCCCACCCTCTTTGAAGTTAGGCCTGGCTGTTGTAACTTGCTTTGGCCAAAAAAATCAAGATTGATATGTGTCACTTCTTTTTTTAAAAATTTTTTTATTTTTCATTTTAATTCTGGTACAGGTAACATACAGTGTCACATTAGTTTCAAGTGTACAATATAGTAATTTGACAATTCTATATATTACCCAGTGCTCATCATGATATACGTACTCTTAATCCCCTTCACCTATTTCACCCACCACGCCCCCCACTTCCCCTCTAGTAACTATCAGTTTGTTCTCTCTATTTAAGAGTCTCTTTTTTGTCTTTTTTTGCTTTGTTCATTTGTTTCTTAAATTCCTCATGAGTGGAATCATATGTTATTTGTCTTTCTCTGATTGACTTATTTCATTTAGCATTATATCCTCTAGATCCTCTATGCTGTTACAAATGGCAAGATTGCATTCTTTTTTCATGGCTGAGTAATATTCCATTATTGTGTGTATGTGTGTGTGTGTGTATATATATATATATATATATACCACTTCTTTATAGATACTTGGGCTGCTTCCATAGTTTGGCTATTCTAAATAATGCTGCAATAAACATGGAGGTGCACATATTTTTTGAATTAGTGTTTTCATATTCTTTGGGCAAATACTTAGTAGTGAAATTACTGGATCATATGATAATTCTATTTTTAATTTTTTTGAGGAAACTCCATACTTTTTTTCACTGTGGCTATGATATGTGTCACTTCTTGCTTTAAACTTTATTTTTTAAAAAAAAAATTTTTTTTTCAACGTTTATTTATTTTTGGGACAGAGAGAGACAGAGCATGAAGCGGGGAGGGGCAGAGAGAGAGGGAGTCACAGAATCGGAAGCAGGCTCCAGGCTCTGAGCCATCAGCCCAGAGCCTGACGTGGGGCTCGAACTCATGGACCACGAGATCGTGGCCTGGCTGAAGTTGGACGCTTAACCGACTGTGCCACCCAGGCGCCCCTCTTGCTTTAAACTTTAAAAGCCTCATGCTATTAACCACACCTTGTGGCATTGGTGTGCTGATCCTCATAGACACATGAGTTGAGAGAAAGCCTCTGTCAGTCATGGTCCCCAAAGGATCTAGTCTTGGTAAGGTGTACAATGCTGTGGTTTTAGCCCACTGAGATTCTGGAATTATGTGTTTCTGTAGCCCATTCTGACTATTCCATTCATTTACATTTTTTAATGAAGATTTATTGAGGAATTCTAAGCATTATGCTCAGGTGCTAAGAATAAATCATAGAAAAATACATATAAAGTTTTTTTTCTTTTGTTTTTTCTTAATTTCTTAATGTTTATTTATTTTTGAGAGAGAGAGAGAGAGAGACAGAGTGCGAATGGGGGAGGGGCAGAGAAAGAGGGAGACACAGAATCTGAAGCAGGCTCTAGGCTCTGAGCTGTCAGCACAGAGCCTGACGTGGGGCTCGAACTCATAGACTGTGAGATCATGACCTGAGCCGAAGTCGGACGCTTAACTGAATGAGCCACTCAGGCGCCCCAAAGTTTTTTCTTCTTTTAGGGCTTATATTCTAGTTGCACGGAGGCTGGGAGATGAAACTGCAGGCTAATAACAAACAACTGAACAAGTAAAAACATAATTAGATTTTGATTACGATAACTCTTACTGTTGGTGAGATAGAGAATCCCTATTTAATAGGGAATGTTTTAGACAGGGTAGTCAAAAAATACTTCTCTGAAAAGGCGATATTAGTAGCTAAAATCTGAAGGATGAGGAAGAATCAACATGAGAAAACCCAGTGGAGAGTGTTCCTGAAGGAGAAAACAGCAAAAACATCTGAGGTGAAGAAAGAAGATGGCTTATGTGGACAATAAAAGACCAGTATGGTTTAAACAAGGTGTTTATAGGGAGGTGAATGTGGTACCAATTGAGATCAGAGAGTCAAGAGCCAGTGTGGTAGACTGCAGTGAGAAGTTTTGAATTTTAGTTGAGGTAAAAATGGAAGTTCGTTGCAATATTTTATGCAAGAGAGTAATGTCATTTATATGTTAAAAAGACCACTCTTCTCTGGGAGAAGGCTGAGCATGGATGTAGGAAGGCCACTTAGAGGACTCTTAAGACATTTCAGAAAAGTGACTTTGGGGACTTGGTTTAGGGTGGCAGCAGTGGAGATGGGGAGAATTGGGCATATTCGAGATATATTTTGCTAGTATAACACACAGTATTTGCAGATGGATTGAATGTGGGTAGATAGTAAGAATGGTGGCTAAAATTTTGGTTTGAGTTAATTAATAGTATCATTTCCCGAGAGAGGGAGAATTAGAGTAGAAACAAGAAGGAGATGGGAGAGGTGAACTAAGAGTTCTGTTTAGATAAGTGTAATGTGCATAGTAGATATCCAAGTTAGGATACTAAGACAGAGCCTGGGGCTTAAAGCGAATGTTAAGCCTGGAGGGAAAATAAGGAGTCCCCAGCAAACAGATAGCATCTAAAGCCATGTGTGTAGATGAAATAGATTAGGGAATGTTTGTGGATAGTAAGAGAAGAAGAGCCTAAGCCTGAGACCCCACACGCTCCCAAATTTAGAGGCTGAGTAGAAGAGTCATGGCAGAAGACTGGGAATGAGTTACTCATGGGGTAAGAAAAAAAGTGGCAGTGTGGAGTGCTGGAAGCCAAGAGAAGAAAAGTTAAGAAGGGAGGACATATTGACTGCTACAAAGGGGTTGGTGAGATGAGAAGACTGATCTTTTCATTGATTTTGGCACAGAGCTGGTTCTTAGTAAATTGAACAGAGCAAATTCAGCGGAGCTGGATGCTAGATTGTATGGGGTTGAAGAAGGAATGAAGACAAAGTGAAAAAGTGGAGAAGTTGTAAAAGCCAGCAAGGAAATGGTCTGATTGATAGATGGTGGGTAGATGAGGTGCATGTGGGTCAATGGAGATTTTTTCTTTTATTTATTTTTACAGATAAGAGGTTCTAAAGCATGTTGTATGGTAATGGGGATGATTCAGGGAAGAGAAGGTAAAAGAGAGAGGGGAGGGAAGGAGGAAGAAGAGGAAGGAGGAGAAGGTGAAGACTCCAAGTACAAAGTGCTTGAGAGCATATAGAGGTATGAACACCAGCAGAAAAGAAGGCATTGGCTTCGACCTCAGTGGGTGATTAGAATTTGTGTGGGCAGAGAGAAGTGGAAACATCATTAGCACAGGTGTATTTGTGGTATTTAAGATGGCATTTTGGTGAAAAACAAATTAGTAGGATTGATTGATTAAAGCCATGGCTTTATTAGGGAAATAGTACAACTAAAATTGGAAATACCTAATACAACTGGGGACTCAGAAAGGAAGCTTACTCAGTGCAGGAGTCTGTGCTATCACTGCCTTGACAGGCATCTATCTGGCCTATGCTTAAGGTGAGGGTGGATTGCAAAGGCACTTACATCTGAACTAGCTTTGGGAATTCATTATTTAGGCCATGAGAATCCAGAGTGCATTTTAGAGCAGGGGGGCTTGATGAAAACAATATTTTTCAAGGTCAACAATATTTATCAGGGAAGGAGCATTTAGGAGGACTGAAGCAGGAAGGCTGTGGAGGTGGAGAGGCCAGGTGGGAGGTCTGTGGGACAGAGGCCAAGAGCCTGGTGGCACTGGGATTGCAGAGGAAGGGAAGCAATGTGGTGGATAACATTAAAGGCTGTAAGAGGAAGCATTTAAGATGGTTGATATCTGGGAGGAAGTGTGAGGAAGGGGTGAGGGCATACATTTTTAAGCTTGGAGATGTTGTGAACAGAACAGGGCAAGTTAGAGATATGGAACTGAGTTTTGGGGGTAATTCTCTTATGAGTGATTTTTGAGTCAGTGAGATTAGATGAATTTGTAGACAGAAGGTATGGACAGAGGAAAGCAGGGCATAGAGGAGAAAGAAGAATGAGGGAAGAAGACAAAAATGAACAGTGGAATAGAGAATAGAGCTTCAAGAAGAACGCGTTCCTTGGGATCAAATGCAACAAAGAGGCGATTCAGCTGGTGTTGATTGCTAATGCTGTACCTGCTTAGTTTCTGAAGTGCTCTCACAGTGTTTCATTTCATTTACAAGTTTTAGGTCTTCTTAGTAATTCTCAGAGGTAGGGAGAGGGTCAATATTCTCACTGTCAGAAAATACACTTGCTGAACATTGCATGGCAACTTCCACAGAGCCATGGGTCTCAAAATGAGGTCCCTAGTGCAGTGGCAGCAACCTCACCTGGGAACTTGAAAATGCAGGTTGTTGGACCTCATTCCACACCTACTGAATCAGACACAGTGGGGTTGGGGCCCAGCAATCAGTGCTCTAACAGGCTTTCCAGGAAATTCTGTGGCATGCTAAACTTGGGAACCACCATCTTCCATATAACAAGCACATGGCAGAAGGAAGACAGATGCCAGAAGGTTAAGAAGTGAATGGGAAGTAAGAAAGGAAGGCAGCTGCACTGGTTACTTTCCCCAGCTAGGTCTGACCTCATTTCCTCCACGGGTGGTTGGAGGGTGCTCATTCAGGACCTCTGGATTCTGCTTTTTCAGTACTATCTTGACTTCCAGTTGACCATAAATTGCTTTGGTAATGCATTTATTCAGTGCAATAGTATTTGTGGGAGTAGGGATTTTTTTAATTAAAAATCAGATTTTATTAGTGTAAGGAAGAACCATATATATATGTTCTCACAGTGCTTAACAATGGTGATCCACATTCCATGATTTCTTAGCAGGGACTCATTAACATCTCTGTGCATCTGTAAACTACAATGTCCAGGCATGTTGTGCTATGGCTATTTAGGAGAAACATGAAAACAGACTGATAGAGCAGTCTGAAGTAATAAGTGCCTAAACAAGCATGTGACCTGCTCTTGGGGATATTTGATAGTCTTGAGGATCTTTGGGGAAAGTTGAAAAGTAGGACCTACGAGAGTTGGTTAATAAAAGATGACTGTTCATTTGGTACAGGTTAGTGAATTAGCATGGTGTTACTTCAAGGAGAGGAATTACAAAAACTTTTCCCTTTAACAATTTGTGTTCTCTAAAGAAGAGGATAAGCATGTTGAATGTAAATGTTTTCTGTCTCTGTCCCTGTTTATCAGTAACGCTTTCCCTTGCCCCAGTGTCAAAATAGAGTTCACTTTTTGACTTAGATAACTGGCTACTGATCCATTGAACCCCACGTCCTTGGCCTTGACCTTTCCTCCTTGGCATCAATGCACTTTCTAACTTTCTTGGCTCCTGGCTCTAGCTGGGAAGTTCCTTACCTCTTTAGGGTCTAACATGTCTGTGTTCTTTCTCCTTAAGGACATGATTCTTCATCACTTAGGCTTAATGTCTTTGGGTGTTGTGTATGGCTCAAGGAAGGAAGTAAACAGATTCTGAAGGTGCCATGTCTGTGTACCAGTTGTTTTTCCTTCTTCTATTTTGGTCAGGCATGTCTTCCATAGTCCAAGGGGTCAGTCAGGGTAGGAAACACCACATTTCCTAGTCCTCAAATAACTCCTGCCTGAGAGAATTCTTGATTGACTTTATAGAAAAAAAAAAAAAAAAAAAACGCAAAAAATGCTTTTGGCAATCTGCAGTAGGACAGATGGAAATGTGCCTGGCAGCGTTTGATGTTCTAGGATGAAGTTTCCATCATCTTTTGTCTAGTCACAGAAGGTACTTTGGAGTAAGGAAAGTAAAACTGAGTTTGATGTGGGCTCATTTGGCTAGATATATGCTAGTCGGACATGTAAGTTTTTGGCATGGGTGTCTAGTGTTTTCTGCAGTGAATGGGGAACTGAGTGAGCATTTGATGAAGAAAACATAAGACCTCAACAATTGCAGCAATGGAAAGAAAACATTAAAATAGGAAATTAAAATCGACACATGTGTCTGTAAGTATCTGTAAGTGTAGACAAAAACATGTTTATGGGCCAGACTAGAGCAAACTTAAGGAAAGATCTAGGTTAGATCAGCTAAACAATTGAATACAATTGGCAAGTTTACTGAGCTTAGGGGCTGAGCAAAGGTGTTCTGCAGTTTGTATTTTTGATGTGTGTTGTTAATTAATTAAATGCATGCAGCCTTCCTGTGAAGTGAGTCAGTGTTCCTCATTTCACGTGTGAGGAAACAAGGGCAGGAAGGATAAATGACTTGCCATTTTGCCAACCAGTAGCATCACCCTAGCCATATTGCTAGAATTTCCAGTGGGGTTTCAAAGAAAGACCTTAATTTCAAATGAGTCTGGGTTCATGTAAGGCCACTGAAATGAAATTTTCATGTCTGTGAAGTCACTCACTTGGTCCTGCCTCAGAGGTAGATAATGGTCAGTAAGAGTCTACTTAGAAGGTGTGGAGATTTTAAGTGCTTCTCATTGTGACTTAAATTAGCACTTGTCTTGCTTTCTTAGTATAAACTTGCCATCCCTGAGTGCCACTTATGTGCGATACAGAACAAAGAGCAAGCTTGCTGGAAAATTAATTAATTCAATAATTGGTGGCAAAGGACCTTGAAAGTTTGCCAGACCAGCAGCCCAGTGTGATTTGTAGCAACAGAACAGAAAAATACCTGAGGAATGAGTTTCGTGTTTATTTTTGGGGCACAGTAATGATCAGCAATGAGGGAAAGGGGTCAGTGAAAGTAAATGTTATGGATTCAGTTATTCTCTTACATGATGGGAGCTCTCTGTGTGGAGTAACCCCCTACACAAGATGGAGCACTTGGTGTGTTGGTAGAGGAGCAAACTAAACAGATTGTTACAGGGCAACTAACTGTGCTTTGGAGGACTGAATCAATCCACACGATTAGTGAAGTCAGTGTGCCTCCTTAAGCAAACTGTGCAGAGAGGGCACAGAAACCATAGAGTCTGAAAATGGCAACAGGGTTTAGGAAACAGCCAGGATTTTGAAGGATAAGATGTTACCTATGGGCAGTAGTGGTGGGGTGGCTGGGAAGGAGGAGAATGAAAGTCCAGTATTAGGTTAGAGAGAGGTCCTCCTGGAAGATGGGAACGTTTAGGCTAGCGGGCAGTGGAAGATTCCGGTTGTGTGCTTCATTCCACAATCTGTAAATAGATTATTACTCTTGCATTTTGCCAGTGGGAAAGGGAACTAATTAATTAGAGGAACAGGGGATCTTACAGTATTGGGACACTTTGAATTTCAATGGAGAAGTTGTCAAAGTGTTTCAGAATGAGTCAGAAGGAGCTAAATGTTTAGGGGTGCATGGGTTGTGAGTGTATGATTCATAAGGGGAATTTTGTGTGCTAAAAATATCATTGAGTAAGTGGGCTTTCCATTTTTTTCCTTTTAAACAGCAAAACTCTAATATGATGTGATTATATTCAGGAAGCTATGTTTTAAAAATCTGAAACTTACATAATTTTGTAGATAAATTTTAGTATGGTAATTTCGTATAATGACCTTTCTTAAAAGAATCTTGATAAAAATATCAGCAGGTGTTGAATGGCTGCATGAAAAACATCATGTCAAGTTCTTAAGGGGCTTCAGAAAGAATATTTATAAATATAAATATTTATATTTATATTATTTATATAAATATAAATATATATTTCTAATCTAAAGACCTACTTTCAAGGTATATCAAAATTCCCAAAGATTGTTGTACTCTTTCTTTCTCTAAACTCTTTCTGGGGGTCTGTTTTTATAGGAATAATCCAAATTGGAAAAAGTCAATGTGCAAAGATATTGATTAACATATTTACGTTAGTGACATAGGAAAAACATTGGAAATTACAACAATACCCATTTGATAAAGCATGCTATTTATGTTCAAATAACATTAATAAAATGATGGCAATGCAGGCTATATGAGGAATATGGGAAAAAGTATGTAAACTTATGTTACATGGAAAGATTAAACTAATAATAACTAACATTTACTTAGCATCTATTAGGTATTATCTCTGTTTTAAGTCTTTTAAATGTTTTAACTCACTTGATTATCACAACAATCTTAAATGGTGGGTACACCCTCATTTTGCAAATGAAAGAACTAAGGTTATGTAATTTTCCAAGGTTACACAGCTAGAAAGAAGTAGAGCCAATTGGCCCCAGAGACAGGCATAAAACTGTATCTACTGTATGATTAAAACTATTTATAAAGCATATATGAAGAGAGAATATGTTCATTTTCAAGAGTGAAAACACTTCTTATATATAACCATATTTCTACAGGGCGGTTAGCTTCTGTGGTTGTCTACTTAACTAGCCATGTAAATGAACATGATCTTATTAAGGCTCAAAGTACTGAATGGGATGTGTGGCTCCTTTTGGGAACACATTGGAGTTCTTTTTCTGGCACTGTGTGGGTAACCTGCAGTAATAGAGTTAGCTATAGCTCACCATTTCTTTTACTCTCTGTGAATCTGGTTACACACAATTGGAGGCCAGAAGAGGTGGCTGATGTTGGTGTAGAGAGAGCTAAATACAACTCTGCCAGGTGGTACTACCCTTGGAGCACATTGTGGATGCTAATTTCAGACTCATATGAGGCTATCTTATAATATTATTACGTGACATTTGATTGCTATTTACAGTTCACCCATCATTTTCATCATCTCATTTGATCTTCGCAAAAAGATTTCCTTTATTTTGCAGATGAAGAAAGTGAGATTCAAAGATAACTCAAATTGCAAAGCCTGAATCCAAACCCTACTATTCTACTCTTTTGCACAAAGATGTGATCATACTATATATACCTCACAGTCCTGTATATATGTGTGTATCTGTCATCTATCTAACTTCTCTGTAACTTGCTCTTCTCACTTAATACTATGTCATATACCTCTCTCCAAGCTAAGATGTAAATCTGACTTGTTCTTTGAGTAGCTGCATAATAACCTGTCCCATATGGATGCATCGTGGTCTGTTCAACCATTCCATTCTTGTGGACGTGAAGGTGGTTGCAAGTTTTGGCCATCACGAACACAACTGCAATAAACATCCTAGTATGTATGTCCTCATGTGCTGGTACTTTAATTTTTACAGGGTTGATTCCCAGAAGTAAATTTGCTGAGTCAAAGGATATGTGCTTTTAAATTTTTAATATTTCGTGTCAGATTCCTCTCCAAAAGGCTGGGTCAAACACTTTTCCACTATGATGTCTGGAAGTGCCTGCTTGTCTGCACCCTCATCAGCACTGGGAGTTGTCACTCTAGTCTCTTACAGAAGAAACCCTGACTATAAGTCTAGGCCTCTGTCTTTTCAATTAAGATGTCTCAAATACAGAGACTTTGGGCAGATTTTTAAGAAATAATTATCTTTAGGAGATTATTCACAATCTAATAGGCTTGGGTGCTGCTTTTGGCCTCAGCCATTGCTTTGTTATACGCACAACATATCAATAAATAATAACCATTACGGTCGAACATTAGAGTTGACAGTGTAGTAACTTATGAACAAATCTCCTCATTAGCAGCACTATTATTTCGTTGTTTGCAGCAATCTAGTAGTCACAGCCAAGTTGAAACAAGAGCCATTATGTATGTAAGACATTTTTAGCTCATTTACTCTGAACTCACTTTGCATACAAGAGCACTTGGCCCGCACCATATGGTGTAATGTCAGAACGAAGTGCTATTGGAAGTAAGGAGGAATAGGACCTCTGTGATGTGAGGGTGCATTGTCATGTACTTGGACTCTTGTGGCTTGAGAACTGAGTTAACAATTGTTTCTGAATAGATTCAGATTTTAATTCCATCTGATTGACCCACATAGTTTCTTGGTGTTGAAATGGAGGGGCTACAGTCCTAATATATTTACTTACGTAGGTCTGTGTTTGTTGATTACTCCCAAGCTAGTATTGTGACATTGTATCCCTAGACTTAATTTCCCTTTTTAAAATTCTTGTCGTTATCTCACAAGCTGAGGTTGGGGAGTTCATTAATTTGAGTGCCAGATTGGGTAGCCTTTAGCTGGCTGGCAACCATTTCCTTTTTTTCTAGTAATGGTAGGCACTTTGATTTTACTCCGGGGAACCTCCCTCCCCAGAACCTCCCTCCTTCACTCCAAGGATGAGGCTTATATCTAATATATCCTCCCTTGATATATGGTTTGTTCAGGGAGGAGCATGTAACCTAGTCCTGGACCATTGTCTGGACAATGACACTCAATTCTGAGACACTAGTTAGGATTAGAGGGAAAAGACAATCCCTCTCTTCAGTGATTGCTAGCTCTGAGCTGAGGTCAGTCTGAACGACAAATCTCTGAGAGGATGGAGTCTACCTGAGAACGAAGCCAACACAGAGGTCTGCCAAGAGGTAGAAAGAACTTGAGTCCTGAGGATACATTTGAGCTTCTGGTTCAGGGTTCTCTGGACTGTACCATTTTGTTAGCCAATAGTTTCCCTCCCTTTCCTTATTTTTAACTTTACCCTTTTTGAGTTAAATAATGCTTTTTCTTGTATCCAGTTGCATCCTAACTGATTTAGGTTTTTAAATTGTTTTGATTTTTCTACTGCATTATTTGTATGATTTTTCAGTGGCTTCACTGTTTCACTGCATAACCAAAGAAATGTGTGTATATATATATATATGTGTGTGTGTGTGTGTGTGTGTGTGTATACACACATATATATATATATATATATTTTTTTTTGAGAGCGAGTGAGCATGTGTAGGGGAAGAGGGAAAGGGAGAGAGAGAATCTCAAGCAGGCTCCATGCTGGGCGCAGACACAGGGCTTGATTTCACTAGTGTGAGATCTGAGCCGAAATGAAGAGTCGGATGCTTAACTGACTAAGCCACCCAGGCGCCCCAGCAAAGATATTTTAAAGTGACTTCTAATGCAAAGTATTAATTAGATTTAAAAAGGAAACATAGATGCTGAGAGATGAGCTTTTCTTTAGCAGTTCAACAAATATAAAAAGTTAGTCTCTCTTATTTTTCTAGTGAGTTTGTTTAGTATGTTTTTAGGTCAGATGTTGGCATCTGAGTTCCCTTCCTCCGTGGTCAAAGTTAACAATTTTATGGGATTTTTTAATGTTTTTAGTTCTTCAGATAATAGCATACAGAAGCTTATTACCCCAGCATGTTAAATATTGCCCCAGGGGCTGAGAATACAGCAAAAGCTACTGTTAGTGCTAACTGAAGCCAGGTTCCTTCTTTGGGGAACCATTTATGTGAATCACAAATGATTTCTTAGCTTGTATTTTACTGGTTCTTGTTCCAGGCACCTAAGGCAGCTTTAGAAATTAATATTCTCTCCTCTGAGCTGAGATAGATCATATGTTAATTGTCTTAGAAGAGTCAATAATAGTGTTTAATTGTTTTAGAAATAACATGTAAAGGTGGGTAGGGAAACACAGCATATTTTCCCCCAAAACAGAGCTAGGGGAGGGCAAGTCATTCTCTGTTTAAAACCCAATCTGAAAAATATTTTTCTCAACAAAAGGATCTGCAAAACAAAACAAAGGTTTCTCCAACAGTCTCAGAGTGGCCAAACATGGGGGCAAGACTGGGAGTCCCCTGAATTAGGGATATGCAGAGAGTACCATAGGATGGAGGCACACTGAAAGAGGCATCTTTTCTGAGTTGGAGCTCTAAAAAAAGGAAATACTGGAGGAAGAAAACATTCTTAGAGATACCATTGCTGTAAACGCCACACTTAAATTATGTCCCATACAAGGTAAAAAGAAAGACTAAAAATTATCTAGAATTAACCATAATGGAACTTGCATGAGGAAATGACACTCCAGAGCATAGGACACAGGCATGACAAGGACAGTGTGGAGCACACAGAATATGATGGACAGTGTAAGGTGAGACCTAGACGGGAACTTTAGAGCAGACACATTTCTCTCATCCCTTCCTGGCTGAGTTTTCACCAATTACTTTTTTTTATTAAAAAATTTTTTTTAAACGTTTATTTTTTGAGAGACAGAGAGAGACAGAACATGAGTGAGGGAGGGGCAGAGAGAGAGGGAGACACAGAATCCGAAGCAGGCTCTAGACTCTGAGCTGTCAGCACAGAGCCCGATGTGGAGCTCAAACCTACAAACCTTGAGATCATGACCTTAGCTAAAGTTGGATGCTCAACCGACTGAGCCACCCAAGTGCCCCAGAGTCTTCACCAATTATTACTGAGTGGAGTTGATGAAGAAAAAGTATTTGTAGAGTGAGTACTAGTGGCCATATACTATTGGTAGTCCAAGGTCAGATGAATTTTATATTTGCTTTGTATAATTTTTGCTTATGTTAAATGTATATAGAGCACTGCTCATGGTTCTTATTCCACAGAAAGAAATCTATCATTGTAGGTAATCATCTGTAGTTTCCATGAAGTCTTCAGCCTGGTACACCTCTCCTGAGTGATGCCCAGTGTGGGTGAAAAAGAGGAGTGCATCCTTGGTGAAATCATGCTCTTGTTGGGGTGAATTCTATATTTTGCTATCTGGGCCATCTTCCCATGTAGTGCATTCAAGGAGGTTTGAGGCTTCCAGTCATACTTTTTCTCTCCAAAGCCACAGACCTAGGCATATACCATGCCAAACCTGTAGATATTCTTTTTAATAGCTTAACCTATTGGTGCAAGGAAGTCTCCGCAGTGGTATCTCTGCATCTCACCTATTCATCTGGCTCTGTTCTTTTTTCTTTTCCTTCAATATTTGTGTGTGTGTGTGTGTGTGTGTGTGGTAAAAGACACAGAACATAAAATTTACCATGTTAGCCAATTTTAAGTGTTCAGTTCAAAGATATTTAATATTTTCATAGCGTTGTGCAATCATTACCACTATCTGTAAGTAGCTCTTTTTATCTTGTAAAACTGAAACTGCATACCCATTAAACAATAACTCCCCATTTCTCCCTGCCTCCAGCTCCTGGCAACTACCATTCTTTCTGTTTCTATGATTTTTTTGTTTGGCTCTTCTCTTGATAACATTTTAGCTGGTCAGGGAAAGTAGGAGGTGAGGGAAGGTGGTCAAAATAAGGAACTGTAGGAGATACAATGAGGAAGGATGGGACCTGTACTTTGTTAAGCATCCAACAGAGTTAATTATAGGATCTTGCACAAGTTCCTTAACCACACTGTCCTCAGATTCCTCATTTGTAAACAGGGATAATAACAATACCACATAAGATTTTTATGATGAAGAAAGTATTTTCCATGTAAAATATACAGAGCAGTACCTAGCATGTACTAAGTAAGCACTAAATAAATTTTAGTGATAGTGATGATGATGATGCTCTCTCATTAGGGTAATTAACATTGGTCGAATTAGCCAAGTCAAACAGAATATGAAGTTATAGCTGACACAACCCTACCACATTCTGTGGAAATAGAAATTCAGTTGTGAAGATGGTTTGGTTGTTCAAATGGCCTATATGCTATTTCATGTTTATGCCAGCTCATTCACATTGTGTAGACTTGCAATGTTATTTTTTTGTTGAAAGCAACTTATGATAATGTGAAGGATACAAATAAATCAACATTACTCTTGTGGGAGGAAACCCATGTGTCTATCATTTAGGTCAACGATCATGTTAGTGACTACACCATTACGTGAAAAGTATTGGCTATTACCAGAGAAAGTATCCAAGGAGCTATGATAAAACTGCTGTTAGAGAAATTGGCATTTTCTTTGCATATGGCATCACTGCTTACAACTTGGGCTTTGAATAGCTCAAGAGATGATATGGCTTGAGATTGAAAGGCCAAACTGAGCCTGTACTTACTTATGCTCCACTTGTGCTTTGCAGGCAGTGGCTGCAGCATTTTTTAATTCCACTCCTACCTTGATGCTGTTGCTTGTTTCCATGGCACTAGTTCTGGGAATGGCACCAGGCACATTCAGCATCTGCAAGTGATGGATTAGATAGTAATTGATGTGTGTTACGAAACTCACATCTGGGCCTTCCACCAACTGAGAGTCAGTTTGATTTGATCTGGCAAAAGGAGTTTCAAAGCATTTGGTTTTTAAATTATAGTGATTTATAGAAAAGTGCCCCTTAAGATGACTATCAGCTGGTAGCAGGTTGAGTTCCCAGAAAAAGTGTGCATTCTTTGTCCTGATTTCTCCAAATAGCAAACCCACTAGGGCACTCCTCTTCAACATGGCCTCCTGGGGCTATCTCTTCCTTTTGTTGAATCTGCTGCCTACAGATAGGATTGCTGATGTTAAGATTGTAGCACACTGTACTGTAAGTTTATTTTGTTTCCTGGATAATACTTGGATTACCAAAACTGTGGGAAAAAAGTACTCTGATGATAAAGATGGACTTTAAAAAATCTTCATAAATTTATGTGAACAGTTTTTTTTTCAATTCAAAGTAGTGTTTGCCCTACAAGAAGTATCATGCCTTAAATTCTGTTTTCCTACATTTCTCTCATTCTGTCATGTTATCTCCCAAATATACAACCTATAAGAATTGAATATCTTTCTTCTCTCTCAACCCCCCCTTCCCTAGCAAAACCTGCAGAAATCTACTATCAGTCATTTATTCATGTTTTTGAATTTCACCTTAGGATGATTAAGTTTCTGTCCATATTTAACCTTTTCTGGGTATTTGTACTTCAGGCTTTTTATTTGTGGTTTGGAAATGAAAGTTTCTTCTCCTCTGTTAAAGGAATTTCAAGCATCACTGAGCAGCAAGAGAATCTTTCTGGAATTGGGTAATACAGGTTTTTGATATTCTAGATCTTATAAGACAGGTGCTGGAGGTAAACATGATTTAATCACACTGGAGGCATCTGAAAGAGAATCATCAGGAATCACCTTCTACTCAGCTATGGCTGCTGGAAGCTTGTACTGGATGAGGAATGGTCATTAGGTATAGGTCTTCTATGTAGACTCCCAGAGAAGTGCTTCTCAAACTTTAATGTGCATATGAATCACCTGGTACCTTTTTCAAATATTGAATTTAGTAGATTTGGCATGGGATCTGAGATTCTACATATCTGGATTCATCTCATGTGATGCTAATGTGGTTGGTCCCTAGACCACACCATTAGAGTAGCAAGGGTGTGGAGGGTTCTACTTTTGCAAATCTTCTTCATTGTCTCTTCTTGACCTTATTCTCCTTTTCCTGAGATTAAGTTTATATAGGAATACATTATGGCATCTTTAATGTTATTGTTACTAGTAATTGTAACATTCCATAAGATAATTCCTTTAAAATAATCAAATAGCAAATGGCAAATTATTCATTCAAAAATATTTATTAGGCACTCACCTAATACCTAGGGTGCTAGGTATTTTTCTACATACTGAGCATATAGGAGTGAACAAGACAAAACCCTATCCTCATGGAGCTTTCATAAACAACTATCAACTAATAAATATATAAAAGCATGCCAGATGGAGGTAGTGCTATAGAGAAAAATAAGTCAGAATGATTGGATAGAGAGTGAGGGGGTAAGAGTGGGGAAAATGTAGGTCTATGGTAGGGTTATTTCTCTTCTCTTCAAACTAGAATAAGGGTTAAACTATTAAATTAATTATTTAAAAAGCTTGTATTTAATTCAAACACTGGAAACCCAAAGAAAGATTTACTGAATGAAAGCAGTAAGTTGTATTTCCTCACTGCCAAAAATTTTGAGTTGCAAATGCAATGTACATCAAATTACACGATTCTCCCTAGGAGTAAACCATTCATCACCTGATATGTGGACTCTTTCAGGCTACTAAGGCACCACTTTATATTTCCCATCGGCACTTCTAAGTACTCTAGAACATTAATGACTTCTGAAAAACAAATCAAAAAATCTTTTTTAAAAAGGCTTAATATCAAGAACCTACATGGAATAGAACCACATGAATGTAGTCAACTGATCTTTGACAAAGGAAGAGTGGAACAAATATAGTCTTCTTCTTCTTCTTCTTCTTTTTCTAGAATTTCTTTCTTTCTTATTTTTTTAAAAATAATTTATTATCAAGTTAGCTAACATACAGTGTATACAGTGTAGTCTTGGCTTTGGGAGTAGATTCCCATGATTCATCACTTACATACAATACCCAGTGATCATCCCAACAAGTGCCCTCCTCAATTCCCACCACCCATCTTCCCTGTTCCCCAAACCCCCCACCCCATCAACCCTCAGTTTGTTCTCTGTATTTAAGAGTGAGCAAAGATAGTCTTCTAACAAATAGTAATGGGACAACTGGACATCCACATGATATCCACATGCAAAAAAATAAATTGACACACAGACCTTACACTACTTCACAAAAATTAACTCAACATGGTTCATAGATCTAAATATAAGATGAAAAATTGCAAAAATCCTAGAAGGTAACATAGGAGACAACCTAGATGAGACTGAGTATGGTGATGACTTTATATATAATACCAAAGGTATGATCCGTGAAATATATAATTGAAAGCTGGATTTCATTAAAATGGAAACATTATGTTCTGTAAAAGGCAATATGAAGAGGATGGGAAGACAATCCACAGAATGGGAGAAAATAGTACAAAAGATACATCTGATAAAGGACTGTTATCCAAAATATATAAACTCAAAAATAAGAAACCAAAAACCTGATTAGAAATTGGGCCAAAGAGGGGTGCCTGGGTGGCATCTGACTTCGGCTCAGGTCATGATCTCACAGTTCATGAGTTCGAGCCCATGTCAAGTTCTGTGCTGACAGCTCAGAGCCTGGAACTTCCTTTGGATTCTGTGTCTCCCTTTCTCTCTGCACCTTTCCCGCTCATGCTCTGTCTCTCTCTTGCTCTCTCAAAAATAAATAAAAATTGGAAATAAATTGGACCAAAGATCTAAAAGACACTTCACCAAAGGAGATATACAGGTGGTAAATAAAAATATCAAAAGATGCTTCACATCATATGCAAATTAAAACAGTGTGATACCACTATGTACTTATCAAAATGGTCAAAACCAGATCACTGACAATACCAAATGCTGGTGAGGATATAGAACAAAAGGAACTCTCATTCATTACTGATGGGATTGCAAAATGGTACAGTTACTTTGGAGGGCAGTGTGGGGGTTTCTTACAAAATGAAACATATTCTTGCCATTGAATCCAACTATCATGCTCCTTGGTATTTACCCAAAGGAGTTGCAAACATGTCTTCACAAAAACGTGTACATCAATGTCTATAGTAGTTGTATCCATAATTTCCCAACTTGGAAGCAACCAAGATGTCCTTCAGTAAGTGAATGGATAAACAGCTATTTCACATCCAGACAATGGAATATTATTCAGTGCTAAAAAGAAATGGACCTATTAAGCCATGAAAAGACACAGGAATCTTACATGCATATTACTAAGTGAAAAAAAACAATCTGAAAAGGCTACATACTATATGATTCCAACCGTGTGACATTCTGGAAAAGGCAAAACTGTAGAGACAGTAAAATCAGTGGTTGACTGGTGTGGGGAAGGGGGGAGAGGGATGAATAGGCAGACCACAGAGGATTTTTAGGGGGATGAAAGTACTCTGAATGATACTCTAATGATGGGTACTTGTTGTTATACATTTGTCCAAACCCATAGAATGTACAACACGAAGAGTGAACCTTAAGATGAACTCTGAGTGTGATGTCCCTCAGTGTAACAAATGCACCACTCTGGCGGGGAGTACTGGTAAGGGGGGAGGCTATGTAAGTGTGGGGACAGGGGTCACACAGGAAATCTCTGTACCTCTTCTCAGTTTTGCTGGGAACCCAAAACAGCTCTAGAAAAAAAAAAAAAAAAGACCCTATTTCATCCCTTTCCTCACTTCACTGATCAGAGGCTCTGATATTCTGATATGTTGCCTTCAGTATTTCTAACAAGCCCAACCTCCTGGCTATATAGATGAGGATCCTGAGGTGGAAAGGGTGGGAGCTTAATGGCCCGAACTCCACTGGAGATCTGTAGGAGCTGGGACCCGGAATGTCTCTCTAAATTGGCAGCTTCCTTGTCTCCTCCTGCACTGTTGCCTCAGGCAAGGCGTGCTTCAATGGATAGAATTGCATAGAGTTTTAAACACAATGCTTAAAACCTTTCAGGGAAAAGATCAAACAAGTATGCTAATTCAGCCCCCTCCTCCTTTTTTTCTCTCCCAAACTCGGATCAAATAGTGTGGATTCCTAGCCTGTCTGTACAGGGTCTATGCCAGAGCATCTGTACTTGGTTGGAGCAGAGTTCAGGAAATATCAACAACAACAATAAATCGGCATCTTTGAAGTCAATATCTTTTTTGAAAACTAGAATTGATGATGGCGTGATATGGCCAGTATGTCTGGTCAAAACACAAGTGTTCCCTCAGAGAAAAGCAGCTGGAACTATAAAACGCACTTTTGAAAAAGAAAAAAAGAAAAAAAAAAAGAATGAAGTAACTTCTGAGCAAGTTTTCCACGGCAAGAATACTTAATTTGTGGCATCACTCTAAAAATTAGCAAATTAAGAACGTTTGTTTACATTTAAAAACCAGAACTGATGATACTGACATTAAATAAGCACTTTGGGCGCAGGTTGTTGAATGGGTGGGTTGTTGGAGCGCTGGCAATCCCAGTGTGAGCTTTCCGCCCTTGGGCTGTCCAATTACACTGGCAAACAAGATAGGTAAGAAGCAAGCAAAAGCCATCTGGGCAATATGTCTTCTTAATTTAAGGTTGGTTTTTGTTTGTTTTGTAATTCTAACCTCTAGTTTTAACTTTATTTGATCCTTCAGCTAGGGAGCGTGAATTGGTTTGGGTTTGTCCTTGTTTGAAATCTATGTACATACAACAAAGAAAATTAATGTAGAAAGAGTATTTCCTGTTACTGAAGGTTTCTTTTCTCTCTCTCCCATTCTCTCTCTTTCTCTCTTTCTTCCTTTCTTTCCTTCTTTCAATAGCAAATCTCTCTTGTAATTATTCACTGATCATTTCAGAAGCATCGTGTGAATTATACCAATGGTAATTCCTTTAGAAAGATAAAATTTTTAGGTTTTTGCCAATTGAAGTATTCAGTGTAAAAACAGATTTCTCCAAATGTAGCAAATTGTTGGTTCATTTACTAACCATGTTTGTTTCATGTATTTGCATTTGCCAGACAAACACTGAGAATATATATTTTAATTTTATTGCAAAACTACCATTTCAAGGCATACCGTGAAATTATAATTTATGTTCCTGAGATTTTTGTAGTTTTAGAATGATCATTTCAATTTAGCCCTGGGTACCTTATACCATTATGCTAGGAACACTTCCAGTTTAAACATATATAATTTATTTTTAACAGATTTTGCTTGGAGTACACAAATGAAATGTAACAGTCATTACAGAGATTGTCTTGGTTCATTTACTAAACATGAATCCATGTTCTCTATTTCCCTTGTTCTGTGCATGACTCCCTGGCTGGGCTTCTATTCCCTGCTTTGATGCAAATTGCAGGTTGAAGGGGACTCTGAGCATGAAGTCCCTTTTAGGTGACATTCTTGGCAAATGGGATGTGTGTGTCACTCAGATATTCTGTATTTTTAGATAGTTCTTTCTGAAAAATCCAATTTATAAATGGATCCTTTCTCCATTCCTAGCCACCTTACACATAGAATCCCTCTTTACTTCAAAACCCCCAACGACCGCCTTGATCTGGAGACTTTCTTTTTGGAAGATGATGATTCCATTTTTTTGAAGTTATTTTACCTTTATTTTGAAAAACGTATTCAAACTCAACTTCTAATGAGAGTCCTCCTTTTCTCTCAAGCAGCACAGATCAAGCAAAGGTGGAGATTCTGTGTGCCATAGCTCCATGGGTTTTTCAGCAGGAATTATGCGCAGCATTGACTATATATAAATTTAAATAATGAAAAAACACTTTGTGATAGCCTTTGTATTGAACCTATGCCCAGCAGGTTTTGGTCTCCCAATATTTACACTGAGTTTGAATTACCTTTGCACACCAAATCTTTGTGGCTTTCTATGTATTGTCAAGCTTAGTACAGCTGGTGTACAAAATATTTCCTTTTTTTAGAGAATGTTAGAAGAATGTTTGAGGAAGGTCTCCCAGTGTAAAGCTGTTTGTTGTGTGGACAGATTTTATGCTATTTGAAACTGGAATTAGGTAAAGCAGTTATCGGGAGTGTAACTGAGTTTTTGGATTCAGCAAAAGGCGGGGCTCACAAATTAGGTTTTCATCAGAAGGGAATAAAAGTCTCCAGGGGATTAAGGTAGCAGAGTAAGCTTTGCAGATTTGTATGCACCATGTACTGAGCTCTCAGAAGATGCCATAAGGAGTTGTAGAACTTCCCTGGCAGAAGCTGAAAAATAAAGATGAATTCTGTGAGCGTTATGGGTTGTTAGGTGATTTTGCTTCAGGCTATCAAATAAAAATGGCACGTGTCATTAGCCTTATGGAGAGGCAGCTTTAAATATCTTTTTTTAAAATTACATTCTCTTGTGATTTACTCTGCGGTCCTTTTATTTGTCTCATATTTCTGAAAGAGGTCTGTGACGGGGTGGGGTTGGGGGAGCCAAGGGATCATCTCTCTTATAATCTGACATGTTGAATTTTGTATAATCCACACATTTTTTTTTCTTTGATATTGGATACTGTCCAAGAGCCCAATTAATTCTGCTGTTTAAAAAAACAAATCAAAACAAAAGTCTCCTTAAGAGAGCAAAACCCTTAAAATATGGCTGTGTGTCTTTGCAAAGCAGAAGCCTGTGTCATATTTGAATAACTACAAATATTTAGCACAAGATGAGATGCTCTGGCCTCTTCATGGATGACATTTTGATGGTGCTTTCAGTTTTCGTTCATGCACATAGCCTCTGTTATCTTGGATATTCCATCTACAGAGAGAAAGATGAAGTGTGTCTTCACAGGGAGGCACACGTGTAATAAGAAGGTGGAAGTGACTTCAGTGCATAGAGGTCTGCCAAGCACTGGCCCGCAGGCTCTCATTACATAGAGGTTGGAGGAGAGCAATAAAAAGATCAAATTCAGCAGAGATAAACGGCACGCATCATCTTAACTGATCGATAACCAGCTTCTGAGAGTAACCAATGTCAGCTGATCTGAGTCGGTCTCTCCTAGACCCACCAAGGAGTGAAGATCACATCCCTTTCGAGCTGGGGGAACTTTGAAGCCAGAAATACCTAAAGGGATACAGGCATGTTGTGATGATTTCTCTATAACATTTTGAAGGTTTGTTTTACTGATGGAAATAGAATAATTTCACCAACGCAAGCAGTGTGAATTAAAAAAAAGATAAATTATGCCATTATTGTCACATTTTTCACAGCCGCCCTAGTAAACACTGATGTCTTAAGAGAAGCTTATATAAAGAGGAACATTATTTTTGATACAATACTAACTTGTGGGTTACTGAAGAGAGTACTGGAGAACAGTTTGAGCATGTTCTGACTAGAACAAAGTCTTAGAGGTGGCTTCCAGTCAAGCATAGCTACATATTTCATTTAGACATTTCCAGAACGAAAGCGAGAAAGAAGTTTTAAAAGGCCTTAAACCCTATCTCCCCACCCGTTCCTTCAAGTATAAATTTAGATAAGTGTAATGTACAGAAAATAAGCATCCAAATAGACTCATTTGATTATATGGCTTTTCTGTCTAGGAATTATGGATACAGGATGCTTTATTTGATCTTGGGTTATAATATTAGTGAAAGTTTTTGCTAAGGTTAATAAAAAGGAAATTCAATAGATACATTAAAATGTCTGAAACAGGCTCGTGAGTTAGGACACTGAGCTCACTGCACTTAAAGCTTGAAAGTCAGAATTCTGACGCCACTCAGCAGTGAGTTTGTGTGTGTGTGTGTGTGTGTGTGTGTGTGTGTGTGTGAAATGGGAAGTTGCTCCAGGAAATCTCTTTTGCTCAATATTTTAGAGCATGTTGCTTCAGAGAAACACCTTTTAATTGGCATTTAAGCTCTTCTATTATTACAAGTTGGTATGAGAATGACGATTTTCATTTCTGGAGACTGTTTACTACCATTCTCATCAATAATTAAACATTGGGAAGCAAGGAAGGCCTATTAGGTTATTTCAAGGATAGGTTCAAAATCTGTGATAATTTGAATCAAAATTTCCTCCGAGAAAACTTGGAAAACCTGTCTGGCTAGAAAGCTTTTCTTCTTCCCCATCCCTTCCTAAAGTTCTTCTGAATTGTGAGCCCAGGGCAAGTTTAATTATAATTAGTTAATTAGGTAATGTTCATGTAGTGCTTTGAAGATGAAAAGTGTTTTAGAAATGCTAAGTGCTATCATTATTAATATCAGCAAAGGGGAAAAAGTCAGCATGATGAACACTTTTGGAAGCTGCAGAATTTGAACATGAAATGCTTGGTGCCACCATCTCATCTGTTCCTGGCGGAACGTGAAGCAGCCTTTTGTCTTAATTGTTTGGGTGTCCAGAGCTCCTATCCTTCCTCTTTCCCTGTCAAATATGTATACACGCAAGTCTATTGACACACATAACTCAGCTTTCAATGTGAAGTTCGGCTCATGTGTACTTCTGAACTCCAAGACGTTCCATAGGTTCCAAATATTTTCTTTATCCTAAATATTTTCTTTAATCTCTTATTCCATATTTCAAAAGAAAACAGTAGGGAATTCACAAGAACAAAAAGGACCACCATTCTTTGGATTATGTAATTCACTGAAGGAAATGAACCTGCCAAGTAAAAAGTAGCATCTCCAAGTTTCAGACATAGGGAACCCTCTTGGTTGTAACTGAGATGCAAACTTTGGAGGCATGTGGCTCCTAAGTTTTAGAAATGCGAGGCTGTCCCATGCAACTTGCAGGACCGAAAGCATTTGTGGGTCATGTCAAATCTGGATGGGGCTTCACACGACTTGCTATTAGCCACGCTGATAGCTGCTATATGGTCAATATAAGTTCTGATGTATTGGTGGAGGAAAGCAGGCCCCGGCCTCAGCTAAGCCCAGGTAAGGATGGAGGTGGCTATTTGGACAGTAGCGCTAATTGGAGACAGTGCCTTCCTCCGATCTGTCCTCCAAACAGAAATCACATTTCTTGTAGATTTAATTTTGATGAGGAGTATAATGAATAATACAGTAAGGCTTGGGATCTTGGAATGAAATAAGTCAGTATATGGCAATCTAGACTCACAAGGGCTGGAAGAAGTTTCAGGGCCAACGTTGCCACCTCACGGTGGGCTTCTACAAACAAGTGTAGATGTCTGAGTGATCCAAGTTCACAGAAATTCATATGGGAAACTCTCGCTGCATGATTCCTCACTTCTTTCTTTAGTACATTGATTCCTTGCTTGCTTTCCTTAATATAAATTGTTTAGGTGGCAGTAATATCGGGAAAATGGCATAGATGCATCTTGGACTTGAGTTAAATTATTCCCAAGCGTCCAAATTGGTTTCTTACTGTTTGGTGGAGTAATTTGTGCATCTGACTAAAGGGCTAATGAACACTTCACTTTGGCACTTGGAAATAGACACATTCAGATCATGTTAATCAAACATAATTAACTTTCAAGGAAGGAGGCTGGAAGAGTGGGCCAAAACAAATATGCTGAAATAGAACAGAGATGAATGCAAAGTCTTGCAGTTAAAAAAAAAAATCAACTGCACATACATAGAACAACTCTGTGGTTTATTAAAACAAAGCAAGACAAAACAGTATCCACCCAGCGTTAAAGGCTTTGGTTGACTAAAAGCTCCACATGCATGCAGTGATGTGACCGGAATGCAAAAGTGCCAGGATGCTTCAGCTTCACACAGCAAGTGTCCAGCACTGAGGCTGAAGGAGGAGCACTTTGGCCTGGTGAGACCACATCCTCAAAACCAAGTTTTCCTGGTCTTTGAGTTCTTGGAATACTTGAGTATCTTGAGAAGAGTAGTTGAACTGGGAGAGATTTAGCCTAGAAAAGTAAGGTATCTAGAAATAGCATGCCATTTTATTTATTTTAATTTTTGATTTTGAATTTTTAATTTTTTAGAGAGAGATTGAGAACATGAGCAGGGGAAAGGGGCAAAGGGGGAGCGAGAGCATCTCAAGCAGGTTCCACACTCTGCATGGAGTCTGACTCAGGACTTGATCTCACAGCCCTGGGATCATGACCTGAGCTGAAATCAAGGGCCAGGCACTCAACTGATTGAACCACCCAGGTGCCCTGAGAGGATGACATTTTAAATTAAAAAAAAATTGGCGGGGGGTGGGGTGGCGTCCGGGTGCTCAGTCGGTTAAGCATCTGACTTCATTTGGCTCAGGTTGTGATCTCATGGTTCATGAGTTCAACCCCACGTTGGGTAAGCTCCAGCCCTAATTTGGACTCCACCCTAATGGTACAGAGCCTGCCTGGGATTCTCTCTTCTCCCTCTCTCTCTGCCCCTTGCTCACTAGCGCCCCCGCTCTCAAAAATATATAAAAACGTTAATAAACTGTTTAAAAAAATTTTTTTTTTCTAATATTAAAAAGCCTAACATCTGGGGGTGAGATTCGACCCAGAATGACTATGGCCAAGGAAGAAACGACCAGTTAAGCTGTTTCTGGACTTTAAATCCTTCCACACATCAACCCAAACCTTCTCCCTCATGCTATTCCTCCTTGCTCCTTTATCAGAATCCATCCACCTTGGCTTGCCTCACTGTTCCCTAAATGCACCTTCCTGTTTCCCTAGAGGGCTTTCCCTCCCATTTATGTTGTCCCTACTGCTTTTGTGTCCTATTGAATCCTTCAGTCTTGCCCAGTCTTTCTCAACCTTGGCTACATATTAGAATTACCTAGAGAGCTCTTAAAAATGCTATGCCTGGGCTCTACTTCCAGAGGTTCTAATGTAATTGGTTTGGGGTGGGGCCCAGGCATCAGTATAATTTTAAAGCTCTCCAGGTGATTTTAGTGGAAACCTGGTGTTAAGGACCACCAGTTGAGTCCCAGCTGGACTTTGGCGATGTGTTGCTCTATTTCACTTATTCCTCTGAACTCCTGCTGAGAAACTCACTAATAATTAATATTATGTCTGATTTAATTCATTCAACAAGAAAGAACTACCTGCTTTCTATTGTTAATCATCTTTCAGGGTGCATACATCTCACTTCATCAGTTGAACCCTCAGCTCTTTGGATGTATCTTATATTCCATACTCTTTTCTGCCCGGTACAATACACAGCACAATACGTTACACATGGGAGTGTGCATGAATGAGTTTTTATTATAGAAAATCAATAAATATCTCTTGCTTATTTAACAAATAAAATATGACGTTTGATAGTTGATACTAAAGTTACAAAAATCATTATAGCCAGAAATGTCTGTAAGAAAAGAGTGGGCCGCGAAAGTTTAGTTAAACTATTGGGTGAGAACACAACAAGATAGGAACTAAAGAGTATTTTGGCTGCATTCATTTTTGCAGTAGATGTAACAGAGAGTAACTGTGACAGCTCACCAAACTTATCACCTGAAAGGCACAGAATAACTGGGAATGGCTCACCCTAGGTGGCTTAGCATGACTTTACTTATGAGTAGTTGGGTCAAGAGACTGTGATAGGGTGCAAGGTTAATTATTTCTGGCTAATGGGGCTATCTCTGGTTTCTTTACTATCTGAGGGAGAGTGGATTTTTGAATTGTTGTGCTGAATTTTGATGTATTCCTACAGGTGGATTTGTGCAAGTCAGAACAGAAACTAATGCCAAGAGACTGATGGAGTAACTAAGCTGTTAATAAATTCCAGTGCCACTCTAATAATAATACTTTGTGTTTATATAGCGTCTTTCTTGGAGGAGCTCAAAGTACTTTATGGGCTCTGAAAGTTAATCAAGTTGGGAATTTTTCAATCACTGTGGGAGTGAGATCCAGAGCTCCAAACCCCCAAGCTGTAAAGCTTGCTTTCCTTATTTTATACATGTGGACGCTGTTAGTTGGGGGACCTAGTCTCAGGCTCTTTGGCCTTAGAGACATTGTAACATGAAGTGAAGTGAAACTCATTTCTAGCCAGCTAGTATAAGATAAGCATCCAAACAATGTTTAAAATATTTTAACAAATAAAAACATCGAAAGATAGCATATGCAGCTGTCTGGCATTACTTTGTCATCATGACAATTGCCGAAATACAATAATCCCTGTGTTTGTGTTTCTAGTTATTATAGAAATAATTGTGAAGAGGAAGAGTAAATTTTACTTTAATTTTATTTATTGAAATTTTCTTGTTTCTCTTTATTCTAATATGTATCATCTCTGAGTACTGACAAGGACTGGGGAAGTAGAGCGAGAGACATAAGTTCTTTCCTGGGCTAAGCTATGGCAGGAAATAATTTTGTTTCAGAATGTTGGCTAATAATAAGATTCATGCAAATGATCCATGTCTTCAAAGCTACTTACATGAACTTAATCTTCAAATCTGACCTGTGGGCTGTTGCAGCCCTTGCTTTGGAACCCTTTCCTTAGCGCTTGGACTTGGAAGTTTTATTGTGGAGCTGGATTTTGTTTCGGCAACTACTTTTTTTTTTTTTTTTCCTGGGGTCCTCGGGACTTGAAACGAGTTACATGTAGCAAGGTTTTATGTATCTTCTAAAGAGCCAGATGGGATTGACTTTGAGCATCTGCCATATTGTAGTGGAGTAGGTCTTCCAAAATTAGAATATCAGCTCTTCATCCAAAGAGACTTTTAATTCCGAGCTCAGTGCAATGAAAATCACTGGGCTCTGTAAGCATTTGTTGATTGATTTTCTTAATACAGGATTTTCCAGAGTGAGATGAGCAGCGTGGTGATGGTCAGAATGATTTTAGATGGGGCTGGAGCCCTACAGTTCATAAAATGGAATCACATAGAAAGTTATTCTTTTCCAATTCTCCTTCCATTTTTCGGATTATACTCAGGCCTAGCTGAGTACTGGTATGTCTTTAACACTACTACCTTTGAAACAAAAAGAGTGAACCTCAGCCTTTGCACTAGCATATAGAGAGATTTTAGTATAACATCGTTTAATATAACATTGTTTGGTCTTTGGTATAAGTGATACTGGTTTTCCACTTTTGGTAATGATACAAGGTATCTTTTAAATAAGTTTAGGTAGAAAAAATGAAGATATTTAAAGAAAACATTAAATAAACAACAGCACAGGTGGTATGTATATGTTACAAAAATTAGTTTCTGAAACTGACTAAATTCCCTTACCATTTGGGTTTATTGCTAACTCTAACACTTGCTTTCATTTTCTCGTATTTTTTTTTATCAGAGTTGCTTACTACTTTTTATTATTTAAAAAAAATTTTTTTTTAACGTTTATTTATTTTTTTGGGACAGAGAGAGACAGAGCATGAATGGGGGAGGGGCAGAGAGAGAGGGAGACACAGAATCGGAAACAGGGTCCAGGCTCTGAGCCATCAGCCCAGAGCCCGACGCGGGGCTCGAACTCACGGACCGCGAGATCGTGACCTGGCTGAAGTCGGACGCTCAACCGACTGCGCCACCCAGGCGCCCCAACTTACTACTTTTTAAATGTGAGTTTCACTTCTTACTACCCCTAAATTATGTCTATATAAATGGCAAAAACTATCATTTTCCACTATTATGTTACTAATTGGCTAGGTAAAAAGGTATCCTCTTCTGAGTAAAGGTTCTAGGACAGAGTTAAGCATCCACTGTGTGTAATGAATAAGCTTGTCACTTATGCATTTAGAATAATAGAATCTGTGTACCATTTTAGGGAGGCTTGGGAAAACAGTCATTCTGTATTCTGTGATTCAGATGAGGAATCGTGGTTGAGAAAGGTTTTGAAGTTGTCAAGTCAAACTCATTAGCTTAATTATCTCTGCTTTGAGAACCCTCAGTCACGTAAAGAAAGGGAAGAAATATCAGGGAGAGGTAAGAAAGAAAAGGGCAGAGGTGGAGAGAAGTGGGTACATTGAAAGAGCAGGGAGGGATAAAAAGTGAAGAGGAATCCCATGAGATCAGAGGAGGGAAATTGGAAACAATGTAAAAACACATTGTGAATTAATATGTTTGTTTATGGAATATTTGGTGTTAACAAAACTACTTTTCAGTATGTTGAAATACAGATAATTTATGTCCGGATAATGTTTGCTCAAGGGAAGGCACATTTGGGCTCAAATAATGTTACCTTCAGTTAGCTCTGTGACCTTGGGCAAGTCATGGAACTGTTCCTGTGCAATGCAATTCTAGCATCTACCTTACAGGATTGCTGGGTGCCTTAAATGATAGCTGATTGTGAAGGGCAAGCAAGAACTCTACTGCAACACAACTAACAAGTACGTTGTAGAACTGGGATCACCAACCCCAAATACAAAAGAGGAAAAATATTTTCTTTGTTTTTTTACGAGACAAACAAATAGTCTGAAAGAATGTTAGTCTCTTTGCTCTTTTCCTTAGCAGCCCTCAGTATTTCATAGTGATCATGCTCTCTCCCTGGCTGCAGTATCACTGTGAGCTTATGACACCAGGCTCTGGAATCTGCTTCTGGCCACCATCCAGAGATTGACTTTCGGCTTAAGCTGAATTGGGGTGGGATCATTAAGACAGTTGCTCTGATGTCTGTAGGGTGTCAGTGAATGTACAAGTGAAGCAAGATGAGTTCTTCCCTGGCCAAACTATGGCATAAGGGAGTTTTATTTCAGATAACCTTTTTGCCTTATTTTCTCCTTCCACAGGACAACTCCTTTTCAGGTACATAAGATCCTTGTCTTATATCTCCTCCCTGTGATCACCCAACCTTCATCCTCACATCAAAACTGCTCTCAAGAAAGCAGCTATTTAGGCTTTGTGTTAAATCGAGTTAAGAGTTTTACCTTTCCCAGGTGTGTTTGCAATTTGAGGTTTTTATTGCAAGTTGTGGAACCCTGCTCCTGTTAAAGGGATTACAGACAATTCCAGAATTCTCTGGAAAAGGGCCCTTGGGAGCAGGGTCTTATAGGCATAATCCTGGAAGTGAGCCATGTCCTCATGCCTCGTGGGCTAGCTCTCTGGGCCTGTCCCTACAGTCCTCAAGGCCAGTGTTTCCCAGAGCAGTCCTCATTTAAATATTCTACTCTGTGTATCAAACCATTTTCTTGATTTGCTGGGTTTGGTTTGGGAAACATAATTATGTCTGGTGCATAGCAGACACTTAATTCTCATTTTAATGGAGTTGTTCATTGGCAATACATATAGGCAGCAGACCCAAGTGTCTTTATCTGTTGGTGCTAAGTTGGCTCTCTATCCTTCCTGGGGTATCAGTGACTCCTGACCCTGTTTAAGTCTCCATGACTAGAGCATTGTACCTTGCTAAGCATATTCATAGCAGGCTCAACCCCCTGTAGCAATATTATCTTTCTATCTATCTATCTAAAATCTATTCAACTATCCATTATAAAGAAAATGGAGAGAACAGAAGGCTTTCACACATTTTCTTTACACAGGTCAAGATTTTGGATAGCTCTTCCTACCATGTCCCTTCAAGAGGCTGGGCTTAATAACATTTAGGACAAAATGAGAAACCCCACCTCTTTCCACAATGCTGCATGGTAGAAAGGTCTCTTGAGATTTGCTCTTGCAGGCTGCTAGCATTTCGTTTTGATGTTATTGCTGCTGTTCTGGGTTTTAAATGAAAATTTTTATTGAAATGAAAATTTTTATTGTGTTTGTGGACTGGCTTTTAGCAAAGGCTGCAGTTTAAGAAAGTCTAATAAATGAATGAGAGATGTGTATAAAGAGAATTAAAACTGAAACCTGGTCAACTCAGTTGCAGAGCATTTCATAAAACACGAGAGAATCTGATGTTGTTTTGGAAAGTGACGTGCCTGACAAACTGGAGAACTAGATTGGGCCTCTCTTTCAGAACTATTACAAACCACAAAAGTCTGTACTTTCTGTGTTGGTTTGGTGAGTATTTGATGCTCTCCTCCTGTCAAGTGGATCAGTATTGTTGTCATAATGGGGTCTGCATGTTTCAGAGCACTGCCCGATGATACAAAGAACAAAGAAAATGAAGAAAGTGATGTTCTACCTAGAAAACCTAGCCTCGTGTAACTGTCTCCTTCCTCTTGCAAATAAGTGATGAAATCTTATCCGTGAGAGTTCTCTGTTTATAAATGTATGACTAGGCCTAAATATCTAAGCTTGTGTGTAAAATATTTCCAATGAGCAATAGAGCTCGTTTTGTGAACTGTACCCCTTCCTCCCACCTCTGGTTGTGATGCCTTAGGGCCTTTCCATAAAAGATGATCTTATGCAATCCAGCTTGGTGGTTTTCACATGCTTTAAAAATGCATTCTCGGGGCGCCTGGGTGGCACAGTCGGTTAAGCATCCGACTTCAGCCAGGTCACTATCTCGCGGTCCATGAGTTCGAGCCCGCGTCAGGCTCTGGGCTGATGGCTCAGAGCCTGGAGCCTGTTTCTGATTCTGTGTCTCCCTCTCTCTCTGCCCCTCCCTCGTTCATGCTCTGTCTCTCTCTGTCCCAAAAATAAATAAACGTTGAAAAAAAAATTAAAAAAAAAATGCATTCTCTTTAGGTGTGATGGGGCCAGGAGCACCATAGGATTGTGTGGGCCTATCCCTCCCTTCCAAATGTCCAAAGACAAAATGGAAAATAATTATGAAATGTGCTGGTGCTGGTCATTTCCTTGTTGGCTCTCAGACCTATTCCTTGCCCTTCTCAGGCTCTGCTCTGCATAGTCAGCCTCCGCCAAAGAGAGGTAGTGAGCGCAGGAAATTGGATGGTGGGAGGAAGGGAGAGACTTGGGTATTCTGCATTCTTTCTTTCTCAGGTAGCAACTCCGGCAGTGTTTCCAGCTCCCAAACAGCCCCACTCTTTGTGGCCCCGGCTGCCCCCTGGCAGGCTTATCTAAACCCAGCTGTCTCCAGGCTGCCCCAGGCTCTGGGATCTGGTAGTACCACCTCCTGCCTCCTTCCTCCCATTTGTAGTAAAAAAAAAAAACCAAACCATTATTTTCTCATTATACATATTGCATGATTATTGTTAAAAAAAAAAAAAAAAGAAAAGAAAACAAAGCTATAAAAAGAAATATGTTGAATTACCTGAAATCCCACTATTCAGCAATAACCATAATCAACATATCAGTGTGTTTCCTTCCTGTATTTTTCTGCTATAAATACGTATAAACTGGGAATGTTTTTGGAAACATCTACTAGATGCTATTAGTGGCTTCTCGGGGCTATAATTTGTGGAGGAGCTTCTGAGATAAAAGCTTTGCTATCAGAACATCAGTCCAGTTCTCAGGATGATGGGCACAAATACCAAAATACGGCAAGTTGTGGATATGGTCCCCTGATCATGTACCAAAATACACACGTGCACACACATGTGTGTGCACCCGCAAACCCAGTTGTCCTGAAGGCACCTCCGGGGTAAACGTCTTTGGAAGAAGCCCCACCTGCGTATTGCCCACTGCCGGTGGATACCGACTGGCTTCAAAGATTTCTTTCCAAAGGGAAGCAGGCTTGCGCAGCAGGTCCGGGAAGCCCACGAACAAATGTGTTCCTTGAGTGGAGTAGCAGCCATAGCAAACCCTGTATGCGTGAGGTGCTTCTCTGACCATGAGCTGGAAGGTGTTCTGGCATTATCCACCTCATTGTCTTTTCATCCCTGTGAGGAAATGGGGAGCCTGTTTTTATTCCTTCTTTGTAGATGAGGAACCTGGGACTAGCAAGGTAACTACAGGTCCAACATCTCCTGGTGCTTTCTAACTCTGAGAAGTTTATGACTTCTCAACTGCAGCCCTGGGCCCCAATCCCAGTGATTCTGATTCCATAGGGGCTGCTCTGGGGCCAAATAATCTGCATTTTCCCCAAGCCCCTCAAGGCGTTGATGTGTAGCTGGGCTTGGGAGCTGTTGCAGTGGGAACCTTGTTCTATCCACACTCTTGTTTAAACTCATGTAGCGCGTGCTAAGAGCTAGTATTTGTGAAATTTTTGTGTTCTTTACAGTGTCAGTCCTTTAATCTTAAGGTGGCTAAATTGGGAGTATTTGGTCCTTTCTTGGTTGTGATTGGTCTTCTTCCTGCTTCTGGTTTTCTGTGTACGTGGTCTTCTATACTGTCGCCTCGCCTCATGTTTTGGAACCAGAATGTGGGCTCATACCTGTGATGACAGGGCAAGTTCTAGGCAACACTGGGACAGGGTCAAAGCTCCTCCCTGGGTCCCTCCCTTCTACTTTCAGGCCCTGCTGGCTCTCCTGTTGTAAAATTTCCCACTGTGCCCCACACTGGCTGGTCCTCTCTGAGAGTATGAATTGACTCTAACTGATAAAAGGATACAAAATATCTGACTTTCCCTTTTCTTTAAAATTCTTTAGTCCCAGGCCTGATTTCCTCAGTGGCTGAGTGGTTAGCCATTCTGAATTAATCTGTTGGTGGAGGAAGAGTGGATGTAGGAGACATCTATTGCTGCAAATAAACTAACCCAATACTGAGTGGCTCAAAACCACAAACACGTATTATCTCACAGTTTCTTTGGGTCAAGAATTTGGGAAGAGTTTAGTTGGATGGTTCCAGCTTGGCTCTTTTATGACATTGCAGTCAATTATCATCTAAAGGACCGATGTCCAGGATGGCTAGGTCATGTGGCTTTGACTGGAGCCTCAGCTCCTCTCCTTTTCCACAGGACTGCCTGAGTGCCCTCATGGCATGGCAGCTGGGTTCCCTCAGAGTGGGTGATAGAGAAGAGGGTAATACAGTCAATGATACTGTAATAGTTATGTGACGGGACAGGTGGTAGCTACACTTGTGGGAACATAGCATAATGTATAAACTTGTCAAGTCACTGAGTTGTATACCTGACACTGTTACATTGTAGTCAACTATACTCAAACAATAATAATAATAATAAAACAACAACAACAAAGAAGAGGGTAAGGAAGAAGCCACACCTCCTTTTATGGCCTAATCTCAGAAGCCATAAAGTATCACTGCCACTTCTACCACATTCTTTAACTAGACACATCACTAAATACAGTCTGCACTTAAGCGAAGGGGGATTAGGTTGCACCTTTTGAAAGGAGGAAGATCAAAGAATTGATGGAGTATTTTAAAACTATCACAGTGGAGGAACGCCTGGGTGGCTCAGTCGGTTGAGAGACCGACTTTGGCTCAGGTCATGATCTCATGGTTCGTGGGTTCAAGCCCCGCATCAGGCTCTGTGCTGATGGCTCAGAGCCTGGAGCCTGCTTTGGATTCTGTGTCTCCCTCTTTTTCCCCCTCTTTCTCTGGGGGAGATTTCTGTCTCCCCCACTCTGTCTCTCTCTGTCTCAGAAATAAATAAACATTAAAAAAAATAGGGGCGCCTGGGTGGCTCAGTCGGTTGAGCATCCGACTTCGGCTCAGGTCACGATCTCGCGGTCCTTGAGTTCGAGCCCCGCGTCAGGCTCTGGGCTGATGGCTCAGAGCCTGGAGCCTGTTTCAGATTCTGTGTTTCCCTCTCTCTGCCCCTCCCCCGTTCATGCTCTGTCTCTCTCTGTCTCAAAAATAAATAAATGTTAAAAAAAAATAAAAAAAATAAATACAACTATCACACTGGGTAACCCTTTAATGTGCTAATGCTTCCAGATACCATATTTGCATATTAAAAAAGCTTCAAGCTGTTCAATGCTTAATAAATGCTAGAACTCCCTTCTCTGACCTACTGACTTTATTTTTTAAAAAAATTTTTTTAAGGTTTTATTTATTTTTGAGGGAGAGAGAGACAGAGCATGAACGGGGGAGGGGCAGAGAGAGAGGGAGCCACAGAATCGGAAGCAGGCTCCAGGCTCTGAGCCATCAGCCCAGAGCCTGACGCGGGGCTCGAACCCACGGACCGCGAGATCGTGACCTGAGCTGAAGTCGGACGCTTAACCGACTGAGCCACCCAGGCGCCCCGACCTACTGACTTTAAAGAGGGAACAATGGGCGCATTTCAGTCTTTGGTTGATTTTTTAATACCCTCCCCTGTTTGTGATGTGTACACACACACACACACACACACACACAGGCAATCACTTGCTAGTTCTGGATCTGGTCCACATCTGGTGAGTCATCTGACCTCTGTTGCAAGCAAAACTTTCTCTCCCACAGGGCCTTCCCCACCTCGATTCCCAGTCAGGCTCTGGTCTCTCTGGTTTCTGACTTTTATTTTGAATACCTCATCCCCGTAACCCTATGCTTTGTCCTCAGTTTGGCCTTGAAGAAAAGCAGAGCAAGAATTGGAATGACATTTGTAAGAAGGAGGAAAATCTTTTCCTTCCGCCTATGTATTCAGGAGTTGTGATATCCCTATATCCTAGCAACAGTCTTAGAGGTGAGGCAATGCTTTGTGAGAATCAAAGCAAGTCTGACTGTAGAAGCGTGAGTATTGAAAAGGCCTTTGAAAGATGAAAAAACTGCCAATTATATGTCTTTGAATTGGATTCCATCCAAGCCCTCCCTGAAGGAATCCCATTTACCTGGAGTCTGAGCAGGGACAGGAAGGGAGGAAGGAAGCCTGGAACTAGGCATGGAGTGCCCTAGTGCATGAAGCAATTCCTCTTTACAAAGAATGATACCTGTTTCCCAAGTTAGGTTAGTGAAATGTGACGGATGGATAAACCGAAAATTATGGCTTTGTCATGCCTCATTCAGGACACCACGAGTTAAAGACTTGTAAATCACCTGCAAATATGCCATTAATCAATGGTAAAGAGGAGTAAGAATGCTTCCCTGTGTAGGTCAAATATGCAAAGGAAATTGCTCTGGGAGACTCATCTTCCAAGCCTCCTCTCTGTATCTAGCCTGAGGAAGACATGCTTTTGTAAGCCTTTTGGAACGAAGACCTCATTATTATAAAAGATATAGAAACAGTGTTGCTGATCGTAAAGTGGCATGTTTTTATGTCTTCCTAGGGACATGGACAGAATCTGACTTGGTTTGTTATTTCATTTGGGTGTGTTTATGAGGGATGTTAATTAGGAGGAGCAGGTGGCACTGTGTAGATTTGATATATAAAGCATCCTTTTCTGAGTGGTTACTGAGTGCCAGGCATCATGGCAAGGCTTGTTACTTGCATTATTTTATTTAACCATTATAACAACCCAGAGAGATTGCTTATTATTAGCTCTATTTTTTTTTCTAGATGAAAAATTTGTTTCAGAAGGGTTAGGTAACTTGCCCATGGTCACACAGCTAGTAAGCAGCCAAACCAAACTTAAACTCAGATCTGGGGGCTTCCAGCGATGTGTGAACTCTACTTTACCGTATAGATATAAATGTTACTTGAAGTGAGGGGGTTACCAAAATCTCCCACTTCCCATGTGGCACAGTTTTAGGCTTTTCTGAAAAGCAGTGAAATGACTTCTTGACTTTTCTCAGCACCGTAATCTGTAAAATGGGCTAATGGCTAGATTGATGTGGGGATCAAATGAGATATGTTAAAGTATCTCTGAAGCTGGAAGGTACAACTTAAATACAAGGCATTATGCTCCCACTTGGTTTAACCTGCTTCAAGAGTGGTCAGATTAGCTAAAGGGCATGCAGTAGCTTTTGGATGTGTCCAAAGCCGTTTATTAAAAATGAATATTTGCAGAGTTTAGGCGATAATGGGATTTCTACCTAGCACTCTTGTGTCATTTCTTGAGAATTGGAGCATAATGAGTATTGGGGCTGACTAAAATTGTCACAGCAAAATGGTAACATTGTTTGCATGAGTTCTATGCACTCACACTTCTGAAGTTGAGCTATGTGAGTAGTAAATCACCACCTTTATAGAAGATAAGCAGCTGCCCATTTTCAAATACTAAAATCTAAAAGAGGCAAAGGAAAACATGTTAAAACTATTACTTAGTGCAAAATGCAGGAATGACCCTGAGTTTCAAGTACAAAAGAAAAACAACCCGAGCTCTTCTCCATAGAAATTCAGGTGGGAAAGAGCCATATACAATGAAGTAATTGAATAAATAACATGAGATATTTATAAGATGAAATTTCTCTTCCTAGAGAGACGGTCCTGAATGCAAAATGTAACATATTTATCTTCTTGCTATTCACCATTGTCTCTTTTAAATAAGGTTGTCTAGTTCATTAATAATGAAGAAGACAGCAGAACACGATCATTCTTGAGACGATTGTACAAATTTATAATAATTCATCATTTCTAGGTGCTTACTTTCACACATTAGTTTTCTGGGCATCCAGAGCTGCAAAATGGAGGCTATCAAAATTGTTCTTACTTAATGGATTCAGAAACCCTGCAGTGCACAGAGATGAGCTTCCTGTGATGCAATACGTTGAAGAAGGGGTGGGTGAGAAAACTTGAGTTTAGGTTTATTTTGGTGTCCAAAGTGCAAAATCCCCAGTCCACTGCCTCCTACAGCATCATTTTGCAAAGGAGATACCTGAAGCCTGAATGGACACACTGGTGGGCTAAGGAGCTGTGGCTAGAACCCTGGCACTCTGTTTGTTACAGCTCACTTTTGTTCAGCCCTAGTGTGCCTCGTACTGAGCCACTGCAAGCATAGCGTGGTGACACAGAGAGGCTGCTTTCCTGCCCTCTGCTTTGCTTTCTGGTCGGAGCTGGGGTATGCAGGGAATAGTGGGTGTGCGGAAGTCAGGACACAATGGGAGTCAGCCGTGTGAACGATTTCAAAACCCCTTAAGCATTTTTCCAGCCCACAACATTTGCATTGGCTCCACTCCCTGCCCACCTAATCATCTTATTCCCCACCAGACAACACGTACAAATGCCGGCAGCCATGGCCTCGATTTTCCCAAAGCCACCAGTTCCTGTAAAGCCAAGGGAGAGCAGGGAGAAAGTCTGAGTACTCTCAGCTTAGCTTCTTCTTGGAATTGGCCCAAGTTTCTTCTCTTTTCTCCAGATTGCTTGCAGTCTCTCTAGTCACCTGAGTTTATTTTCGAGGCTGGTGCGGATGGTGGAACACAGATACGCGGAGCTGTGTGCCCACGTGTAACTGCAGGGGCCAAGATGGTGATGTAAGATAGCTGGATGTTCCCAGAACCAGACAGATGGTTGTAAACAAAGTGCAGAGTGAGGCTGAGAGTGGCTCCCAGCAGGGAAAAGAAAGGTGCAGGTAGAGCAGAGGACCAGCTGAATCTCTAATCTCATCTCTAATGCTCCTATTTTAATTCAATGCTATATCGTTTGCCCCTAGATAGGACTGGCTGCTTTGGGCTCGGAGCAACAAACATGTTCCAGACATTGTGCTAGGTGCTGGAAAAAACACTCAAGGATAAGACACATTCCTTTATCCTCCAAAGGTCATCACCTTCCTCAGCATCACCTGGAGACTTGATAAAAATCCGGACACCTGAGCTTCACTCTGAACCTCTGAACCTGCTGAATCAGAATCTCTGGGGGTTAGGCTCAGGGATCCGCTATTAAAGCAAGCCTCCCAGGTTAATCTCCGTAAAATTTGAGAGAAGGCAAGTGAGAGAGTCCTGAATCAGAGGTGGAGGAACACTCGTGTGTCCTAGCTGGGAAAAAACCCTGATGGGCTCTTGATATCCTGAGGGATAGAATCTTTTAACTTGGGAGTTTGCCGGGGCTTGTGGGTGATTGGCTGGGATTCTGTAGGTGTGAGGGATGAATAATAAGAACCACTTAGAAAATTTTCGTTAACCTAAGTACGAAAATCAAGTTAAAGTCAGGTCAAGAAATATTTACTGATACCTACTATGGTCACAGCGATTTGGGGGATGAAGATGTCCAAGGTAAGTTCCTGCCTTCCATTTAGCAGTGGACATAAGACTTACTGATGTAAGCCAAAGGATGAAAAAGAAGTAAAACTTTAGGGAGGTGAGAGTATGGAGAACGTCATCTTGTAACGGGTAGGGGTGTTTAAATGTGCCCCTGAGAATACTGAGGAATGATGTCAGCATCATCAAAGGTCGCTCCTTTTTGTCCCCTTTTTAACAACTAATTAGGCATCCATCCACGAACAAAAGTGTTTCTGTGAGAGTTGTAGAACCCAGCACCGTTTACACAGGAGGACTCCTTGGAGGAGTCCTGCCCACCAGTGCGTCTGGTGATAGGCAGACACACCTTGGTCTGGGCTGTGGGACCAGCAGGAGCCAGCAAACCGGCCCCAATCCCTCTCTCTGCTGCAGCTGGGGAAAACCTAGAGCATGCCCATGGAGAGAGACTTTGTAGAAATCCAGCCTTCTGGAGGGGAGAATGCAGCACTCGGCTGGAGAATCCCGGGAGAGAAGGTGAAGTGGGTTGAGGTGGATGAGGATACTCACCAATGGGGACATGGCTTTTTTTGGAAGGTTCATGGAACTAAATGAGTGCTCCTAGAATTTCTATTAGTTAAAGATGAATGCTTTGACGTATGGGTATTAATCTCCTTTATCGTCAAAGGGTTAGATGTTATTGCTCTTCCCACCTCCTAGATGAGAAAATTGAGGCCCAGGGACGTTAAGTCAGTTGCCCAACGTTGTACAGCAAAGAAGCAGTAGATCCAGGATCTGACTCAACAGTCTGTTTCTGGAGCTTTGGCATTGTGTATGCAGTCTGTCTCCCCGTTCAGGGAGCTGGCTGAAAGATGTGCACTGTCCACATGGCTGTGCTTGCTCTCCCTTCTAGGCTTCTGCAGAAAAAGTTCATGAGGGTATCCCCCGGAAGGGGAAGGGAGAGCTGTAACCCTTAGGAAAGTGTACCCTGTGAAGGTAAGAGAGCTAGAATAAGTTGAGACTTTGACAGAGTCAACGAAGACAGCACAACACACTTCAGGTCATTTCTTCTCTTTCCAGGGGTGAAAGGCAACCTGTGACCTTTCTTGGCACTCAGGTGTGCCTTTGTTAGCAGAGCCAGTTAGCTCTCCTTCAGCTGCTTGTTTTTCTGCCGGCGTCAGCAGTTCAGGGCAGGAACAGAGAAGCATGGTCAATTTTACTGAGGATCAAGGGTTGGCAATGGGGGTTATGTAGCCGGAAAAGGTAAACCGTTTGAGGAAACCTAGGGCTCTAGCAAGAACACAGCTGTAATGCCTGATCTTGATGTTGGATATGGAGAAAGTGAAGCTGGTTGACTAAGATGGTTGGGAGACCCGCACGGATGGTTGTCAGATGGAGGACAAACAGCATCAGAAAGGCAGACTTGAAAGCTGGGAGGTACTGGCCACAGCAAGGCTTGTGAATGACCGAAGTGGTCCAAGGGAATGCTCGGAGCTTATCGGTGAGGAATTGAAAGATGAAGGTGTTGAAGGAATCATTACGTGAATGCTGAGGTCACAGAGTATGTTGGCAGTGTTGGAGCAACCTGGTGTAGAGGACTTTTGGAAGTGTCCTTGAGTGGGTGGAAGGCAGTACGATCTGAGTGAGATGTTCTAAATTACACCAGATCTCGTATGAAACAAGCTGTGACCTGTGGGCTACTATTAAATGATGGTAATAAGAGGCAGGAGACACCACTGATTAGGGAAGCGTTTATAGAAGAGGTGATCCTTGCACTGAGTCTGAAACCAGGAGAGATTCTTGATGGGCTGGCGGAAGAAGAGGGCTAGCTATAGAGTGATGGGAACAGAACTGAGGAGGCAAAGCATGAGACAAGTTATAGGGGGGCTGCTTAGAACTTACTTCACTATAGAATAGTTGCGTTTTATAATGATCAGTTGTGCAAATGTGTATATTGCTTATTAATATAAGTTGCATTGGGACTTGCTTTAATAGTATAGCCTCTTGGCCCCGGTAACCTTTGAAAGGCAGTGCAAACAAACACTACAGCTGCAGAAAGAGGCCAGTTTTTTTAGAAAATTTCCCCCTGAAGTTCTAAGACTGGCAAATACATCACTACATGGCAATAGGGAAATGTTTGCAGATCTTTGTCTCTCCCTTATTGCCAGTATATTCATTTTTATTCTTTCGAGAGAGAGAGAGAGACCTTTTTTTGAAATTTAGTGATCCAGAAAATTAAATTTTCTGTTCTGATCAATAACTTTGAACAAACACCTCTATCCCAGAACCTACTGGGGGCATTGTGGCATAAATTGGGTTTGGGCATCTGTAGCTATATTAGAGATGTCTTCTCAGAATATGTCTTGAAATCTTCATGCTAATATTTTGGAGGTTTGGTGAAAATTGAGCTGTATTTAAATGTTTTTTAATGTTTATTTTCGAGAGAGAGATCGAGCACGAGCAGGGGAGGGTCAGGGAGAGAGGGAGACGTAGAATCCAAAGGAGGCTCCAGTCTCTGATCTGTCTGCACAGAACCCGACATGGGGCTCGAACCCATGAACCACAAGATCATGACCTGATCTGAAGTCAGACCCTTAACAGACAGCCACCCAGGCACCCAGAGCTGTACTTAAATGGAGGCAGAGAGTGCGCTTGTGAGAGTATGCACGTCTGGACATGACACTCCCGCCCTTTGTCCTAGAGCTGGCACTGGTCCTGCTCAAAGCTACTGTTGCTTGAGATGCTGATGGCTGAAATAATTATAGCAGATACTATACCAGTTACTGCATCCAGAAAAACTGGGTCCTGATGTTCTGTGATGTGTGGGTTAGAAAGTCGACTTAGAGAACTTGCTTTAAAAGAGTCTTTTGAAACGGAATGAAAAGACTTTAATATTTTGGAGAGAAAGGAAAAGGTGACTTTTGTATGCTTCTTAATGCATATGTGCAGCTTTGAATGGATTTATTATAGAACTCAAGAACAGAAGATTAAGAAATTAAGGATCATGATGCTTAAAATAGATACCACATTTTTTTTTTCTCACTTTAAGCAAAGCAATCTGCTAGGCAGGTGAGATTTCTGAAATGATAACAATAAAATATCCAGAAGCCTCGGAGGCTATTCCTCTACCAGTAATATTTCCAAATGGACTTTTGATGAATATTTTAACTGTTATTGTAGTTAGAGATAAGCAGAACTAGAGAAAACTAGCTCCTGCTGCCCATCAGGCTGGCCAAAGTACACTAAGCATAAAGAACTGTGATGCATTTAAAGATGTTCTTAATCTCCTACAAAATCAAATTGGTGCCCAATTCTCTTTCTTTATCAGATTACAGATGTGTCTTTTGTTGTTAACATTGGTGACGGCTAGGAAGGAAAAAAATAATCACCCTGGGTATTTTTTACAAGCTGTATAATTGTGTTTCTCCTCTCATCAGATAACTTTCTTCTTCCATTTGCTATTACTGCCATTAAACCATAAACAGAGACAGGGGGTTCAGCCTCGCTAGGGTCCCAGTGAGACCAGTATGCACAGTTGAAAAAGTGTAATCACGACTATAAGTATACTGCGTCTGAAATTGATCCTTAATAAATGCAGATACTCCATTTCTCAGGAGGAGGTAGCCTGTTACCTCCTGGAAGTCCCGTGGTACTCTGTTTTCATGTCTCTGTCTAGGATTGTATTTACATCCACTTCTTGTCTTCCATATCGTCTACTCCTTAAAGGCAACAGCTTTCTGTCTTCTTCAACATCTTCAGCTGAACCTTTCTATTAGCAACAGCTAATAAATGCTACTTTAATGAATGGAAGATACAGATAGAAGGAGAAAGTCATGTTTGTTTGTTTTTAAAAACTACATGTTTTTTTTTGAGGGATATGAAAACCCCACTGTCTCTAAATGTATTGTCTCTGACTTGAAGTTTCTTCATTTCATTGTCACTTTCTTGGGGTTAATTAAAAAAAAGAAACCCAAAAGTTTCTGTGAAATCAAAAGTCTTACCTGGGAATAGCGCCTTGCAGGCATGGGACACAGGTAGGTGTGTTTTGAATGGGAAAGGCTAGTGGGAAGGAGGTAAAGTTGGAGCGCAGCTGGTGGAGACAGTCCTACGTGAGGGGATCTGGGGGGAAGAGGCTGCTGAGAGATGGTAAGATAGTATCAAAAGAGGTATATTTTGCATGTTTCTTAAGATTCCCAGCGTAAGAGATGGGCAACTAGAAAATCTTGCCTGTTAGGAGTTGCAATGCAGTCTGGGCCTGCCCCCAGAATTGCCATCTCCCAACACAGACCCCTAGTGTATGCACCCATGTCTGTGTGCCCCTCAGTGACTGCTCTCAGCAGAACTGCAGGTGGCTGTCGTCAGGCGGGGTGAGCTATAACCTGTGAGGACATCCATCCTTTCTAGATCAGCAAGACTTGATTCTGCACATAGGAGGAATTTCTAAAAAGCATTCACTTCCTTTAAAATCCTCCAAAAGACTTTAGCAGGATGTAAATCCAGATAGTGATCCTGAGGGAGCATAACAATGCTAGAACTTTCCAAGAGGAAGGAAACTCTGGCAACAGTCACAGGCAATGTGTCCCAAGACACTTGCCACTGCATCCTTCATGACCCCCTCCCAGTACTTCTCCCTTGCCTTTCTTCAGAGCCCTTTATACACAGTTAGCAAGGGACTCCCATATAAAGGGTTGTTGGTTATTGCTTCTGGTTTTGCCCTTCGGAATCCCTACCTAACTGGGAAGGTCTGGGGTCACACAAAGTCGATGTTGTTAGATAGCATGTTCAAGGACAGACATGTCAATCAAAGATACAGTAGCCTTTGGCCAATAAATAATATTTTTATGAATTCTGATACAAGGTAGGGTTTTCTTTGAGTATAGAAATCAAAAACTGGTCTAAAAATAGCACCATTCCCTTGTGATAGTGGAAATGGGAGGAACAGTCAAGAAGGTGGACCAGAGAGGGTGGGAGGCCCTGGGTACTGAGCCTGTATTTCAGGGCCTGCAAACATTTCCATTACTGAGACCTCCCTCAGGTGACTGTAACTAAATGTAAATTAAACATTTACCCTCTGAATTGAGAGTTATCACCTGGAAACTTATCTTGATGGTATTTTGCAGCTTTTTTGAAGAAGGAGAAGGATGTACTCCCCTCCCCAGCCATGTTAAAATTAGAAAAGAAACATAGAATGCCTACTTCATTTGGCTATTTTTGAGAGACCTCTGAAATAAGATAATGTAATGTGGGTTTGGAAGCAAAACTTTTTCTATTTCCACAGCTCCCTTTTATTTTTAAATACTGTCTTAATTTACATCTTCTTCTTTGCCTTCCAGAATGTGTGTGTGCTTGTGTGTATAAAATATATTATTCTTTATATCAATCCTCTCTCCACCTCCTCGCAGACCAAACATTTGTTCCTATCTGCAAGGCAGTGTGCTTTGGGCTCAGAAAAACAAAGAATAATAAAATATTCTCTGTCCTTAATAGCAAATTTCTTTTCTGTTGGAGAAACATTTAGTTTGTTTCTTTTTCTTTTTTTAAAATTAAGGTAGAATTGATAGATAACCTTATGTAAGTTTCAGCTGTACTTGTAATTCGACACCTGTATGTGCTACAAAGTAACCACTAGAAGTCTAGTTACAATTCATCATCATACAATTGACCGTCTTCACCTGTTTGGTGCCTCCCCTCCAACTCCCTTCACCTCTGATAACCATCAGTTTGTTCTCTGTAGCTATGAGTTTATTTTTGCGTTGTTTTGTTTGTTCATTTGTTGTATTTTTTTAATCCACATATGAGTAAAATCAAATGATATTGGTCTTCCTTCAGCTAACTTATTTTACTTAGCATAATACCCACAAGTTCTATCCATGTTGATGCAAATAGCAAGATTTCATTCTTCTTTATGGCTGAGAAGTATTCCATTGCATACATGAAGCACATCTTCTTTATCCACTCATCTATAGATGGACACTTAGGTGGTTTTCATATCTTGGCTATTGTAAATAATGCTGCAATAAACATACAGGTACATACCTCTTTTTGAATTAGTGTTTTTATATTCTTTAGATAAGTACCCAGGGGTGGAATAGCTGGATGATAAGGTAGTTCTATTCTTAATATTTGGGGAAACTCAAAACTGTATTCCATAGTGGTTGCTCCGATTTATATTCCCTCCAACAGTATGTTCTTTTTGCTACACGTCCTCTTCAACACTTATTTCTTGCTTTTTGACAGCAGCCATTCTATCAGGTGTGAGGTCATATCTCATTTTAGTTTTGATTTGCATTTCTATAATAAATGTTTTTTGGGGTTTTTTTTTTTATTTATTAAGGGAGGACAGAGAGAGAGGGATGGGTGAAGGGAAAGAGTAGAAGAATCCCAAGCAGGCTCCATGCTCAGCACAGAGCCCAACGTCGGGCTCAGTCTCATGACCCTGAGATCATGACCTGAGCTGAAATAAAGAGTGGATACTCAACCAACTGAGCCACCCAGGTGCCTCTGCATTTCCCTAATAATTAGTGATGTTGAACATCTTTTCATGTGCCTGTTGGCTATCTGCATAAGACATTGGAAAAATGTCTATACAGATTCTCTGCCGATTTATAGCTTATAATTTTCTGTCCATATATAATATATATAGTTGTTTATTTTCTTATTGTTGACTTCTATGAGTTCTTATATATTTTGGATACTAACCTCTTATTGGATACGTGATTGGCAGATATCTTCTCTTATTCAGTAAGTTATCTTTTCATTTTGATGGTTTTCTTTGCTGTGTGAAGCTTTTTAGTTTCATGTGGCCCATTTGTTTGTTCTTGCTTTTCCCTTGCCTTTGGAAATAGATCCACAAACTCATTGCTAAGACTGATGTCAAGGAGCTAACTGCCTAAATTTTCTTCTAGGAATTTTATAATTTCAGGTCTTACATTCAAGTCTTTTATCCATTTTGAGTTAATTTCTGTGTATGGTGTAAGAGAGTGGTCTAGTTTTATTCTTCTGCTTGTAGCTGTCCAGTTTTCCCAGCACCATTTTGAAGAGTCTGTCCTTTCTCTGTTGTATGTGCTTGGCTCATTTGTTGCAAATTAATTGTTACTATGTGTATAGGTTTATTTCTGGGCTCTCATTTATGTTCTATTGATCTATGTATCTGTTTTTTATGCCAATACCACACTGTTTTGATTACTATAGTAATCTTTGCTGCGGTGCAGTTTGAAACCAGGTAGTGTAACTACCTCCAGCTTTGTTTTTCTTTCTCAAGATTGCCTTGGTTATTCGGAAATGATGCTCAACATCACTCATCATCAGGAAATACAAATAAAAGCCACACTGAGATACCACCTCACTCCAGTCAGAGTAGCTAAAAGGAACAAATCAGATGCTGGCGGAGAGGTGGACAAATGGGAACCCTCTTGCACTGTTGGTGGGAATGCAAACTTGGTGCAGCTGATCTGGAAAACAATGTGAAGGTTCCTCAAAAGATTAAAAATAGAACTATCCTATGACCCAGCAATAGCACTGCTAGGAATTTACCCAAGGGATACAGGAGTGCTGTTGCATAGGGGCACATGTACCCCAATGTTTATAGCAGCACTTTCAACAATAGCCAAATTATGGAAAGAACCTAAATGTCTAGCAACTAATGAATGGATAAAGAAGTTGTGGTTTATATATACAATGCACTACTACTTGGCAATGCGAAAGAATAAAATCTGGCCATTTGCAGCAACGTGGATAGAACTGGAAGGTATTATGCTAAGTGAAATAAGTCAGTCAGAGAAAGACAGATACTATATGTTTTCACTCATAGGTGGATCTGGAGAAACTTAACAGAAGACCATGGGGGAGGGGAAGGGAAAAGTTACAGAGAGGGAGGGAAGCAAACCATAAGAGACTCTTAAATACAGAGAACAAACTGGAGGTTGATGCGGGGTAGGGGAGGAGGGAAAGTGGGTGATGGGCATTGAGGAGGGCACTTGTTGGGATGAGCACTGGGTGTTGTATGGAAACCAATTTGACAATAAAGTATATTGAAAAAATTAAGTTTTAAGTAGAAAAAAATAAATCAAAGGCATGGTTCTAGTAAAAAATAAAAAAATAAAAAAACAGAATATTTTGTGGTTTTTTTAATAAATTTTAGAATTATTTGTTGTAGTTCTGTGAAAAATGCCACTGGTATTTTAACAGGGATTGCATTTAATCTGTAGACTTCTTTGGGTAATATCTACATTTTAACAATATTAGTCCTTCTAGTCCATGAGTGTGGAATATCTCTCCATTTATTTGTGACATCTTCAATTTGTCTCATAGTGTTCAGTTTATAGGTCTTTCACCTTTTTGGTTAAATTTATTCCTAGGTATTTTATTCTTTTTAATGCAATTTTCTTAATTTTTCTGATAGTTTGTTGTTAGTGTGTAGAAATGCCACAGATTTCTGTATATTTATCTTGAATCCTGTAACTTTAGGTTTGTTGTTCTTGTTCTTGTTGGTGTTTTTGATAGAGATATTAGGGTTTTATACATATATTATGGCATCTGCAAATACATGACAGTTTTGCTTCTTCCTTTTCAATTTGGAATAATTTTATTTTTCTTACCTTATTGCTGTGGCTAGGATTTCCAATAATATGTTGAATAAAAGAGGCAAGAGTAGACATTCTTGCTTTGTTCTTGATATTAGAGGAAAAACTTTCAGCTTTTTAGCATTAAGTATGATATTAGCTGTGGGTTTGTCATAAATGGCCTTTATTATGTTGAGGAACATTCTCTCTATACCCACTTTATTGAGAGTTTTTAATTATAAATGGATGTTGAATTTTGTCAAATGCTTTTTCTGAATCTATTGAGTTGATCATATGATTTTTATTTTTTATTTTGTTAATGTGTTGTATTATGTTGATTGATTTGTGGATGGTGAACCATCTTTGCATACCTGAAATGAATCCCACTTTCCCACTTGCTTATGCTATATGATCCTTTTAATGTATTGTTGAATTCAGTTAGCTAATATTTTGTTGAGGATATTTGCATCTATATTCATTAAGGATATTGGCATGTAATTTTCTTTATTTTTTGTGGTAACCTTGTCTGATTTTGGTATCAGGGTAATACCAGCCTTGTTAAATAAGATGGGAACATTCCCTTCTCTTCAATTTTTTGGAACTTTGAAGATAGGTATTAAATCTGAATGTTCAGTAGAATTCACCAGTTACATGATCTGGTCCTGGACTTCTGTTTTTTGGGAGATTTTTGACTATTGATTCAATATCTTTACTAGAAATTGGTCTATTCAGATTTTCTATTTCTTCATGATTCAGTCTTGGATGGTTGTGTATTTCCAGGAATTTATCCATTTCTTCTATGTTGTCTAATTTGTTGGTTCATAGTAGTTTCTTATGATGCGTTATATTTCTCTGGTATCTGTTGTAACTTTACCTCTTTTCTTTCGTATTTGTTTACTTGATCCTTCTTTTTTCTTGGTTAGTCTAGCTAAAGCTTTGTCAATTAGGTTTATCTTTTTAAAGAAACGGTTCTTAGTTTCATTGATCTTTTCTATTACCTTTTCAGTCCCTATCTTCTTTATTTCTATTCTGATCTTTATTGTTTCCTTCCATCTACTAACTTCAAGTTTCATTTGTTCTTCTATTTCTAACTTCTTCAAGTGTAAAGTTTGATTGTTTATTTGAGATTTCTTGTTTCTTGAGGTAGGCCTGTATTGCTATGAACTCCCCTTTTAGAACTGCTTTTGCTGCAGTTTGATGTGATGTTTTTTGTTTTCATTTGCTCTAGATATTTTTAAAATTTATCCTTTGATTTCTTCAATGACTTATTGGTTGTTCAGTAGCATGTTGTTTAATTTTCACATTTTTGTGGCTTTTCCAGTTTTCTTCATATAATTAATTTCTAGTTTCATACCACTTTGGTCAGGAAAGATGCTTGATATACTTTCAGAGTTCTTGAGACTTGTTTTGCGGCATGATGTGATCTATCCTGGAGAATATTCCGCACGTATTTGCAAGAATGTGTGTTCTGTTGCTTTTGGATGGAATGTTTTGTGTATATCTGTTAAATTCATCTGATTTATATGTCATTTAAGGCCAATGTTTTCTTATTATTTTTCTGTATATCCACTGATGTAAATGGGCTGTTAAAGTCCCCTACTACTATTGTATTACCATCAGTTTTTAGTTCTGTTAATATTTGCTCTATATATTTTGGTGTTTCTATGTTGGGTGCATAGATACTTATAAATTTTATATCTTCTTTCTGATTGGCCCCTTTATCATTAGGTAATACCCTTCTTTGTCTTTTATTAGTCTGTTTTAAAGTCAATTTTTTTGGACATGAGTATAGATATACCAGCTTTCTTTCTTTTTTTTTTTTTTAACATTTGCTTGGAATATTTTTCTCCATTCCTTCCCTTTCAACTGTATGTGTCATTATTTCTGAAGTGAGTCTTGAAGGCAGTATATGAATGCGTCTTTTTTTTTTTTAATCTATTAAGCCACTCTGTGTCTTGGAAAATTTAGTCCATTTACATATAAAGTAATTATTGATAGGTACGTACTTATTGCCTACTTGTTATTTGTTTTCTGGCTGTTTTTCTAGTTCTTCCCTGTTCCTTTCTTCTCTTTCTCCCTTTCCTTGTAGCTTAATGGCTTTCTCTACAGTTGTGTTTAGATTTTCTCTGTTTCTTTTGTGTATTTACTATGAGTATGACTATGCTTTGTGGTTACTGTGAGGTTCATGTATAATATTTTAAGTATATAACAGAAAGTTTTAAGTTGATAGAAACTTAAATTTAAATACACTCCAAAATTTGACATTTTTACTCCCTCCTAAACCACATTTTATATTTTTGATGTCAGATTTCACATCTTATTTTCTGCATTCCTTACCTAATTATTGAAGTTTTAGTTAATTTTGCTATAATTATTTTTTTAACCTTTATATTACATTTGCTTCATAAGTGATTGATCCACTACCTTTTTTATATATTTACCTTTTCCAGTCAGATTTTTACTTTCATGTGTTTACTTGTTATTAATTAATTAATTAATCTTCAGTCTGAAGAAATCAGTTTACAATTTCTTATAAGGCTGGTTTAATGGTGCTGAACTATAGTTTTTGTGATTTTTGAGAAACTATCCCCTTTTAAATTCTGAATGCTAACCTTGCCATGTAGAAAATTTGTGGTTGGAAGCATTTTCCTTTCAGGATGTTAATCTTAAAAATAAAAAGGCAGTTATTTTTCCAACAAAAGTGGATTTAATAGGAAATAGCAAAGAATTGTAATCTGGGACAAGGAAGCTACTGTAAAAGCATTGGCAAGTCCAGAGAACAAGAGAGTTTTTGTTGTTGTTGTTGTTGTTTTGTTGTTTTGTTTTTTTTTTGTTTTTTTTTTAGAAAACAAGGACGTAAAGAGGGCTATTATAAACTGGGAGTTTAAAGTATAATGGCTTTTTAAATAAAGTTTTTATTTTAATTCAGTCAGTTAACACACACAGTATTATATCAGCTTCAAGTGTACACTATAGTGATTCAACAATTTCATACATCATCTGGTGCTCATCATGACAACTGCACTCCTTAATCCTCATCACCTATTTAACACAACCCCCTATTATTCCCTCCTCTCTGGTAACCATCAGTTTATTCTCTTAATTAAGAGTTTGTTTCTTGGTTTGTCTATTTGGCTGAGTTGTGACAGTCTGTCATTGTGTAAGCTGTTCCTTCCTCCTACTGGGATAGTGAAGTAGTAGCTAAAGCAGTATGGACTTGAAAGATATATCTCTAATTGTTGTGCTTGCAATTCGGATGTTGTTGCACAGGGCTCAGGTGTGCTATCCCTCCCTACCTGGGCCAGGTGTTCGAGGGGTGTTGCCTATGTGAGCTTTGTGTGCCTGCTTGCTGCCATGGGGCCACAGCTGTGGTGCTGGCATGGGTGAGGCTATCATTTGGCCCAGCCACTGTGCACTGTTATGGCATGGGGTGGATCCTTGGCAAGGTGGATCTTCTCATAATAGCAAGCTAGAAGAAGAGTTCCAAAATGGTGCCCACCAGCACTGGCACCAGCAAGTTAGAATGAGATCGTAAAAATGGCCCCCCGTTAGTGTCTCTGTCCCTGGAAGGCATCTCAACAAGTTCCTGCCTCTCTGGCAGACACATCAAGATTAGTGTGTGTCCTTCACATATGGTGTAGGCATTTTTCAATCTGCTGCCTTTGTGCTGGGGCCTGGGGTGAGTGAATCTGTGTGTGAGCCCCTTAAGAGGGGATTCTTGTTCCCTACAGTTCTACGGTTTTCCTGGACATCCTCATTGGGTTTCAAAGGCAGATGTTTTGGTGTCTTGTCTCCTATGTAGGATCTAGGTGTTGGGATGCTTGATGTGGAGCATAGACCCTTCACATCTCAGGAAAAACCCCATATTTTTCAGATCCTTCCCAGCTGTGGATCACAGAGCCTGGTGTGTCTTTGTGTGTGTGTGTGTGTGTGTGTGTGTGTGTGTGTGTGTTTTCGTGGGACTGTGTCTCTGCTTCTCCTACCTGTTGTGATGCTGAGCTTTTATCCTTTCTTGTGGAGGCTGTGTTCATAGATTTTCAGGTCTTTTTCAGAGGAAATTGTTCCATATGTAGTTGTGAATTTGTTGTGTCTGTGGGAGGAGGTGAGTTCAGGATCTTCCTACGCCACCATCTTGAACAACCCCTCTGACTGTTTTATTTTTCTATGTTAAATTTTAACCTCATTGAAAGTAAAAGCTGGCGCTATAGTCATAAATGTACTTAACAAAAACAAAACACAACACAGTCTCATAAAAAACTTATGTCTTCAAAAATGGTGACTTTCTTTGATATCATTATTTTTTTTTCTTCAACATTCCTTCTGTTAAGCCTGACTAAACTCCAGAAGACATCCTACACTAAGGTGTGATAGGCAATATAATGATATCTCAAAGATGTCCACATTATAATCCTTGGAACCTGTAAATATGCTACCTTACTTGATAAAGGGGAATTAAGGTTGTTAATCAGCTAACCTTATAATAAGGACATTATTCTGTTTTATTGAGTGGTCTCTTGTGATCACAAACGTCTTTAGGAGCAAAAGAGGGAGGCAAAAGAGAAGGTCAGAGAGATGTGACATGAGGACATAACCCTCCATTGCTGGCTTTGAAGATGAAGGAAGGGGCCATAAACCAAGGAATATGAGTGGTCTTCAGAAGCTAGAAAAGGCAAGGAAATGGATTCTCCATTACAGCTTCCAGAGAGGAGTATAGCCCTGTCAACATGTTGATTTTAGTGCAGTGAGACCTATTTTGGACCTGTGACTTCCAGAAGAGTAAGGTCATAGTTTTTTATTATTTTCAGTCACTAACCTTGTGGTAATACATTGCAGCAATAGAAAACTAATACACAAGGTAAACATGAAATGGTTCACCCCAATAGATAAACTCCCTTTCTGGCTGATTGGATCCCTCAAATTGCCTGAATTTCCTGAGGGCATATTCATTAACCCTCATTCATATCCTCTCCATTTCAAACTGTATGCCATGGACTTTTTAAAAATTTTCCTGTATCTCCTATTTTCTTCTCTAAAATTACCCAAGTTTCATTGTTTAGGGTTTCTTTCTACAGATGAGAACATCTCTAATAATAACTATCAAAGTTGATATTTTAGAAATGGGAAAATTATGTTCTATATGGTCCATATCAGTCAGGATCCAGTATGAAGATATACACCATGTAGTTGTTTGAAGAAGGAAAGTTACATATAACGAGTTATTAGCTATAGCAAGAGGATTGGAGTTTTGAGGAATTAGAAAACTAAAGAATGCTAGAGAATATAGAAAAAACACATATAAGGAGCATGAACTACCTGGGGCTTAGCTAGAGCACCAGAGGAAAAGTGCCCCCAGGGCTGAGATCCAGATCTTGTTGGAGGGCATGGCTGTGGCTCATTGGATATTTGTTGTGGTACCTTGCTGGTATAACTTGCTGAAAATCTGTCCTTTGGAATGTTACAGAAGCCTAACTTCTGGAATGCCAAGGAAAGCCTCCCAGGAAGGTGTCTTGCTGGAGACTTTGTGCTGTGAAACCACCCAAGGAGGGTGCTGGGGTAAGCTGTCGGCCACTGACTGATGCTGGCCTTTCTGCACATAGGATCTGGATGCTGGAGAAGCTGTTTATGCTGCAGGGTCTGGGTGTTGGAGAAGCCATGCGTGCTGGATCTGAAATCAGGAAGGAAGCTCCCTTCCTCACACAGTGTCTCTCCAGCACTTTCTGCTGACAGAGCTTAACATCATGCCTGCTGACAGAGGAAAATATTCACAGGGCTCATCTTCATTTACAGAGCAGTCAGTGAGGGGTAAATTTGGAATTGAGAGGCAATAACTTGATAACTGGCAAATGGTCCCAAAGGGCATACAACATAGGACAATGGTTCTCAAAGTGTGATCTGTGAATCTCTGGGTTCCCTGAGATCCTTTCAGGGCACGTGTGAGGTCATAACTATTTTTTTTTTTTGATAATATTAAATTACTTTTTTGCCTATTAACTGTGTGGGCACTTGTGGTGCAAAAACAATGGTAGTAAAACTGCTGGCACTTTATCCAAAAAGAAAGCAGTGCACCAAACTGTACTAATAGTCATTGTATTCTTTACTACCATTCATGTGATGTATAAATAACTTCTTTTAAAAATCGCCTTGATGCAACAGTAGAAATGATTAACTTTGTGTATCCACAAAGAAATTTCATACTTTTTAAAAAATATTCTGCGTGATGGAATGGGAAGAATGCATAAAGTAATTCTTCTGTGTATCCAGTTACAACAATTGCTCTGAGGAAAAAGCAATTGTACAGTTGTTTTAGCCACAAACTGTATTGGCTACATTTTATCATAGGATGATATTTTAATTTGAAAGAATGATAACCTATGGTGATGCAGACTTGGGTATTTGGTACACATTTTCTTAAAAGTGAACAAAATGAACCTATCAATCCACAGAAACCTGAGCATGTGTTGCCAATGATAAAATTCAAGCTTTCAAGTGGAAATTTGAATTTTGGAAAACTTAAATCTCCCATCATGAGCTTGACAGCTTCCTAATCCTTAAAGATTCCTCTGACAAGATTAGTAGCAATATCACTAATACGACTTTTTGATATTCTATAATGAAACGTGTCAACATTTAGAAGATCTGATAACCTAGTGAATTAGTATTTTCTAGATAACCAATGCATGCTGTCACAAAAATCATTCATGGATCAAAGATTCATTTAAAGCGTTAAGATAGATCAATGGATTTTAATGCAGCAGAAGACAAAATGGCCATTGATACTGTTTCAGATTCTATATTGCAGCTAACCTGTAAGACACTATCATGAATTGAGTTTTGGGTATTAGGCTAAGTGAAATTAGTCAGAGAAAGACAAAAATCCTATGACTTCACTCATATGAGGACTTTAAGAGACAAAACAGATGAACATAAGGGAAGGGAAACAAAAATAATATAAAATCAGGGAGGGGGACAAAACAGAAGAGACTCATAAATATGGAGAACAAACTGAGGGTTACTGGACGGGTTGTGGGGGGGGGGTGGGCTAAATGGGTAAGGGGCACCAAGGAATCTACTCCTGAAATCATTGTTGCACTATATGCTAACTAATTTGGTTGTAAATTTTAAAAAATAAAAAATAAAATTAAAAAAAAATTTCCAGTTACCTGAAAAAGATATCAAAAATCTCGTCCCTTTTCCAAGTACTTCCAAGATTTCCTTCTTACACTCCAATCAACATATCACAACAGATTGTATGGAAGCAGGTATGAGAATCCAGCTGTCTTCTATTAAGTCAGAGACATTAAAGTTATTTGCCAAGATACAAAATAATGTCACTCTGCTCACTAAATTTTTTGTTTTAAGACAGTGTGGTTATTTTTAATAAAATATTTTATATATGTTAATGCATAATTGGTTTATTATTTTTATACTTATTACTAAATATTTAAGTAATTCTCTGTAAAAATTTCAAATATAGTAAGTATTAATATTAGAACTCACAAGCACAAAAGCTCTCTGGGCACCCCCAAATTTTGAAAGATTATAAAGGGGTTCCAAGGACAGAAGCTTGAGAATTACTGACATAGGAAAATAAATGGGTATAAATTGTATATTTTAGTTCAAGATAGGAAGTACTATCTGAAATTGGAGCTGTCACAATCCCACTAGTAATTAAAACAAAAGTAAGTTAAAGTATCAGATAGAAATGATTTCCTACCCCTCACATTGGCAAAATTAAAACAATCTGATAGTATCAAGTTGGTGAGAGTGTGCGAGTGTAAGAACTCTCATTTATTGCTGGTGGAAGTTTGAGTGATATAATCACTGGGGATAGATAATGGACAATCTCTTGTTTGATTGAAAATGCATTTTATAATCAGGCAATTCTACTTTTTATTATATGTTTTTGAGAATCTTTCACTGTTGTACTCAAGGATGGCATGGGCACAGAGGCCTACTGTTGGCCTTTTTTTGTAATAGCAAACAAACTAATTCAAAGCAGCACCATTATATACCCGGATCCCATATAATTGTTAAAGTGAAGGTGCTAACTCTCCAAATGTATTTAGAGGTCTTTAAAACATAATGCTGAGTGAAAACAGCAAATTACAGGGAGATATATATGGTACAGTATCATTTATGTACATTATAAAAGCCACACTCACAAAATATCTATGTGTTAAGTTGAATGATGTGAAATTGCATTCTTTAGGTCAAAAAATAGTTGAGGATTAGCAAATCCATATCATTCAAGTGAAGGTTAAAAAACTATCAGAAGTTTAAGAAACTTAGGAATTTATCACACTACATTGTTCTGGGGAAGGCGATATAGGCTGGCCAATGGTGAGGGACTTCAACTTTATCTGTAATTACTTTCTTTTATAATAATGAAAAACAGATAAAATATCAAAATGAAAATTATAACTGATAGGAATTTGGGTGTTTATTTTGCTATGATATCTCAAGAAATTATTGCTTTTAACTGGAAATGTCTCAAAGAGGATGAAATGAGTCAAGAGGCAGCCTGCTTCTTTTACTGCAGTGTTCAGGATATTGTAGGGGACATTCAAACATCCAGTTCTGAGGCTTCTGGGAAACCCACTGCCTTTACTCAAAGACATAAATGTGGTTAGAGCAGCTTCTAGTTCTGTGGCAGCTTGTTGTGGTAGGAAAGAGGCATGAGAACCGTGAATTTCTTCAGAACTCCTATCAATCCCAATACCTAATTAGGTTCATAAAGGCTGACTTCTGGTGCTTAGTGAAGGAAGATTTTTAGCTAGCAGAATATTCACTTCAGCAGACCTGAAAATACTGACTTCATCCAGTCCCTCTAAACAGTCCATTTGGATATTTTTCACCAGGACTGTGAAAGTTAGACTGACCTATTAGACACAGATAAAACAAACTTAAGATGTATAAATTGTAGTTAATAGGCAGCATGTAACCTAATGTATTACAAGCATCTTCTTTGGATGGTACTTTGTTTTTTCTTTGTTTCTGAACTGCCTTAAAAGTAGGATTTTTAGTGGGAGCCTCACAAAATTGAAAACAAATGAAACAATAAATTAGTATTTAAGTCTTTCATGCGGTTATTCTTGCAGAGCTTTGGTTGGAGAGGAGAAGGGAAGATCTGACCAGGACCTTAAGAATATCCCAGCCTAACTGGATAGCCAGAGCCCATACAAATGACGTTCCTATCAAACAAGCTATAGGAAGTGATAACACTGAGTTTTGGCAGCCATGGCTAGAGAGAGCACTGTAGCTGTTGTGGAAAGATTGTGATAAGAGCTGGCTTGGCATGTGTTTGGGAACAGCTTCCCAGGGGAGATTGAAAAGGGAGATAGATGGGCCAGTTTACCTGTGTGAGATCCAGTTTACTTACTGTGGGACTTGTGATTTTCTGCTGAGTTTGGAGGTTAATTCTGGAAGAGTGGATTAAGCCCAGCAACACCGTTGTGATTCACGGCAGAGTCTTGACTCTTGCAAATGAGTCGGGAAATACGAGGAGTGTGAAATATAGCAGGCGATGGCTAAATAGTTCAGTGGTGGTTATTGTTATTAGAATGTGTGAGGCAGTCTTCTATTTATAGCACACTGTTCTGAGCATTTGTCCAGCTCTACCTCTACCCAAAGAACTCAATGTGACATCAGGCTGGAGAGCTGCTCATCTAGGTGAAATTACTAAGGGGATTCAGTGGAGCTTCAGATTATTCACATTTCAATGACATTTCCTCACAAAAGATATAGGACTGCTTATATATAGTCAGCTGTCAGACAGCGACACGGAAATGTGCTCTGAGATGGGCCCTGGATGCTGTGGGGTTTATTTCCCTAGCTTAGGGCCACACCAAGGTAGAATCTTTAGCAACTCTGCCCTTTTTCACACGTCCTAAGTCATAGTGGTCCAAATGAATCACCTTTTGTAATATATTTGGACCTCTTCTTATTCTTAATGAATCTCTGTCTTCTAGGCTTAGCATCCTGACAGTTTATTCAGTCATTCATTTGTTTAATATGTGTTGAGTAGTCTGCTAAGTGCAGTTAAAAATAAATAAGTTTTTAAGCTAATGAAGGAGGTAAGGAACATCCTCAAATATCCTTAAAACAAAATGGAATGAGAAGTGCCATGTCAACCAAGAGCAAGAAGGGTTCCAAGAATGGCAGTGTTCAGATGGCGGTGGGTGGGAGATGTTGATAATAGAGGGAGAGCTCCCTCCCAGGAGGGAGCTGAGAGCCTTACAGGAGAAGCAGAACAAAGGTGTCAGCTTCATGACCAGGTTTATGGCTTGGTAGTCCTTCTAACTGATGGTTTAAAAATATCTGTTCAACATTTGTTTAGTGGAAAATAAGACCCACAGAAGCCTCTTCTCTACTGCCTCAAGTGATTTAGTTCTGGTCCCCAGCTTGTATACCCTATTTAGGAGGGGAAAAGCTCTGTGGTTACCTGGATCCACTCCCTCTGGAAGGCAGTATAGCCACCTGCCATCTGTGGTTATTCACACTTACCCCTGCCAATCCTCCCCAAGCCCAAGTGGCTTTATTAAATTATTCCTTCTTAACACCTACAGTGCTGTTTCTGAATGGAGTCCTAGTAAACACAGTTTGCTCCATTTCGCTACATTCTTGAGCACTACTGGAATAGTTGCCATCTGGCCCTCTCCCTAATCTAGCTCTGAAGAGAAGCAACAGCCTGAGCAAAAGTTCAGACTGGAGAGCTTGGGGGTGACATTCCAGAATATGAAATATCATCTGTAAAGAAGTAGTGAAAGAAACTGCTGCAAAGGAGGGGCATCAGCTTGTAGAGGCCTGTGAAGACTAGTCTAGTCTAAGTGAATGGGCCTCTGTTCACTAAGTCATAGGAAGGCACTAAAGGATTATGAGCCAGGATTATGATTTGCAAAATCAGATTTGTAGTTTGGGAATTCTTTTTGGGTTGATAAAAGGAAATAGTAGACCTAAAGATGTATGAGAGTTGTACATTCTCATTCTTTATAAATGTCTACATTTCGAAAATTTCTATAGTCACTAATAGTCATACTCAATGGTTAATATTTTGCTGTTTCTGTCCAGTTGTATTTCTTTGTGAATGTTTATGTGGTTGGGATTACAATGTCTATACAACTTATTTTCAGTTTTTGTACCTACCATAATAACACTAATGCCCCACATTATTAAAACTCTTCACGAATAGTTTTTAATTGGTTGTACCATATTTTGTAGAAATCCTTTTTTTCTCAACCATTTCCTTAATGTTGAGCATTTGAGTTATCATCTATTTACTATTAAATCATGTTATAATTATTTAATTAAGATTCATTTGGCAGCAACATGATTTGGAGAAGAAGGTTATGTTACACAATAACACATAACTGAAATGGGAGACAATGACAGGAAGAAGTTTCATTGATTCCACGTCTAATTTGGGTAGGAGTGAAGGAAGGAATGGAGGAAATCTTATGGGATTATTGTGAGCTTTTCAAGCTTTGATTTTTAAAAGGCCCGCACCAAGTTTTCTTCCTCTTTTATACCCAGTGAGCCCTCATTACATGGTTTGTTTAATAAATGGATGATGAATGAGTAATTGAACACTAGGCTTTAGCAATGCTGCTGTTGCCAAGTACCATCACATGCATACATTCTAAATAACATTTTTACTATGGCTTCCCCGAAGAAAATGGTATCCATCCTTGGCAACTATTATCTAAACCATCCCAATGCACCAATTCCCTGTGATGTGTCTGATGTATTTATTTACTTCTTTTTGGAAACACAACACCCATGAAAACAAAGAGTGGTCAGCAAAGAAATTAATACATTTGCTTCTGTTTTTTTTTCAATATTTTTCATTTACTTCTGGTCAATAGGCAAGCATGTATAAAAATTTCTATAATGTGCCAGTGCTATGCTCAGTGCTTTGGCAAGTAAAGTGTGTATTCTGCCTTATGCATGACTTATAATTTAGTCATGTAGCAGAAACTAACATGCAGAGATAAAAAAGAGAGAATGATTTAGAGATCATGTTTAGTGAAGAATGCATTTATTATCTACTGAAGCTTAGAGACAGGAATAACAGAATGGGATAAGAATATTAGTAAACACAAAGAAGGCAAGGTGAATTTCATGAACCAAGTTGAATTTCTGTCAGTATTGTGGTTTTGTCTAATTCCTTGAAATGGAGGCAGGCAACGGATGGTCCCCACTTCCTGTGTAGGGGATCCTTCTTTACTTCCTTATGATAAATGGAGACCCCTAAACTCATTTAATCAGTGCTTCACCACCACATTCTCAACTGCGATGTTGGCCTGAGTCTACAACCCCAGAGACAGACAGACTTGCACCTAAGGCCTGCTATAATCCACGTGAATAATCAATATTTGCTGGTGCAATGATCTCACTCTGGGAAATAATGCTTCTGAGCTAATTGAGCTAATGAGAATATATTAGCTATTGGTCTAGTGAAAGTGATGGCAGAGTAATCTAATTCCTACTGGCTCCTGGATAACCTTGAATTTAAAGGTAATGACATTAAGAAATGTTAAACTGAGTATGCTCAAGTGTACATGATATGTACTCATTAGGCAGTGCAAATGGCCATCAGTAAGTCATAATGATTCTTTAGAGCAGGGGCTCTTCACCTGGGGTCCATGGATAGAATTCAGAAAGTCTGTGGACTTGGATTAAAAAGAGAGTACAACCTTATTTTCCCTAAATTCTAATGAAGTTGAGCATTTTCCTTCATCAGGAATATGGGCAGCAAGTTACAGTGGTATTCAAGGTACCTGTGACTTAGTCATGAATAGAAACTACACCTATTTTTGTATCACATTGCGTTTGTTTCCTATATCCTATAAGATATTGTTTACATTCAACAGTACTTTGAAAATATGATAATTAGACCTGCAAATGGATCTTGCTATTTCATACATTAATAAAGACTATGTTGTTATATCAATAATTTTTTTTTTAACATTTTGATATTAGTATTTAACTATAACTGGTTTTCTTTGTATTCTTTTTGGGGTTTTTTTGGTGTGTGTGTGGGTTTTTTTTTCTTTTGCTTTAAAAAAACGTTGTTGTCGGGGCGCCTGGGTGGCGGGCGCAGTCGGTTAAGCGTCCGACTTCAGCCAGGTCACGATCTCGCAGTCCGTGAGTTTGAGCCCCGCGTCAGGCTCTGGGCTGATGGCTCAGAGCCTGGAGCCTGTTTCCGATTCTGTGTCTCCCTCTCTCTCTGCCCCTCCCCCATTCATGCTCTGTCTCTCTCTGTCCCAAAAATAAATAAACGTTGAAAAAAAAATAATAATAAAAAAAATAAAAAAACGTTGTTGTGAGAAGCCATCATAGACTTTACCTGACTGCGAAGGGGTTTATGCACAAAATGATTAGGGACCCTTACTTAGAAAGAGGAACCTTTTGTTCCTGGTGAAAACTTTGCTACTTGCAATACAAATTCTTTCTGTTTTTCTGACACGGGGGATCCTACCAGTCCCTTCCTATGGGGGAGAACTTGGAGTGGCTCCGCTGTCAGTTTACACAGTGAGATCTTACACCATATGTAACTCTAGAGGCTGGAGAGATGACACTCTGCCAAAATGGTTGGGAAACATGGAGAAACAGAGAGCTGGTGGCTGGACCATCTTACAAGGAGAAGTGACTTCTATAAAATTTTATCATGTTGCAGACTGTTGCCTTTCCTCCTCGGCTCTTCTCCTTCTCAACTCACGTCATATCAACAAAAGTCTTAGACAAACTAGCAAAATACAAGGCTGCGTGAGCCAGCCTTTCTTCCAGCCATCCAGTTTGGTTGGGGGGATGGCTGTGGAGAAGAAAAGGGAGAAGAGATGGCCAGGGTCAAGTTGTCATTTCATCTCCCCATATAAGACCCCACTGGCGGTGTGACATTGCTTAAGTAACACATCCCCTCTAGTCTGTGATTTCATCATATTAAAATGAGAGGCCAGTTCTTATTCTGACTGGGTTCTGAGTGCTGGGAAAGATGGAGTAGTTGTTTAAGGGCTCAAGATTTTGCTCCTGTGGCTCTGACTCCCTGACAGCCCAGACATACGCCAAGAGGAATGGAGAGAATCACTGGACCTCAGCTTCTCAGGAGCCTCTTGAAAGCTGATCTAGAATGCTTCAGGGTCTGCCATGTGAGGAGAGAGCACAGGGAGGCTCTTTGGCACTAGCTTCCTTGGGTCTTCCAAGGTGAAAAGTTGAGCAATGTCACCAGTGAGGCAGTGCAGATCCATTTCACAAAGATCTTTGGAAAGCAGACTCCTCCCCGACTGTGCTCTCAGATGGCTGGTCTGTGTCTGTCAGAGCGTAGGAGGTTATTTGGGCCCAAAAGTAAGTCCGATTCAAATGGTCATTATTTTTCCTGTTGCTTACTTTACTTTCCATAGCCTGTCTCCTTTTAAATTTATTTTTATTTTTTGCATCACTTCTGCTGATTTAAAAAATCACTCATTCTCATGCACTCCACTCCAAGAATGAAAATAAGCCTTTCAGATAAGGTTTTTGTGGCCTAAATTGGGGAAGTAGACCGGTACAAGGAAACATGTATGATGTTTATTTGGGTCCAGGTTTATTTGGGCTTAATTGTGAAAATGTGTGGTTTCTCAAGCTGCCTATTCATTTATTACAATATTAAAATGATTATGGTAAAATACTTCACAGAGGCTCCTTGACTCAGTAAACAGACATCGTGGTGGTCTGAGCAAATAGCTTCTGTTATTGAAAACCATGAGGGAAAGGAAGGGGAAAAAGTAGTTACAAACAGAGAGGGAGGGAAACAAACCATAAGAGACTCTTAAATACAGAGAACAAACAAGGTGGATGGGGGTTGGAGGAGAGGGGAAAATTTGGGATGGGCATCAAGGAGAGCACTTGTTGGGATGAGCACTGGGTATTATATGTAATGATCCACGGGAATCTACCCCCAAAACCAAGAGTACACTTTCACACTGTATGTTAGCCAATTTGACAATAAATTATATTTAAAAAAAAAGAAGAAAGGGGAAAAATAGCTTTTGTTATTTTCTGAATCTGAAGCCCACTCTTCTAACAACTACATCTTTGCTACTGAATTCTAAGAGAAGAAACTACTTGTGAGCTCTTGCACTGGTTCTAAGGCAGCAAAAGATTACTGTATTAGAAGTTCCCTAGCTCTACAGGATTTTACCCAGGAACATTTTGTTTGTTCTTAAAACACAAAGGTCTTAATTTAGCAGAATTTTTAATTGATCTTTAGGAGAAATCGATCTTTAGGAGAAAAAAGGAAATGCCAATGAAATACCTACTGGTGCTTTGCTCAAGAAACCATCTTTCATTTCATGACTTGAGATTAGTGAAAAATCTGTTTAATCTCCTGTACCTGCTATCTTATGACTATACTTTATGACTATGATTAACATTCACAAATGACCAAAGGCAAAGCAAAACCTCAAATCGTTAAAGATCCAGAAAGCTTTAAGAATAGCAAAATTTGAAACTCAATTTTTCTTGCTTAACAACCCTCATTACCAAATCTTATATTGAATATGCTGATTGATTTAAGTTTTATTACCCTTTAGAAAAAGAGCCAAATCTTGTTAAGCTAGGTGCTTGAATGGAATGGTATTTGACCTCCCATTTAGCAAGAAAGACAGTATATTTAAGGTGTATTTTGAAGGCTATAATATAAATTTAGATTTAGTCACCAGTGTGGCTAAGGAATTAATATCCACTTCATTCTTAATTTATTTGGTTTGAGTATTCTGCAGAAGATGAGAAAATTATGCTTAGTTAGGAAAGACCCAATGAGGCTAAAGGAGGAACATTTAACACAGTGTTTAAACTTCAGAATGAGAAAATTTCTGGAAACAAAAGAAGAAAATGAAATAAACATTTTATGATTTTTAGGTTCTGACCTCTAGTCTTTGGGGGAAGCAATGGTGGGTTGAACACTCTTTTGATTATTTATTCATGTAATTCCCATGATCATTGGCAGGATTTCTGGAATATAACATTTTAATCACTAGATCTAGACTGGACCAAGGGTGGTATGAGATTTGTTTATTATTTCATTTTATTGGAGAGTCTACAAGAATGTTATTCAGAGCTCTCGGCTTCTCCCCCCCCCCCAGCCGTGGGCGCGGGCCCCCCGTCCATCCATGTAGCATCTCTTTCAGCCTCATTATTTTATGTCTGTAACAAGATGAGTCATAAAATCAAATGCAAAATGTTCCAGTTTGCACCCCTGGACAGAGGAACCAGCGTACAGCTCAGCGAAATGAGGCAGTAAACCTAATACTTTTGTGCAAACTGTGCAAAACTATGTACTTTTGTACATTCACTTAAAGCTTTAAGTCTGGTGGTTTAATAGAATCTTTAAGTTCATGAACAATAGGAAGAGAGGCAAGAGATGCAGAAATTAAATGAATAGTTACAATTCCATATAATAGAATGTGTAACTTTAATCAGCTTTAATCTTACATTTTGACCCCTTGTTTCTAAGCCAGTCATTCAGAGAACGAGCTGGGGTTTTATTCCACAGTATCTTGGCTATACCCCTTGCTCTGTGTGTTGTCCTTCTGTGACTTAATGTTGTGTAGTCATTTTTGCCCTCTTTGGACATCAACAACTTCCTACCCTCCTAATTCAGATGGGGACAGCCAAATGCAGCTTTATAAAAAATGATCATTTCCCATCCATCAACAAATGCTTATCAGTGGGCCAGATATACATGCTGAGAACATAGCAATGAACAAAGTGAACAAATTTCTATCCTCAGAGAACTTATGATCTACTTGAGAAAAAGACGCTAGTCAAATGAAAAATTATATAATTTCAATTTGTTGTAAGAACTTCAGTGGAAAATTAAAGTACAGTCTTTGAAGATAATTATAATTGATGTTAGTTTGGGAAGTTAGTTTGTCTTTCTGAGAATGACATGAAGATGATTTGAAGTACAAGTAACAATTAGCTGAGAAGTGAGTTGGAGAGAAGATTGTTCCAGCCAGATGGAAGCACAAGGATGAAGGTCCTGGAGCGGGGGAAGAACTGGGAGCGTGTGAGGAAGGAAAAGGTGACTAGTGAGGCTGTAGTGTGGTGTGCATGGTATGGGTGTGGGAGTAAGGGTGATGGGCTAAGGCCAGAGCTATTGGGGACTGGGAGTGGCCAGATCACACAAGGTGTGTGGTCTTTTTTAAGGACTTTGGATAATAAGTCATTGCAAGAATTTAAGCAAGGGAATTATACAATCGAATTTAAGTAGACAATACCACTTTGGCTATTGTGTGGAAAATCAGTTGGAGGAGGAGGCAAGAATGGGAAATGGAATATTACTGCTTTAGCCCAAGACAAGATCATAGCAGCTTGGACTCCAGGGATAGCATGAAGATGGACTGGAGTTAGTGGATTCAGGTAAAGCAGATAGGACTTGGAAATGCCTTGCAGGAGGGGATGAGAAAGAAAGAAGTGACAAGTGTGACTTCCAGATTTTTGGCTACTGCAATTAAGTGTGTGGAAAAGATGCCATTTGCTGAAATAGGGAAGGCTGGAGTTGAAACAAATTGGAGGGAGAAATCAAAATTTAATTTTAATATGTTATGTTTGAAATATATTTGAGACTTTACAGTGGTGATGTTAAAGAATTCATTAGATAAAAGGGTCTTTGTTTAGAGATGCAAGTTGAAAATTAATTGGTACATAGATGCCACTTAAAGCCATGTGAATGTATATTTATTTTACTGATAAATAGCATATACTAAGAAAGGAAGAAGCTCCAGGATGGAGAGCTGAAGAAATCTAAAATCTAAAGGTCACATAGAGGAGGTCTTGTTGTTTAATAAGCCTAAGAAGGTACAAGTAAGAGAAATAAGAAAACATTTAAGATAATATGGTGTCCTAGAAGGGATCAAAGAGACCATTTCAACAAGAAGAGGGAGGTCATTTTGGTTGAATGTGGTTGGCAGTTTAGTAAGATGAGAACCTAATAATTTAGAGGTCGTTGGTGGATTTAGTAAGAATAACTTTGGAAGTAGAGGCAGCATTTAGATTATAGTAAATGGGCAGTAGGGAAGTGGATATAGAATGTATAGAAAATGTTTTAGGGAAAGATAGGCTGTGAAAAGAAGCAGAGAGGGGTGTGGTCTCTGGTGAGGGTTACAGGTCAAGGGGGGACTTTTTAGAAGATGGGAGATACTAGAGCATCTTTGAGTACTGATAGGAATCAGAAGGAAAGAGGAGGTGTTTGAGGATGAGAGGGATTAATGATGGAGCAGCCCCTCTGAGAAGGTGGGAAGGGTGGTAGATTAAGAGTGAGTTCTGCTAAAATGTCAGAGTTAGCAGAGTTGGGATTTTTCTAGGCAGGGGTTATTGAAGGGGCGGGGGATTTGCAGGCATTTGCCAAGGAGTAATTTTAATGATAGATCAATGATTTTGATGTGGGTAAGGAAGGAAGTAAGGACACCAGGGTCTTAATGAATAGAGAAATGGAGAAGTCTATGGATTTGAAGACTTGAAGGCAATGAGTGCTTTGGACAAGAGTTTCTACATGGATGCTAGCTTCACCCATACATACTAGGGTCTTTCTTTTTCAACTGCCCTACATCCTAGTTTGCATTACGTATTGCCAAATATCTTTAGAACTCCTCCACAAAAAATTCCCATGCTTAAAAACTAAAGTAGAAAAGTAAAACAAATAAGCATGTCTTAAATTTCACTTAGTCTTGCCTCCTGTCTTAACATACTTCTTTTTGGCCTGAGGAGCATTGATCATGTGTTTGTTGGAGAAGAATGTTTATTGGAATGTCAGGATCCGTTCACTTAATTCTGCTTCTAGTTAGATGCCTGAATTTATGTGGTTCCCCCACCAGCAAGCTCTGTGCAAAAAAAATCACAATTGTTTGCTTTTTCTATATAGACCTTCTGGACACAAATGTATTTCCTGACTAGGACCAAAGTATGCCTAATTATTAAAGTTTTTTTTTCTTGTTGGTTTCTTTTCAAACTAGATTTTTGCCCTTCATACTTAGACTTAGTTATTCGTTGAGTACCTATCAACTGACTGGCAATGTGCTAGCTTCTAGGAATAAGAAAATTTGAAAACTAATTTGCTCTGGGGCAGGCATGCAAATCCCAATTTATTGTAAATGCTTTCATTAGGCACTTATAGAGGACTAGGGGAATACTGAGGAAGGGAGCAATTAATTCTACCTTGGTAAAGGAGTTAGAAAAGGAAGGTATTTTTGAGAAGGGCTATTAAGAGTAAGTAGAAGTAGGTAGCAAAGGTGCGTATGTGAATGATAATGTTTGCAACCTGGAGAGGAGTCTGTTGTGGTTTGTGACTAAGCTGTACGGATCTAGTCCCAGGATTTCAGTTTGAAAGTTTTGCTTGACGAAATTCTGACAAAATTTATGGTCAAGCTAACAATTTGCATATTATTCTATAGGATAGAACTTTTTAAAGGTTTTAAGATAGAGGACTGATTTGATCATTTCTGTTTTTCTTGCCCTATTTCTGTTTTCCTTCTAGTCTTAATATATTTCTGTTAAGCAACTACTTTTTACCTCAGTCAAAATTACGTCTCGGAACTGACACCACTAAACTCCAGATGCCCCAACTTGAGCTGCTGATTTTGACAACTCTGATGTCCCCACTGGTCCTTTTGCCTCTGCTGCCTGAGAAAGTGGCACCCAGCCTTGGAATGATTCTCTGCCAGCCCTGCTTCTTTGAATCAAAGTCTTGAGTAGATGAGTCTGATTGGCTAGGTTTGACCATGTGACTACATTAGTTGCAAGGTAGCCTGGGATGATGAATGTCCCACATTGCCAGTTTCCATACAGAAGCTGTCTCTGCCCTGCATCAAGATTCCTAAAGGGAAAGATTCTCCAGACATAAGTAGAGTTACAAATAATGATCAGCTAAAAAAAAAAAAAAAAAAAAAAAGAGAGAGAGAGAGAGAGAGAGAGAGAGAGAAAGAAAGCTGTTCATAAACCATCTTTTATGGATGAGGAAAGTAACTTGTCCAAGGCCACAGTGGTATAAAGCAGTGAAGGAAGGACCTGAACAGGAAGTCTGACTCTAGAACTCATATTCTGAGCCACTACATCCTATAATTAAACTGTAGAGTGGTAAAGACTTTGATAAGGTGTGCACAGGGATGATAGTGATATACTGGAGAGAGTAAGGAGGTTTTTGGCTGTGAAACAGAGTGAAAGTAAAGGGTCCACCTGTACAGGAGTTGGGCATATTGGTTTTGTTAGCACCATAATGTCACTAGGGGTGGGGCAGGTTGTTACAGCCATAGTCAGGAACAGAACAGGGGAGGTGCTTGATTAGTTCAGAGCCTGTAGTTTGGCCAACTTAACCAAGCAGCATGGCTAATATCCCTGAGACTGACTTTTCAAATCTCTGATCTCTGTTGATCTATTTCTCTTAGATCTTTGCGTTTTCTAGCCTCACTTATGGGCCCCTAACCCCCTGCCTCTCCCCCCCACTTCCCCACCCCATTTCTGACTTTTCTTTGATGTTCTTCCTGGTCACAGAGAATTTAAACTCGAGGGAATATTTAGAGGGCCTTTTCTGAGAGGAAAAACATCAGTGTTAGTCAGATATACACACACCAGATGCAAAAACAGGAATAATAAAAACGTGTAATTTTAGCTAAAACCAAATCTGATCATAAGATACATCTAAGAAGTTAAATTTCAAATTTTTTGGATCCTTCAATGAAAGTAAATAAATTGAACGATTTTTTATAAACACTAGTCAAAATGTTGCAATAAGTCACTTCTAAGCTACATAAACATTTAGGCCCAATTACATAATTTCTATTTTTTTAATCTTGAAAAACAGAACAACCAAAAGGAGACCCTTGTGATTAGTCTTTCTGTTTCATTCATTTTCCAAGTGTTGGATTCTCAGTGACTCTAAGTTTGTAGAATGTGGTATTGCTTTCCCTAGGAATGAGCATTTCCAAAGCATCTTTCTTCTCTTGTTTTTACCTCATGGCATTATCCAGCTATCAATATCAAGATTTATTAGAATGTTCTTTATCCACCTAGAAGTCCTTAGACTCTTAGTAGGGCTTCCAGTTAAATTTTGTAAATTCCAGGCTATTGGTGAGTGCTCTACAATAATAAATAGTTTGTATTCCTTTCATATGTTAGTTATCCTTGTGGAAATCAGAAGTCTCCTGGCATTTGAGGGGAATATATACCTACCATCAAATACTCATGAGATCCATGGTCTTTTCCATCATGCCACTTATTAGGGTTGCTCACAAATCCGAATACAGTGTTTTCCTTTTCTTTCAGCCACTGCCAATATTTACCTTTCATTTCTTCTGTTTCCCACAATTATCCACATCTAAACATTATCAGAACTGTCCCCAGGCGTCTAAACTTTAAATGAGATTGTAACTTTTCCATTCAGGTCTTGTTTCATTAAACAAATATGTGGGTGCTACATGATTTTGCAGCAGATACTGTTTATGTGGGAGTTGGATTTGTACTGTTTAAAGAGAAAAAAAATTCAACACTTTATTGGACATGTACTAGCATGTGGGTGAGGTTGAAGAAAATAATTGAGTGTTGAAATCAAACACATGCCTGGGAAAATATTCCTTTCTGATGGGGCAGGCAGGAAAGGCCAACAGCTGGCACACATGGAGAAATTTAAGGATTAGACCTTCTTTTTTAGAATGTTCCTTCAGAATGCCCAGTCTCCTAACTGGACCTGATTGCTCCAACAGAATTCAAGGCAAACTTCTGTCTATTTCAGAAGCAAGACATATCACCAAAGAACAAACACCATGTATCTTTATCCCATTGTACACGATCTCTCTCCCATGCTCCCAAGAGCCATTCATCCACCTGTCTGTCTGTCTATCTACCTATCATCCATTCTCATCGTACATGGTAGTTATGGTCTATCTAGTTGCTGTGAACATTGAATTAGTGAATGCTGAACCACTGCTCCTAGGATAAATGCAGGGTTGGATTCCATGTTCGCCAACTCATTATAACATACCTTGTTTCAATGTGTGTTTCTGTTTAAAGACATCTTATTTAATATGTATTGTTGATTCATTGACATTGAACTCACAGCCAGCAGTGCTATAACTCATACCTGAATGAAGCTTGTCTAACACAAGTATTTTCTTCGTAAAGCACATCACAGCCTTCTTGCACTTAGACATCATAGGCAGCACTTAACCACTATGCTTGTGGGCTATTTAAAACAGTGAAACCATCAACCGAAAAGCATAAAAATGTAAAAACTATGCCACAAAGTGGAATGCAAAAAGATCTGTCTGTAGTATGAAAACTAAAGCAAGAAGGTAGAACAGTGCCTTATTCAGCTGACATGTATGTCAGGTGACTCCATTTTTTTGCTGCTTCCAGCATGTCCATGAATAACTGAAAATACCATAAGTATTGATCTTGACGTGACAAATTTTAATGAACAGGAAAATTTGGAAGTACAGAATTTGCAAATAATTAGGATTGATTGTATCCATCTGTTCATTGATCTATTATTCATCCATTCATCCCTTTATTTATTTTCAGGGCATAAGGCATACTGAGAATTTCTAGTCATTTTATTTTGGTAATGTATATTGCAAATGTGACTTCATTATCCTGGTTTTAAGACTCTTTAAAATATGCAGTCCTGAGATCAAGGACTTGCAGCTCTTATTCACTGCTATATTCCCCAACCATAAAACAGAGCATGGAACACAGTAGATTCTCAATGAATATTGAGAGAGTCAATGAGGGTTTGGCAAATGGCACTTGTTGCGTAGAATAGCATATTTTTCTTTCTCTCATATGGACCTCAGGTAGAAACATCTCAGAAATCCAAAAATGTCCCCATCACTTAGGTTATTTATTTATTTATTTATTTTTGCGCACAGTCTTCAAAGAGGAGGATTAAAGTAGAATAATCAAATAAATAGGATCTATGGAATCAATGGACCTCACTTTAGCCATCAATTTAGGAAGACGAAAATCTGTCTCCAAACTTTCTCCCCATCTCCTACTTCTACTCCAAATTAAGAAAAATCCGTAACTTTCCCAAGTATTTATGTCAGTATTTAAAAAGCTCCGTCACCTAATAAAATCTTATTATTTTTTTCTTTTTATCTTTCTATATGTTAAATTTTCCCTCTTTGTCTTTCTCTCTTTGTGTTTCTCTGTTTCTCTTCCTTTCTTCTTTTCCTTCTCAAACCTCCTCCTTCCCCTCCTCCTCCTTCTCTTTCTTCTCCTCCTTCTTCTCCTTCTCCTCCTTCTCCTTCTTCTCTCCCTCTGTCCCTCTTATCCTCCCTCCTTCTCTCCCTCTCTCCCTCTCTCTCTCTCATGCCAGGGTAGACAATAGCCCTATACATCAAGACCTTTTAGGCTATCAGGCTATCATCTTCACTTTCCCAGGTGAAACATTACTTCTGGGAGAGTACAACTGGGACTCTGTGTGTTGATCGAGTTGTTTAACGCAACATATGCCCAGAATTGTGTAAAGAGAAAATAAATGTCTGAAAAATAAAGATGAAGGAGATTACATTTTTAGCATGGAGGTCAAATTATGGCATATGAAAGTAATCTTACAGAGTATGGGAGTATAGGACTTTGTGCAATTCAACAGAAGAGTTAGATTTATAAGTACAGTAGTCCCCCACCCCTTATTCACAATTTGTTACCTGTGGTCAACTGTGGTCCAGCGGCAGATGATCCTCCTGTTGTATTGTCAGAAGGTCAGTAATCGAGTAAGACTATGTCGCAATGTCTGTCATTCACCATACTTCATCTCATCACATAGGCATTTTATCATGTCACATTATCTCAAGGAGGAAGGTAACTGACTATGGCCCAGTAAGATATTTCAAAAAAGAAAGAGAGACCATATCATATAACTTTTATTATAATATATTGTTGTACTTGTTCTATTTTATTATTATTTATTGTTGCTAATCTCTTACAGTGCTTACTTTATAAATTAAACTTCCTCATAGGTATGTATGTACAGGAAAAAAACATAGTCTATACAATACTTGGTACTATCCACAGTTTCAGTCATTCTCTGAGGGGTTTGGAACATATCCCCTGTGGATAAGAGCAGACTACTGTAGCAGTGATCTTAAAGCTCCTCAGATATGGAAGGAGGTAATTATGGGGCTAGAATGAATTGCCAGGGAAGCTGCTGGGACTTAATTGTATATACTATGTTGTTGTAAATAGATTTCTTTTCTCACCCTAGAGTTGAGTCTCTCATAACCCTGGAGGCAGTATACTGCCGGGTATAGGGTGCTAATTGAACATCATTATAAACCTGTTCTCTGAAGATTGGATGCATGTGTTTGGAAAGTGTATGTAGTAGAATAGTAGAGTTGTGGGGGCAAGGTTACTGGGAACGATATTATAACAGGTGCCATTTAAACTTGATAAATTCAGGTATCACGATAAATGTTACATTTTTCTTTTTTTTAATTTAATCGTCAAAACTCTTTGGGGCGCCTGGGTGGCTCAGGTCATGATCTCGCGGTCCGTGAGTTCGAGCCCTGCATCGGGCTCTGTGCTGACAGCTCAGAGCCTGAAGCCTGTTTCAGATTCTGTGTCTCCCTCTCTCTCTGCCCGTCCCCTGTTCATGCTCTGTCTCCCTCTGTCTCAAAAATAAATAAACGTTAAAAAAAAAAAAAAAACTCTTTGAGGTGATATTGTCTCTATTTTGCATATGAGGAAAATTCATCTCAGAGAAGATAAATAAGCTGTCCAAGATCATAAAACTGGTATAAGGAGCAAAATAAGACTCTAGTACAAAGCTACATGGCTCCAAAGTCCCAGGTATGTCTTTCTGTCTAAAATGAAAAACAGACCAATACAAAGGAATAACTTGCTATATTTTTATGACTATAAAAAGCAGTATATAAAAAGGTTCATTGTAGGAAACTTAGTTCAAAGTAAATAAAATAAAAATCACCCAAAGCACTATATTTTAAAACAAATGAGCAAAGGGGGAAAAAAGAGAGAGAGGCAAACCAGAAAGAGGCTCTTAATTATAGAGAACAAACTGATTGTTAGCAGAAGGGAAGTTGGGGGGCGTTGGGGGGGGGGGAGATGGGCAAAATAGGTGATGGGGATTAAGAGTGCACTTGTTGTGACGAGTACTGGGTGTTGTATGGAAGTGTTGAATCACTATATTGTACACCTGAAACTAATATTACACTGTATGTTAACTAACTGGAATTAAAATAAAAACTTTTTAACAAGTATTGTGTTTTGATGAAGTTTTGTTCAACTTCCTTTTAGTCTTTTTCTGTGTTATATAAATATATTTTTCATCTATATGTTTTATATCTATGTATACAAATATATGTGTATATGAAATGTATATGAACAAAAGCATAGGGACACATTCTTTGTGTTCATACACAAATATAATTGGAATTAGGTACCATATAATAATTTTATGATGTATGTTAACAAAGAATATAGTACTTACAATTCTTCAAAATCAATGTGCTTAATGACTATTTAATGCTTCGTGGAATATATATACTGTAATTTACCTATTTTTGGATATTTAGGAAATTCCAACTTTCTTTAGTGTGACAAGTAATAGTGTGGTGAGCCTTGTAACTTTATGTATTTTTAAAAAATGGTTATTTATTTATTTTGAGAGGAAGGGAGAGAGAGAGAGCAAGCATGAGTGGGGGAAAGGTAGAGAGAGAGGGATAGAGAGATTCCCAAGCAGGCTCCACATTGTCAGCACAGAGCCCGATACAGGGCTCCATCCCCCCAACGATGAAATCATGACCTGAGCCAAAAACAAGTCTGATGCTTACCCAACTGAGTCACCCAGGCGCCTTGAGTCTTGTAGTTTTAAAAGTATCTGATTATCAGATTATTTCCTCATGAGGGATACTTAAAAGTAGAATTATTGGGTATAAACACAACTTTTAAAGCTCTGTGTAACAGTCAAGTTGCATTGCCCAATTGATGCACTTAATTTTCAATATAGGGAAGTACCAATATCAATCTCTGCATATAGTATTATTATTAGAAATTCCTTGCAATTTTTAGTTAAAATGGCATATTGATAGTTTAAGCTTTTTTTTTCATGTGTTTCAGTTCATACCATCTTTCACAGCATCATGTACATCATTTTGATTCTTTTAGTTGGCTTCTATAATGTGACTAAATTTTTACTGCATTCGTAATATCTCTACCTTTTCGCTTGTTATCATGTGACCTTGAAATTACCAAGCCATCAGTTATGCTGGTTTTTGTGACAAGGGGACATTGGATGCCATGTGGTTTGTGGGAGAAGCTCTGGATGAACTGCCTGAGGCTTTGCCTGTCCCAGTCCCATCTAGCTAACCCTGGCAGGCTCAGACCTCGGGAGTCATGGAACCGCTGGGCACCAAATGAATGTGGTATCTATAGTCATATCCCTATTATAGGTAGGGTTTAGAAATAATGTAGGCTATCCAAGTGTCTGGAAGCTGTTGCAGTCTTGGTCTGGCAATGGCTTATACTGAGACCTTCCCATCAATGTGTGACCAGGCAATCCCAATTGATCTTCTGAGTGGAGCCTTGGCCTTCGTTCTCTCTGCCATATTTCCTCTGTGTGGAAGGCAAATGCACTCAGTGTTCTGAGGGTTTACTCTGGACCCCTGGCCAGTAGGCCAGGAGCCTCTTCTTCACTTGGCTTTCACCTGTCTAATCCCTAGTGGAGAATCCTACTCCCTTACAAGAACTACCACGTTGCAGAAGTCTTAAAGTCCTATATCTCCTGCCTGGAATCCATTCCTGCTTGAGATGGATTTGAATTTGGTTCCTATCCTTTGGACTCTGACCACTTCCCTTCCCCCACTACAGGATCCCATACATTTTCCTTCTCTTTCCCCATCTCTTTTCCTACATCTCTCTCCTCTTTTCTGTGTCTAAACCTGAGTTGTCTGCATGGTATGGAGCTATACTGCCACTGCTGGAAGATGTGGGGTTCCCGCTATCACTTCTAAAACTGTGATCTGGCCAAGATATTTAGATTTTCTGCATCATAACTTGTTATGTTGTAAAGTGGAGATTCATTATTTAAATCAACATTTATTCATTATTTAAAGCAACATTTGCTGAGTGCATATGTGTGGGGTAAGTGACCTTTGGCCTTCAACTTCTAGAATTACACCTCTTGAAGTCAGTAAGTTTTTTCTACATAATGATGGTACATCTTCCACTTTACTTATTTTATCTTACTTATAATTTGCCCCATATGTTCAAGAAGACTCCAACATTCCTTTAGAATTATATCCTATTTTACTAATAGCAGTGAAATTTCAATTCAGTGGAGAATATCTATAATTCATTATCACAATGTAACATCCTACTCTTCCGCACAATATCAGGCTGAGAGGACCTAAATGCTTCCAGAAATGTGGCTGGCTTATTAAGCTGACTTTTAAAAAATCAAATATAACTCTTAGAATATAAGCGTTCTTTTGGCTAGAATTCCTAAACGTCTCCTGTAAGTATATAACATTATAAAACGAGTTAAATTCTTGATTCAAGCAATGAAGAAAATAATCTCTGGCCTATATGTTGTGTAAGCTCAAGTGTGTGTGTGTACACGTGTGTGTTTTAATAGGGTTCTAACTGTATTTAAGATTATTCCACATTGTCGACAGAGTATTTGTGCTGCATTATTTCTAGGGAAAAAGTACTGTATCCAGTGGGCCGAAATGGGGAATCATGGGCAGTAAAACCATGCTGAATAGAGTCTAGAATTCAACTTGGATCTTTTAAAATATTTTTTTGCTTAAAAAAAAGAATATGGATCAAATACAGTCATGTTTTTTCCTAATATGTGTGTATATATCTCTATGTAAACATGTGTAAATAACAGTGTGTGTATATGCTATATTTTTTTCTGGAGCAGCCTATCTCTGCAAAGACTAGAGGCTCAAATCTTCTATTTTTTTTTTTGAAATGATTGAGCAAAAACAAGGCTGATTTATAAACCTGCCAATATCATGGCATCCCAGAATGTGATGTTTTTCTACTTTGGAGATTGATGACCCTTCGAAGTGATACACCATGCCTGGTTCAATTTTTGTTACAGAAAATAAAATAACCTAGTTGTTCTTTTTTTTAACTGATACTGCTTTTCAATCTTTTTATGGGATTCCTATATTGACTTGCATTTTAAAATGTTTTTCCCATCTGAGTCTCCTGCCATTCTGAATGATTCCAAAGGTCTTATTGATTAAGATGGAAACCTCTGTGAAGTTTGAAGAAATTATTTTTTATTTACAAATTTCAAACAAAGCTTTATTTACCATAATGAACAGTTAAGTCTTAATAGTGCATTTGTGCATTAATCTTTAATGCTTTTATAGGCAACTTAGAGCTAAAAAAAAGACTTTGGCCAGAGTATATGGTCCCAAGCCTTGAGCCTCCTCCTTGAGGCTCCAGACACCCAGCCCCAATCTGCCTTCCTCTCTATTCCTTGCCCTGCTCTCTCTTCCTGGGTTTAGCATGCAGTGATATTAGAGGAGGAGAGGCAGGGATGGAGTGACTGGGGCAGGTAGGGAAAGAGACAGTTATTTGGCTGATAATCATTTATTGAATGCCTGTATATGCCAGGTAGTCTTCCGAATCCTGGAGATGCAGCAGTGAATCAAAGAGGCACTCCCTGCTCACCAACAGCTGAGTTCTGTTTTTCTTAACCAGAATATGAATGAGCAAATGTGTGTTAAATATTTAGTGTCAACATGAAAGTTAGTGAGGTTTGGTTTGTTAATGTCCAGAATATAAAACTCAAGGCTTTAGCAAAAGTTCCATGTACATATTAAGTTGCTTTCCTTATTTTATTTTTTCAGCATATAATTGAATGCCATATATGCATGGGGTATGGTAGTAGAGACTCTTCATCACAAATTTAGTCTGAGTGGATTATTTCAAACAGCTTAAATATGCAAACATAATTTTTCCTTCTTTTAAGTTTATTTATTCATTTTGAGAGAGAGAGAGAAAACATGAGTGGGGGAGGGCAGAGAGAGACGGAAAGAGAGAGTCTCCTAAGCAGGCTCTGCACTGTCACCACAGAGCTCAGTGCAGGGCTCAAACTCACAAACCATGGGATCATGATCTGAGCTGAAGTCAGACGCCACCCAGGTGCCCTACAAAATAATTTTCTACTAATCATATATATGGTAGTTACTTTTACAAAGAGTAGCATGATGGCTTTTATTAACAATCTCTAGCCATGAAATAATATTTACATATCTTACCAATAGACAGATCATCACATTTGTTGTGGATCTTTCAAATTAAGAAACTTTGGGGTTGAGGGTGCCTGGGTTGCTCAGTCAGTTGAGTATCTGACTCTTGATTTCAACTCAGGTCATAATCCCAGGGTCATGGGATCGAGCTCCTTGTCAGGCTCCATGCTGAGTGTGGAGCCTGCTTCAGATTCTTTCTCTCTCTCTCTCTCCCCTCTTCCTCTCTCTGTTTCCCTCTGCCCCTCCTCTGCTCTTACTCTCTCTCTCAAAAACAAAACAAAACAAAACAAAACCACACCACTTTGGAGCCAAAGGAAGAAATATAATTTATTAAAATAAAATTGGAATTAGAATATATTCTCTGTCTAAATTTCTAGAAATTATGTTTGGTAATTGACAACTGTCTTAGTCCATTCAGGCTGCAGTAACAAAATACTGCAGACTGAGTAGCTTATAAACAACAAGCATTTTATTTCCCAAGTTCTGAAGGCTGAGAAGTCCAATATCAAGGCACCAGTGTGGTTTTCTTCTGGTGAGGACCCTCTTCTTGGTTCATAGCTGGTAACTCTCTTGGCATCCTTAAGTGGTGGGAGGGGCAAAGGATCTCTGTGGCATCTCTTTTACAAGGTCACTAATCCTATTCTTGAAGGTTTTACCCTCAGGTGCTAGTGACCTAGGGGCCTCCCAAAGACCTTACCTCTTAATACCATCACCTTCAGTATTAAGATTTCAACATAAGAATTTGGGACACACAAACACTCAGAGCATGCCAACAACTGTATTGTTTAACAAATAGACAATCATTTTTTGGAGCACATAAAGTGGGGCCCTACATGGAATCTGAGAATGGGCTAAGGTTACTTCCTACCATCTCCTCTGACCAGATAATTGTCTACCCTCCCAGCCATGAGCCTGATGTAGGAGTAATAGGAAAGTAATCTAAGGATAATGACAGCATAAGGGTCTCTCTTGACTTCTGCTGAAATAACTTCACCATTATAATCTTACAACAGAATCATCAGATGATAAAACAGATGTTGGGCAATAATGTCATTTTTGTAACATTTTAAATTGGATGCTAACGTGAGGTTCACTTTGATGGGGAATTCATGTCATGTTGCAAATCTTTTGAAAAAAAAGCATTATAACTCAATTCCTACAGATGCTCATTAAAAGTATTTTGAAATTATGACATTATATGATTGTGAGTTTCTCAGGCTCCCTGCAGACTTGTGTTGAAATTGTGATATCTTTATTACTTTGTGTTTATTGTACATGAACATTTTCTAGCAGAGCTTGAACTTCCTGCTCACATTGAGATGTTTACAAATAAACAGGGAGATTTGCTGGCAGTGTGAAACTACACCAAAAGGACGGGTACCATTATTTTAAACATGAACCTTCTAGAAAATAATGACCAAAACACGAAAAGTTAATTCTACCCAAGGTAAGCCTTTGGAGGCCTATGAACCATCTTGATATATTTACACGTAGGTAGTAAACTCTCAATAAAGCTTGCTGAGTGATTGACAGCGTGTGGAACACTTTGCACCTAATAGTGTTCAATAAGTGATCTTCTCCCCCAAATAATTCTACAACAGAAAAGCATATGAAACAGTCCTTTCCCTAAAAGCATTTATAATCCAGGTGAAAAGTTCAAACAAGAAGTAATTAAAAAAAAGAAGTAATTTAAGAATATATTATAAGTTAACAGGCCATTGGAAGGAAAATAATACAGGACAGATGGATTTCAACCTAGGAGAATGGGCATAGAGGGTATATTCATTTGGTCTTGGGTAAGTGGCCATAACTGAACAAAATGAAATGGTTAAGATTAAAAATAAAGCTAATGAAAAAGCAACCTTATTTTTTGGCTTATTTTTTGTCAAGTCCTGTGGTGCTACTTCATAAACATTTTATTAAATCTTTACAATAATCCCAATAAGCGAGTTATCCTCAGATGATGATACTGAGGATTGGAGAAGTAATTGTTGCATATCAAACAGCTAGGGGGTGGCAGAGGTGCAATTTGATTTGACATCTGTTTTAGGTCAGTATGCTGTGCTATTTTCCTAGGGTCTGGTAAGATGTTTGTCTACCGAAACTCAAAATTTTTACATTTGGGGTGGTGGAGGAGCTACGAACAACATCATGTAGAGTTAGGGATTCTTGAACACCCATTGATTCTTGAATCAATGAACACCCTCTGAATTAGAATAATAAGATAGGTTTGTAAGCTCCTGGAGGCCCAGAGCTATAATTATTTCTTGAGGAGGTAATTTTTTTGTAGTATCTCAGGCAGGTTTTTGAGAATTTGGATAATGATGTAGTCATAGACTAAGGGGTTATGAAAGCTGTAAAGAAGGGGTAGAGGCAATAATAGAGATATTTCCTGCTTTTTTAAAATTTAGGTTTTAGTTAGTTAACATACCATGCAATATTGGTTTCCAGAGTAGAATTAAGTGATTCATCACTTACATAGAATACCCAGTGCTCATCACAACTAGTGCCCTCCTTAGTACCATTCATCTAGCCCATCTCCCATCTACCTCCTTCGGTCAATCTATAATTTGTTCTCTAGCATTAAGAGTCTCTTGTGGTTAATTTCCCTCTCTTATCTTCTCCTCCCTTCCCATATGTTCATCTGTTTTGTTTCTAAATTCCACATATGAGTGAAATCATACGGTATTTGTCTTTCTCTGATTGACTTATTTTGCTTAGTATAATACATTCTAGTTCCATCCGCATCATTGAAAATGGCAAGATTGCTTTTTTTGAGAGCTTATTAATATTCTATTGTATGTATACACCACATCTTCTTTATCCATTTATCAATTGATAGACATTTGGGCTCTCTCCATAGTTTGGCAGTTGTTGATAATGCTATAAAATGTTGATAATACTATAAACATTGGGGTGCATGTACTCCTTCAAATATGTATATTTGTGCCCATTGGGTAAACATCTAATAGTACAATTGTTCGATTATAGGGTAGTTCTATTTTAGTTTCTTGAGGAACTTCCATACTGTTCTCTAGAGTGGCTGCACCAGTTTGCATTCTCACCAACAGTGCAAGAGGGCTCCTCTTTCTCCACATCCTCACCAATACCTGTTGTTTCTTGTGTTGTTAATTTTAGCCATTCTGACAGAACTAGAACAAACAGTCCTAAAATTTGTATAGAACCACAACAAACCCCGAATAGCCAAAGCAATCCTGAAAAAGAAAAGCAAAACTGGAGGCATCATGATTCCTGATTTCAAGCCATATCACAAGGCTGTAGTCATCAAAATAGTATGGCACTGGCACAAAAACAAACACATAGATCAATGGAAGAGAATAGAAAATCCAGAAATGGACCCACAACTATATGGTCAAGTCATCTTTGACAAAGCAGAAAGAATATCCAATGGAAAAAAGACAGTCTCTTCAACAAAATGGCTTTGGGAAAACTGGACAGTGACATGTAGAAGAATGAAACTGGACCACTTTCTTACACCATATACAAAAATAAGTTCAAAATGGATAAAATACCTAAGTGTGAGACAAGAAACCATCAAGATCCTAGAGGAGAACACAAGCAGCAACCTATGTTTTACCTCAGCCAGAGCAACTTCTTGCTAGACACGTCGCTAAAGGCAAGGGAAAAAAAGCTAACATGAACGGTTATCATCAAGATAAAAAGCTTCTGCACAGCGAAGGAAACAATCAAAACTAAAAGGCAGCCTATGGAATGGGAGAAGATATTTGCAAATGATGTATCTGATAAAGTGTTAGCATCCAAAATCTATAAAGAACTTACCAAACTCAATACTTAAATAATAAATAACCCAGTTAAGAAATGAGCAACAAACATGAATAGACACTTTTCCAAAGAAGACATCCAGATGGCTAACAAACACATGGAAAGATGCTCAATATCACTCATAACCAGGGAAATACAAATCAAAATCATTATGAGATACCACCTCACACCTGTCAAAATGCCTTTCGATTACTTTCAATGACTTTAGCGAGTAAGGTTTTTTTAAAAAGACATGTTTGATGGAATATTGAGGCTCAATCATGCTAGGTACTAAAGGAATTCAGTATATCCTTAAATTTGTTTTGTATAAAACATGAGGTTGGGAGTCAGGGGAAAGTAAAAAGGGAATTTTAAATGCATTTAGGACAATTCTGGAAAGGTAAGTACTACTTTGACCATGTGTATATCTTCGCTGTGATTGGATGAGTCAATAACATTCTCAAAAAAAAAAATTAGTGATTGTCCAAGTGTAGTTTTGGAACTATTAAAAGAAGGGGTGTGGAGGAAGGCTTAAAGTGTACTTATTTTTGGCAGAAAATGCTTCCAAGTGGTTGGTGTTGATGATTGCAATGGAGTTCCCATCTTCAAAGTTCCAATAATAGGTTTTCTAAGTGAGGACAAAGTCTAGGATTCCATTTTCCTAACGACACATGAACTCTGGTGGTTGCTGAGGAAAGTGGTCATTATTCTCTGCATGATTGTGGTTGCTATAAATCAAAGTTCATTTCAAGCTAGTAGTCTGTCTCAGTTGGACTCTACCAATTTGACATACTGAACTTGGAAGGTTTTAGAGAAAAAAACCAAAACAAAACGAAACAAAAAAAACAAGGAAGAAGGTGGAAAAATGCTGGAAACACTTCAACTTTTATTGAATGATATACACATGCAAATTTGTATTTTAAAAAAATCACAAACTTGAGGATCTGTCATAATAAGATTGCAGTCCTATTCCTTTTGATGCTTTAAGTATATTTCCACTTAAAATAATAATAACCTGTTCCCAATAGCCTCTTTCGTATATTAACCTCTATCAATGTTACCTTTGAATAGTTCTACAACCTCTCCCAGTGCACATGTCTCTGTTTAACTAACACTCTTTATTTTATTACATTCAAAATGTACTTGTGAAAATGGAAGTGCTTTGTATTGCTGTTATAGCTCCAACAATGTGATTATTTAGCACTTTGCAGAGACTGATTTCCTCGTTAGTATTTATACAGCCCCATGTACCTGCTATGAGCAGTACAAAGGTGCAAACAGCATTGGAAAGTTGGAATTTTTTAGCATGTTTTGGAACAAGAATGACAAGGACTCACAGTAAGAGGAGAACAAAAAGGAACATTTCTCAAAAGTGACATTTTTAGGCTTCTGTTCACAAACCTTCTGAACATATGTGGAACATAATCAAAATAATCGCACACTGCATGTGAAAACCAAATTCTGAAGTCAAGGCCTACCTATTCTGAAAGTTCAATGTCACACCTGATGTTTTAGCAGATGAAAAAAGCTTTGTTCACAATAGCCAAATGCTTATAGAACACCAAGCAGAAGTATGTTTAGATGAGGAAATATTTCCTAGTTACCATGGGTCCATCCTTAAAAACTTCCAGCTCCAAAGTTGTGAGTTTATTTGAAGTTTAAATTCTTTCTGAAAGAAAAATATTACTTCTGAATTGAGTTGCTTCTATAGAAATTTCTGGAAAGCAGAATCAAAGATAACCAAGAATGACTACCACCTGATAAAAACTTCATCAAAACCTAATGAAACTGTGTAGGTTCACATTTCCAATTTTCTCTGTATTTAGAGACCAAGGACTGAAAAGTCCTCTATGGTATGCATTTTGTACCCCATTGCCATATATGTTTTCCAGCCTTGAGAACATCAAGTGAGGCACTGTAATCTGCTAACCGTTGACCCAGTGGTAATGTGACACAGCAGAGGATTTTGGTAGTTCAGAAATAGGCCTTCACAAGCAGAGCTACAACCTTTAGTGTTATGATTCTGAGCTTTTCTTGCTGTTTGATCTCTGACTGAAATACAAATAGGGAATGGTTAACAAACTATAATGCATCAACATAATGGAATATTATGCAGTCTTCACCAATCATAACTAGGAAGAAAATATAGAAACTTACCACTCTTTACAAAATAATTGAAAACCGTATTGCAAATTGGCATGGACACCATGGTGATAGATTTGTAAAGAATACATAGGAACTGGAAGGTAATAGGCAAAGTTAAGAATAGAGGTAAATTTGGTTTATTTGAGGATTAATTCTTTTTTTTTTTGAAAAAAGTTATTTATAAAAGTTTTATCATTTCTTCAATATGTAATTTTTACACAACTAACTGATGCTTGGTATAATTTGAGTAACCATGTAGAATGTGAGTTTCTAAAATGTGTGCACTTGGGAACAGCATGGTGGCTAAAAGATTTGAATTGGGTCAAACTCATAAAGTTAACTTGGTTTAAAGTGATTACATTTTGTGTACATGGCTATAATAAGCCATTTTAAAGAACTGAATGAAGTAATACCCTGCTTCCTGAACTATCATGATTATCTTTCTTTTCTGAAGGAAAAAAGACAGTTTCTTCCACAAATGGTGCTGGGGATACTGGACAGCGATATGCAGAAGAGTGAAACTGGACCACTTTCTTATACCATACACAAAAATAAATTCAAAATGGATGAAAGACCTAAATGTGAGACAGGAAACCATCAAAATCCTAGAGGAGAAAACAGGTAACAACCTCAGGCATAGCAACTTCTTATTGGACATGTCTCAGGAGGCAAGGAACAAAAAGCAAAAAATGAACTATTGGGACCTCATCAAGATAAAAAGCTTCTGCACAGCAAAGGAAACAATTGACAAAACTAAAGGCCGACTGATGGAATGGAAAAAGATACTTGCAAATGACCTATCAGATAAAGGGTTAGTATCCAAAATCTATAAAGAACTTCTCAAACTCAACACCTAAAAAACAATAATCCAGTTAAGAAATGGGCAAAAGACATAAATAGACACTTTTCTAAAGAAGACATCCAGATGGCTAACAGATACATGAAAAGATGATCAATATCATTCATTATCAGGAAAATAAAAATCAAAACAACAAGGAGATACCACCTTACACCTGTCAGAATGGCTAAAGTTTAACAACCTGGGAAACAACAGATGTTGGTGAGGATGTGGACAAGGGGGAACTTTCTTGTCCTGTTGGTGGGAATGCAAACTGGTACAGCCACTCTGGAAAACAGTAGGAGGTTCCACAAAAAAATAAAAATAGAATTACAACACAGCAATTGCACTACTAGGTATTTATTCAAAGGATACAAAAATGCTGATTCAAAGGGGCACATGCAACCCAATGTTTATAGCAGCACTATCAACAATAGCCAAATTATGGAAAGAACCCAAATATCTATCAACTGATGAATGGATAAAGAAGATGTGGCATATATATAAAATGGAATACAGCTCGGTGATCAAAAAACTGAAATCTTGCCATTTGCAACAATGTGGATGGAACTAAAGTGTATCATGCTAAACGAAATAAGTCAGGCAGAGAAAGACAAATATCATATGATTTCACTCATGTGTAATTTAAGAAACACGACTGATGAACATAGGGGAAGGGAAGGAAAAATAACATAAAAACAGAGAAGGAGACAAACCACAAGAGACTCTTAAATCCAGAGAACAAACTGAGGCTTGCTGTCAGGGTGTTGAATGGGGGGATTGGCTAAATAGGTGATGGCCATTAAAAAGAGCACTTGTTGGGATGAACACTGGGTGTTATATGTAAGTGATGAGTCGTTGGGTTCTACTCCTGAAACAAATTCTAGACTATATATTAACTGACTTGAATTTGAATAAATAAATTTAAATTTAAAAATAAAAGAAATGTAGCCAGGTATCTTTACTATGGGAATTTAAGCATAAAAGGGAGGGAGCACTGAAAAATACGAACATTTTCTCAGCAGCTGGCAAATGGATAAATTGGCTATATTCTATGGCCTTTCTGGAAGTATTTTCTCCAAGGAAAAGTTAGATAGACTACAATTAAGTTAGCAACTTAGTGTAGAATTTCATGATTAAAAGACAAGACCTTAAAGATCACCTGTTCAAGTAGTTTTACAAATTCTAGAACCCCAGTGGAACCCCAATATAGGAACCAGTTGTAAGAGGAGCTACTTTTGTTGAAATGTGGGGCTATGCCAACTCCCTTCCACCATGTTGACTGTTGAGACTGTCTCTGACCTCCTAGATAATCCTGGTCCTTCTGGTTCCTGATGTGGGGTGACATGGCCTGAGTTCCATTTCTAAATGAAAACCTGGGACTCTTGACACTCACCCAATGGTCTTTCTACTAAACCAATGTTTTCCAGATCTCTTGTAGATCCCGAGGACACAGCAGGTAGGTTTCTGTCTCTGACAGAGGAGAGTAGTACTGGAAGGGGGAGATGAAGCAAGGATCGGGGTCCTTGATCCCATCTGACCAGAGCAGCTCCACTTTTACGTTTTTATATAATGGAGTTAATTTTTATATTCTAGGGGAAAAGCATTGCATTACCAAAAAAAGAAGAGGAAGGAAGGAAGGAAGGAAGGAAGGAAGGAAGGAAGGAAGGAAGACAGGCTACCACAGGACTATCTTTCTTCACTTTATTTTCTTTTTTCTAAATAGTCTAATCTTAAAGTGACCAGATCTTTTTATCTCATATTTTAGAGGTGAAGATAGAGAGATATACACAAACACACAGAAAAGCATTTTAGAAAAAAAATCGCAAAGCAATGGAAGCTGGATGGTGAAGCAAAATTCCTGACTAGAAAGTGGATGCTTAGCAACGAGGACCACAATGTTTCTGGCCTGGCCACATGAATTGATTTTCTTTTTTAAAACTCTGATAATAGCTGGAGACTATCCTGTGGTCTGGATTAGTGATTCCCTGTGTGTCTTTGTGAGGTTATTTTGTTTGATAGGCAGCAGTCAACTTGCCTTTACTTCACCTCTATGTTGAGAGGGCACTTTGGATCACTTGCCAAGTCTTTTTGGACCAGCACAGAATGGTGTACCACAAGTTGTGGACAGCTGTTCCGGAAAGCAGAAGTCTATAACGAACAGCTTTCTTAAATGGAGAAGGATGGGCTGCTGATTGGCAGAAAAGACTCTGATTACATAGTTCAAAGATCCAATGCAAAGAAATAGATGTTGAAATGATTTACAGGGAGTGGGTAAGCCTGAGGTGTTCAGCTATGAAATACAAAGGAAAACATGCCCTCACCACTCTGATGGGAAAACAATGTTTTATGTGTTTAGACTCCATTCCAAATAAAATCACTGGTCATTTTCGTATGGAAAGAACGGATAGCCTGACATCTTACTATACTTGGAAAACAAATACCATGAAAGCAACAGTGATACTACAGTACAAAGATGTATGTTATTCCTGTTGACCTCTAATGACTATGATAAAAATTTTTTCAAACCTGTACATTTGGAGAATCTAGTCAAGTAGAAGAATTTTAAAAGGGTAATAGTAAACATTAGTAAACTAAAAATGTTTGGTTAGGTTTGCATGTAGGATATCATGCCAGTGAAAGTTCCTTGTCTGTGTGACTACCTTGCATGTTTACTTATATGTTTGATAACTTGACTGTCCATCTGATTTAACAGAAAAAAATTTGCACCCGTTTAGACCTCATAACCATTTAAATATACTAAGGAATCCCAAGGAATGATCATCCTAAGCCATCCAGAAAGTAGTCTTTATTTTGAACAGCTTTTGAGTGCTTGGAGACAGAATGGAAAATACTTATGAAAATGAAATTTTCTCCATTTCCTATCTTCCTGTTTCTCTTTTTGCCAGGCAGTCTTCTCTAGCCCAACATTCAGCAGGACCTATGATCTTTCCTTCTCCTGGGGTGTTCTGGGGGGCATCCCTCAGGTTTGCCAGCAGATGTACATCCCGAGGTGCCTGGGGAGCTCCATTTCCTCCTGCATTGTGCAAAGTTGCTGCCCTTCAATCGTTTGGCTCCTTGGCTCGCTTTGTGTGTGGGGGTGTGTTTTTCCTGTTTTCTAACTTGCATTTTGTTTGGTGGGGTGGGAATATCTTTGTCCAGATGGTCCCCATCCCAGGACATTTTGTAGAGTATCTGTGAGCCAGAAACCACCGGGGATTTTTTTTTTCTTTTGACTCAAGAAGGTCCCTCAGTCTGCTTCATGTTGCCAATTCTTCTTGTAAATCTCAAGGCATGTTCCTTTTGCAAAACAGTTCTCTGAAAACACACACACACACACACACACACACACACACACACACACACAGTTTTATTAGTTAAAAAATTAGTCTGTGGCAAATTCTTGCTAAAAAGGGATAAATTCTATCTCTTCAAAGAGGCTGGCAGACCTTTCCTGTTCATGATTTTGCTTTTTAAGCAAAACCGTTGACCCCCTAGAAATGCTCTTGTAGCACATGCCCTGCGTGGACACCCTAAAGAAGCTGATCCCCAAGACACAATGTCAGCCTAACCACCTCTCACCATCCCATCCCAGAACAAACCTGAATCCTTTTGAAACAAATCACGTGGAATAAGCCAGATTGCAAATGAAAGCCGTACGGTCCATTGGAGGCAGCATAATTTGTGTTTATTATGCTCTTTCAAGCGATGCTGTATTCCCCTTTGTCTCATTTTCTTGTTGCACAGTAGACATCTGCTCATGACTGAAATGCCTTGGAAGAACTTGATCCCTTTGGGCTTGGGGAGGTAAGGGTGGAACAGGGGCAACTTCATCTAAATATTGCTTATAAACCTCACTCTTACAGCCTTTTGCAGAACAATCTTTTTCCCCCTTCTTTAGCATACCACACCCCCTCCCCATTGTCTTCCTGTGTGCAGGATCCATCTATGTAAAGGATGTTGTGTTGGATGACTACTCCTGATGAGGGCTTTTAAACGCTTTAACATGTGGCATCATTGTTATAGCTGTCATTGCTGTCTTGGAATTTATTCTCAGCTCTGAGAAAGGCTTTTAGCCATGTGTCAGGCAGCACGTCAGCAGAAATTGCCAACAAGCACGATTTATATTCAGCCTTTTGGGGCCAAGAGAGTACTGCCTCAGGCTGCTTCAGATCTGAAAGAGGCTAGAACCACACCTTGGCAGTCTATGACCTATGTCTGCCCTTGGTCAGGCAAATCATTGTATTTGTAGAATTACAGACATTTTCAGGGGCATATTCCTAAATCTGCTTTCCCTGACTGAAGATAAGAAAGTGGCATGGCTCTCTTACTCCATTGCCTATTTTGTCCCATGTTTGCAATTACCTTACCCTCCAGAATACAAGGGCATTAAGGAAAAGGTCAATCTCACTCTAGTTGCCCAACTCTAACTTAAAGTGAGACAGAATTGCTAAGATCTGTCTATAGGGATATTTATTGCAAGATAGTTTAGAAATAGGGAACTGGATTAAGAAACATGGTGCATCTCATTCAGTGCAATGGTTCTTCTTCTTCAATGGTATACTCCACAGGCATTAAACAGATTCTTAATTCCATATTAATGAAAATTTGATAAGCAAAAAAGCAAATTACCAACCTAAATGTTCATCAACTGATGAATGGACAATAAAATGTGGTATATCCATACAATGGAATATTGGTTGGCCTAAAAAAGGAATAAAGTACTGATACTGATACATGGTACAACATGGATAAACCTGGGAAACATTATGTTAAGTGGAAGGAGACAGGCACAAAAGACCACATGCTATATTATTCCATTTATGTGAAATGTTCATAATAGACACATAGAGACAGACAATAGTGGTTTATAGGACCTAGACAGAGGAGGGAATTGGGAATGCTAATGAATATTGTTTCTTTTTGGAGTGGTAGAAATTTTCTGCAATTAGATGGTTGCAACTCTAAATATGCTAAGAAAAACTATATTGTACACTTTGAAAGGGATGTTACACTATGTGAATTACATCATAATAAAACTGTTATTAAATAAAGGCTAAACAAAAAAGAAAAAGAGCAAATTACCTAACTCCATGCACTTATGATTTTATTTTTGTAAAAAAAGATATTGCATATATTAATATATTTATTTAAATGTATATATTAGTATATATTAATTAAAATTAAATATATTAACTATATATTAATACATATATATTAAATTTTTTTTTCAACGTTTATTTTATTTATTTTTGGGACAGGGAGAGACAGAGCATGAACGGGGGAGGGGCAGAGAGAGAGGGAGACACAGAATCGGAAACAGGCTCCAGGCTCCGAGCCATCAGCCCAGAGCCCGACGCGGGGCTCGAACTCACGGACCGCGAGATCGTGACCTGGCTTAAGTCGGACGCTTAACCGACTGCGCCACCCAGACGCCCCAATACATATATATTAAATATATGTAAATATACAAATATATTAAATATATTAACTATATATTAATACATATACACACATTTTTAAAAACTAGAATAATACAGTTACCACTATGGATGAAATTATAAGAATTTTGCATTTTCCAATTTTTTGTATTTTATTTTTTCTTTTTTTTTTAATTTTTTTTTTCAACGTTTATTTATTTTTGGGACAGAGAGAGACAGAGCATGAATGGGGGAGGGGCAGAGAGAGAGGGAGACACAGAATCGGAAACAGGCTCCAGGCTCTGAGCCATCAGCCCAGAGCCTGACATGGGGCTCGAACTCCTGGACCGCGAGATCGTGACCTGGCTGAAATCGGACGCTTAACCGACTGCGCCACCCAGGCGCCCCTGTATTTTATTTTTTCTAATTACAAAAATTATGCTGGTTAGTTTTATAAAACTTTGAAGATGTCTAAAACTTTTAGACATACTTTAAAATGTTTCTCTTTTCTTAAAGAGACACTGTGGGCCTAGAAATTGAGCACCAAATGGGAACCTTAAAATATGGTACTATGTGCCAGAAAAAGTTAATTTCCTGTTCCTCTACTTCCATTTTCTCCCACTCAGTAAATAGTATCTCATAAAGCACATTTTTTTGAGTTTATGACAGAGATAACGGGGAGAAGAAAGTAATTTAACATTTATTGAGGGAACCTCGTTGCCAGGAAAGAGCACTACATTGTCAGTCGCATGAACAAATGTTCTCTATGACTGGAGTTGGTTACATTCAACACTTTCATTCCATTCTATCAGAGAGAATGTAATCAAATAGTCATACCTAGCTGCAAGAAAGGCTGGAAAACAGTTTCTAACTGGTTGGTCATGGGCCTTTCAAGAAGTATGATAGTTTAATTTTTTTTTCAACGTTTTTTATTTATTTTTGGGACAGAGAGAGACAGAGCATGAACGGGGAGGGGCAGAGAGAGAGGGAGACACAGAATCGGAAACAGGCTCCAGGCTCCGAGCCATCGGCCCAGAGCCCGACGCGGGGCTCGAACTCCCGGACCGCGAGATCGTGACCTGGCTGAAGTCGGACGCTTAACCGACTGCGCCACCCAGGCGCCCCAGAGATTATTTTTCAAATGTAGCAAAACTGTATTTATACATGAAGAAAAATATCTTGAGCCAAAGAAAAATTCTGAATTACTATGGGAGGTAGTATAATTATTGGAGCTGTTTAAAAATATGTAAACACCCTTTGATTTGGTGGTTGATGGATATTCATCTGCCTATAGGCACATTGCTAAGTTAAATGACCCATAGAAGTAATTTTGAGCTGCATGATCATTAATATGCTTGATCTTTGTTCTTTTTTATTAAACATTTTTTAATGTGTATTTATTTTTGAGAGAAAGAAAGACAAAGCGTGAGCAGGGGAAGGGGGAGAGAGAGAGAGAGACAGACAGACAGACAGAATCTGAAGCAGGCTCTAGGCTCTGAGTTGTCAGTACGGAGCCCAATGCAGGGCTCAGACTCATGGACTGCGAGATCATGACCTGAGCTGAAGTTAGATGCTTAACTGACAGAGCCACCCAGGTACCCTGTGTTCTTTTTTAAATTTTAAACAGAGATGATTCTTTGTAAGCAAATGATGTGCTTGTTTATCTTTGAATCTAATTTTTCACCACATCAAGTGGTGTCACATCAGGGTGGCTTTTCTATACAAAGAACTCATTATGTTAACTTAAATACTGTTATAATTCCTGTATTAATATAATACTAGTCGTTGTAATGAATAAATTCTCAAGTTTCAGTATCTTAATGGAATAAAATTTAGTTCTTGTTCAAACAATAGTGTAATATGAATGTTCAAATAAGCAGCTTCCAATGTGGTGAGCCAGGGACCCAGGCTCCTTCCTTCCTTTGATTCTATCATCTTTTAGATGTCTGTAGTCCTTAACTTCTAGCTGGTAGATGGGGATAAAAAGAACCATTCAGGATATAAAGGGAGGTTTTTACGTCCCAAGCCTGGCAGTGGACTACAAAACTTTCACCCTCAGCCCATTGGCCAGACATTAGCCACATGACCACATCTAACTAAAGGGATACTGGGAAATGTAGTCCAGCTTAAGTCTCACTTAGGAAGAAAGAAAAGAGAGTGGGGAACAATTAACCTGTTTCTGTTATCTTTATCTTTATCTCCAAGGAGATAAAGTCTAAACTCTTTATCAAGGACTACAGGGTCATTTACAGTTTGTTCCTGTTTACCTCTAGAGCCTCATCTTGTCTCTTGAACCTATTCCATTTCAAGTCTCTAAATCATAGAGGATGTTGATAGTTCAGGTAATAATATTGTTTGCCGGTAGAACAGTGACTAGCAATTATTCAAATCTTTTGATCTTCTTATCTTTAGTCCCATGAAAGGAACTAGCTTTTATCAACACTTTTCCCACCAAAAAGAAAGACAGAAAGACAGACAGAAAAAGAGAGAGAGAGAAAGAAAGAAAGAAAGAAGAGGGAGGGAAGGAAGGAGGGAGGGAGGGAGGGAGGAAAGTATTGTGGGCACTATTGCTTAACCACTGTTTGATGATATTTGGGATAAGTTTGGGGTTTGTTGTTGTTTTGCCTCCAGTAAATCTTAAAGACTAGGAGATAAGGAGTTTCCACTTAAACACCTGGGAGAATCTGTTAGTTTCCTGAAGGGCTGTCTGGTCTTTATCCTCTTATTTTTCCGGGTGGAGAATGGTTTAACTGGAGTTACCTAAGATACTGGTCCCCAAACATTCATGTACTTAAGAATCACTTGGGTAGTTTGTGAAAAAGGTAACTTCAGGATCCCATCAGGGAATCTGATTCAATAAGACTGGTGTAGCATCAAAGAATGCATATTTTTATGTTTCTAATGTAATTGTCCATGGAGTGTGGTCTGAGAAATATTAAACTGACAGGTTAGAGAGTATAGAATAGTGGACAAGAACACTACTCAGATAAATCAGCTGTATAACTGAGTAGTTAGTTCTGCAGTCTGGGGCAATTTTATTAAACTGTGTGAGTGGCTGGATGGGGACCAGTGAAAAGCTACTAGAAGCTCCTATTAATGTTGCACTTGCTTTGATTCTAGAGTGCCCTTCCAACTCCTTCAGTTGTCTTACCCCACTGGATTCCCACTCTAGCCAGCTACAGTATGTTTCTCAAGAAGGGGTAATGCCTTCATTCACGAGGCCTGAGAAATTGGCTTTTAGGACCAGGAAAGAGTATAGGCTCAGGGAAGGAAGGAGTCAGAAGCGTAGTGATTTTCTTAAAATTTCCCTTTCAAACCAAGTCCTTAGCTATCTGCAGATAGGGAGCCACTGGTGTGATATAGCTGCTAAAAATCCAGCGCAATCATGAACTGCACTAAAGAGATGTTAGAATTCATATAAGCAAAGGGGAAGATTCTATTCCACTCTGTGGTGGCCACAGCATATCTGCAATTGTATTCCCTTATGGAAGCTAACTCTCCACCTAAACAAGAGCTTTGACAATCTGGAGCACATCCAGAGGCAAGTGAACAAAATGGTATGAGGTCTGGGACCAAGTCCCATGAGAAAGCATTCAGTCAAACTGGGAAGTTTCATTTTTCTGAAGAGAAAACCTGGTGGTAGTTCAGGGTGATGGTTCAAGGACACAATGATTAATTTAAAATGCTCCAAGAGACAAAAAGTGTAAGAAGATTTAGATTTGTTATTTGATGCCTTCTAGAGTAGAATGAGGACAGGGTAGGAGACAGATTAGGATGAAAGATGTTTCCAACCCCAGACATGTTCAGTTGTGGGAAAAGTAGAGGCTGGTGACAAGTTCCAGAGGTGTTGTGAACAGCCTTTCTCTTTCAGGATTTATTTATATTATACAACCTAAGGTCCCACACCTCACTATAAGATTCTATGTTTGGCCTGAGGGGCCGTGTAACTTCGTGGGATGCACCATGGTATTTCTCTTTCTGCTTATGCTGTTGAAATGTGTCAGGTGACTTTGGATGCCCAGGATTGTGTGTTTTCATCTATTCTATGGAAACAGTGCTATAAAAACCCAATTTACATGATGCTTGTGAGAGCAAACTTACAAATGACAGTGGCTTTCCTAAAGCATAACTTTCCCCATCTGAATTTGTTTGGTGGTCTTTGAGAGTAACAGGATGATGTTATCCTCAATTCTCTGCTCATCTCCAGCAGTGGAGAGAGAATATTGTTCTTGGCTTCTGTCTTTAGGAAGGATAGGAGAATTAAGAATTGGGAAAAGTTTTGATGGTATTATGAAAGAAAGAAAATGAGAAAGAAGAATGCCTTGATGCTGTGTTGGTATAAGCTTTCTTTTATAAAGTTCCTAAGGCAGATACACATAAGAAACAATACAGATAGGAGATAAAGGCACCACTTTTTAAATAAACTGGTAAAATCAACACAAAGCTCTCTAGTAAAAGTTGAGTTAGTATGATATAAATTTGGGGTGAGGTTTTGATGGTATTAAAATGTATTATAGTCATGGGATATAAAAATACAGGAATTTTGCCTTGGTCACCTATACTGTAGGAAGTTTCCCAGAAAGCTCCACCAATGAGCAAAAATGACAAATATGAAACTAAGTTTTACTTTGCTAGTGTCTGGATGAATATCCCTTTTACAGATGTAAGACTTTCTACTGAAAGCTGTGTTGGCATAGACGGCCAGCCAAAGATCCTGAAGAGCTCTTCTACAAGCTCCAAAATTTTGTATCCTAATCCCTTTTGACAAACCAATAGATACAGAGACATGTGGAGCATTACATGCACTTATGATCATATTTGAGGAGAGAGAAGAATCTGGACCTCGGGATATCTTGGCACAGCTTACCCCATGACCTTGGGCAAGAGAAAAAAGTATCACAAAGGAAAGCAAGATAATCTGTGTGCTCAGGTGAGGGTCCATTACTCATTCAGGAGAACAGAAGCTGCAAACAGTGAAAGAAAGCCATGCATAATTGGGTGACCTTCAAATGGATAGTGATCCCACCCACTGAACATTGGTAGAACCAATGTCTCTATTGCCAGCTGGGACCTTGTTCAGAGGAATGAGAATGCCATAGTTCAGAGGACATAAGAGGAGGAAAAGCATCAAGACAACCAGTTCCCCAGTAGATCTTGGCCTATTCAGTAAAACCCACCTCATGGGGAGAGTGGCAAAGCATAAAATAGGTCTAAGGTAAATCCTGGCTTGCTTTCCTGGGCATTTAGCCACATGGAAATGGGACACAGACAGCAAGATGGCCAGGTTTCTGGGGAGATCTGGCTCAGCTCATTAGCCTGGCCATATAACATGTTAATGACAGAGGCCAGAGCAAGGTGACCAAATCAGTTCAAGTCTTAACTGCCCAAAGGCATGGAAGCTGGAAGTAGAAAAAAATTATTTCTTTGGTGGGATATTTAATGCACAATGGCCCTATTCAATGTGGTTTTGTCAGCAACCTGAATCTGCCCAGAAATATTACCAATCCTTTCTCTTGGTTTGTGAGTTGGGGTGAGGGTGGGCAGGGAGGGCTTAAGATCTTTCCATTCCCCCCAAATATTCATGCTACATGGAATGGGATAATTTCTAAAATGACTCTTAGTTCCTCAAAGATGCAAGAAAATTTGACTTTCAGGCTGTTGGGAACCTATGGTTGTTATCTTTGGTCTTGAGAGCCTCATTCTTATGTTATAGAAACATGAAACATCTCCAGGAGAGGTCAGCCTAGATTCTCACTATAAGAAACAGAAGAGCAGTATGGTATAGTGTTAGGAGCCTGTACTCTGGAGTTTGACTTTCTGAACTCATATCTCAATTCTGTCCCTCCCTACTTCTTTAAAAAAAAATGCTTATTTGTTTGAGAGGGGTGGGTAGGGACAGAGAGAGAGGAGAGAGAATCCCAAGCAAGCTCCATGCTGCCAGTGCAGAGCCTGACTTGGGGCTTGAACTCAGGAACCATGAGATCATGACCTAAGCAGAAACCACAAGTCGGACGCTCAACCAACTGAGCCACCCAGGAGCCCTGCCCCTCCCTACTTCTAAATATCAGTGTCCTCATCTGTAAAATGGGATGATGACATTAGTAAAAATGTCAAAGGGAAGAATATATACAAAACATCAGACTCAAAAAGTTAACTGGTTTTGTTTTCAGGGAAAAATGATCATATTGGTAAAGAATGATCCTCCAGGTTTATCAAATATAGATAGCCCCCTTCCTCTAAGGAGATGAAAATGCATTCCTAGTTGTAATACTAGTTGTCTTCATGATAACATGGGGATTTGAAATGATTTGAGATAAATGGAAACTTTTGGAACTCACAACTAAGCCCTGTGTGTATTCTTAATATGAAATACATTGATTTTTGGTAACATGCTTGAGGTGATTAGAGCAGTGCCCTATGGTTAGCACCCAGAAGTTCTGCCGTCTCTTCCCATGTACCACCCATGATAGCTGGTCTGGTCTTTGGGCCCCAGAGAGAACTTGTAGTTTTTTTAACAGCACTGTCTGAACTATGGGGCTGAAATGTGGGTGATCTTGCTGTCACATTGGGCTACAGAGCCAGAAGGAAAGAAGAGAGGGAGACAAGCTGCAGCTGGCTCTGGGTGCATGCTCTTGTCTTGAGGGGGTTGGTCCTTGAGTTTCTCTAGAGTCTGTAATAAACTTTCTGTCTCTTATTTCTTGTGACTGCACTTGAGGTTATCCATTCTGAATTCCAGAAACAAACGGCCCAATTCTAGGAATTCTGGCGTTTAGAATCACAGGATGTTGCATTTTTCAGAGATTATAGATCATCTTCTTTAGTCTCTTCAGTTTGCAGATCACAAAACTGAGTCCCAGGAAGTTCAAGTAACTTTTCAAAGGTCAGAGAGCTAGTTACTGGAATAACTCAGATTATAGTGTATGTCGTATAACACAGAGGCTAAGATTCATTACGAACACAGTTTCTGGAGCCAGCCCGCCTGCATACAAGTTACCAGGAACAGCTCTTCCTCAAACAAGAAATGTAAGAAAGTTAACTAACTCCTTTATTCCTCAGTTTCCTCATATGTGACTGAGGGTGGTACTCACTTCATAGGTTGTTGTGAGGGTTAAATCAGGTAAAGTATGTCATATACTTTTAGAACAATGCCTGACATTTGGTAAAACACTTAATAATTTAACTCATTACCAGTAATTTTAGATCACAGTACTTTCAGTCTGGGCACAGGATTTTAGGCAACCGTAGATAGTTGGTAATTCCTTCTATGTAAAAACACTTCCTGACTCTTCTTAATAGTTTTCATCCCCTCCACTGACAACGTCCTAGACTCAGCCCCCTTATCTCTCACCTAGATTACTACAGGAGCTCTCTCATTGGCTCTACTCTTCCTTTAACTGGTGCATAACAAACTACACTGAAATGTTTGTTCACAGTTTTGTGGGTCAGGAATTCAGAATTGTTCAGCTTGATGGCTTGTCTCTACTCCTTGTGTTTTCACCTGGGACAGCTTGACTGAAGCTGGGGAATGTGCTTTCAAGATGGTTCACTCCTATAGCTGGAATGTGGGTGCTGGCTCTTGGCTATAAGCCTATCCAGGGCTATCATCTGGGGGCTTCACTTCCTCTCCAAAATGGCTTTTACTTGAGGCTACCTGAGTTTTCCACATCATGGTGGCTGGGTTACATGAATGAGTGTTCCCAGACACTGGAAGTAGAAGCTGCCAGCTTCTGAATGCCTTGGTTCTGACAACTGGCAAAGCACCACTTTCATTACATCCTATTAGTTCAAATAATCACAGAGCCAGCCCAGTTGCAAGGGGAGGAAAAAATAGATCCCACCCTTTAATGGGAGGAGTGTCAAAAAATGTGTAACTGTCTTTTAATATTCTATGTCCTTCTATGATCAGTTATTTTCAGGGTATCACAAGCCACCTTTAAAACATATAAATCAAATAATGTCACTCTCCATTGCTTTATAACTCTTACAAGTTAAAGGTGGGGGGGGGGGGCAGAGAAAGAGGGATAGAGAGAATCCCAAACAGGCTCCTCAGTGTCAGTACAGAGTCCAGTGGAGAGCTGGATCTCACAAACCATGAGATCATGACCTGAGCTGAAATCAAGAGTCAGACACTCAACCAACTTAGCTGAATTTCAAACATCATTTCCTTTGTCACCTCTTTCTTTCTTTTTCTTTCTTCCTTTCTTTCTTTCTTTCTTTCTTTCTTTCTTTCTTTCTTTCTCTCTTTCTTTCTTTCTTATAGTTTATTTATTTATTTTGAGAGAGAGAGACAGAGAGAGAGAGTGCTCATCTGGGGGGGAGGGGCAGAGAGAGAGGGAGAGAGAGAGAATCCCAAGCAGCCTGAACTGTCAGCCTGTCAGTGCAAGTCTGTCACAGGGCTTGATCTCACGAACTGTGAGATCATGACCTGAGCTGAAATCAAGAATTATATGCTTAACTGACTGAGCCACCCAGGCAAACCTCCTTTGTTACCTTTTCAATTTGTATTCTCTGACACCCTATCTAAAACAGTACCATGTTACTTTCTACACCTTTGCCCTGAATTACTTTTCTTTATGCACTTATCATTGCCTGACATATTTTTTCTATTAATTTATCCAACTCGGCCTCCTGAGTGAGGCTCAGTTGTGAGTCCATGAGGGCAGGGACTTTAGTCAGTCTCCTACCTCCATTGCCTGCAACAGTGTCTATCAAATAGCAATGCTCTATAAATATTTGTTGAATTAATGAATTGTACATTTTGCATTGTTTTCTTTGCCAGAAAAAAAAAAAAAACACTTCCGTTTTTGTGTACTTGACTTTCTGCCATACTTTCCCTCTTTCCCTGGAGAGGGAGTAGGCTTTGTGTCAGTCAAGTTTATTTACCTATGCAATATAAGGAAGAGAAGCAAGATGAAAGATACAATGCTTTTGGCAGGGGAAAGGGTTGAAAATCAGTTGGCTAATATTAATGACAAGTCTCACTATTGACTTAGGTATTTAGGCCATGTGTATGTAATAAGAAACAAATGATACAATCTGTGCTCTCAAACAGTTTAGAATTAGGGAAATGTCAATGTGATGATGATTCAAGGATGGCAGAAAGTCTAAATGGAATTATCAATGGCACTAAAATTAGACAAACTTGGATGCCTTTCTCTAGGCATGTGACATAATAATCAACTTGCTTAACTTTTTTGAACCTTTTTTTTAATATGTGAAGTATAAATACTAATATTCTCTTAACATTTCTGTGAGAATTAAATGTGTCACTCTATCTATGGTGGAATTAAAACACAACTGCAAATTCTTTCAACTCCTGATTTTGGCTCAGGTCATGATCTCATGGTTCATGAGTTTGAGCCCCTCATCAGGCTCTCCTGTGCTCTCTCTCTCTCTCTCTCTCTCAATAAATAAATAAACATTGAGAAAAAAAAAAAACCACAACTGCAAATTCTTTGTTACTTCTTCCATTAAGAGGTGCAGGTTTATGTACCTTCCTCTTGAATTTGGACGGATTATGTTCACTTGGGCCAGAAGAGTATAGCAGAGGTGATGCCATGTGACCTCCAAAGCTAGGTCATAAATGGCCAGAGTTCCCATACAAGAAGTCTGACTACTACCCTGAGGCCACCATACTAGAGTGGCCACATGTAGGCCTTCTGGTTGAGTCCTAGTTGTTTTTCACCATCCCACTTGGGCAACAGTTATGTGAGTGAAGAAGCCATCTTGAGTGTGGATCCTCCATCTATTCCAGGCCTTAGTTACTGAGTCATTCCCAACCCTGAAAGTTACTTTGGTCAGGGCTCCAAACAAGATGAACGGGGACAAACTGTCCCCACTGTGTCCTTTCCCAGTCTCTGACACACAGCATTCATGAGCATGATAAAATGGCAGCTGTTTCAAGTCACTATGCTTTGGGATGGTATGTTATACAGTGAGAGATAATTGGAACAGAATGGACACCATCCAACACAGTCTTTTGTATAAAGTAGGTGATGTGAGCATGTCCTTCTAAATTTAATTCTTCTAAATTTAATTCGATGTTAGAGAACAGGGACATGGCTGAGGGCTTTGTGGTGTGATGGGTTTTGAGTTAGGTCTTATAGGTAGGGCAAGATTTCAATAGGGAGATGAAAGGGTGTCACAGAATGACATTTCAAGCAGGGATATAGGTGGGAGGAAGCATTGATTATGGCCAGAGACTTAGAGTAAGTCTTCAGATGACTCACTGCTAGAAATATGCAGTGGTCAGCCCCAGCTCCTCAGACAGGAGATAAAACTGCTCAGAAGGAGGCTTCCTCAGTGGTCACCTCCTTCATTTTATGCTGATAAGTGAAATGCAGTGATGAGATCTTCTCACCAGGGCCCAGCCCTCCAGGCCTTGTCCTCACCAGAAGTTAAGTCATAGATTGGAGGGATGCTGGGATCCTCACACTGTTCCCTTGCTTCTGGCCTGGTGAATTCTCTGTGCCTGCTTCTCTCTGCTCTCTTCTCTGGTCTAAACCTCAGCATTTCTTCTTACCCCACTTGCCCCGTTCTCATTCTCTTTGCTTACTGCTTGAGACTGTCTTTCCAATAGCCCAGACTTTCTCTCAACTATTTCCTCTGTAGGAGTAGAAATAAAAATGCAATTTTGTGACTTTCATACTTCAATGAAACATGGATATCTTTTATTATTATTATTATTATTATTATTATTATTATTATTTTAAATGTTTACTTATTTTTGAGAGAAAGAGAGAAAGCATGAGCAAGGGAGGAGCAGAGAGAGACAGAGACACAGAATTGGAAGCAGGCTACAGGCTCTGAGCTGTCAGCACAGAGCCCCAATGCAGGGCTCAAACTCACAAGCTGTGAGATCATGACCTGAGCCGAACTTGGACGCTCGACTGAGCCACCCAGGTGCCCCCAAACACGGACATCTTTTAATTAGGGGGTGTCTCTGAGTGTGTGTTTGTACTTGCCATTCATGCTCACCTTTTCTTTTTTTTTCAGGAGGGATTTATAGTAAAAACAGTGTATTAGACAACAGTCTTTTCAGGAGTGAGGACCATGCCTTTTAGGTAAATTATGTATCTTATATAGGACAGCTGTCAAGTGTACTTGCACTGAATAAATAATGGGATACCATGGAAGAATTTTCAATTCTTAGTGTACAGGAAATCCTTTTCACTTCAGTGGTACAGCAGAGTTGCTGGAAGAACTGTCACCACCATATTATGCTTCAGTCTGAGAGTGGTTTCGAGTACCCCAACCTTCTTCCCTTTCCCTACTAAGGTAGAAACAAGCATCTGAGATCCCCATTGGAACAGAATTCAGCACAACCTGATGGCAGAATTTTTGACCATGGATTGATTAGTATTATTAGTCACTATATTAGATCAATTTCAAGGCTCTCCTCAGCTCACATGGACAAAATTTTCTTACTTCATTTTCCCAACCTGATGGCTTCTATCTAGAAACAGGGCAGAAAGATTTTTCATGGTGTGTTGAATCACTAAAATCTCAAAAACTCTTTTTTTAAAGATTTTAGTTTTAAGTAATCTCTACACCCAACATGGGGCTTGAAGTTACAACCCCAAGATCAAGAAGTTTCATGCTCTACCAACTGAGCCAGCCAGGTGCCCCCAAATCACAGTAACTCTTATGTTCCAAGAACAAACTACCATGGTGCCACTATAAAACTAACTCTATTTTTCAAAAATACTGCTTCTATAAACTCAGTTGGTCCTTCCCCTACCCTTGGATAAAATCTTGGCTAAGCTTGGAATTCATCTTATTTTCAGAAAATAAAATGCTCTGTAGTCACTTTAGAAAAAACAAACAAACAAACAAACAAACAAACTAGACTCAGTTCCTTTTTTTAGTCTTGGTTTAGGATAATGATCAAATGTAGGAACCTCATTCAAAGGTAACACTTTAGGCCTACATAGGTAGAAAGCTGGTAGTGGGCAAGCAGGCTGGGTGGGAGGTACCTGAGTGGCTTTTTCTACATTCTTCTTTTCAGTGTTGCATTCTTACCCCTTCTCCCCCAGCTTGCCAACAACTGTGGTTTCTGACCCTCATCCCCACAAGTCAGCTTGAAGTTGAGGAATAGCTATGACAGAAAAGGTGAAGGACAGGAGAGGCCTTACATGACTAGGATATTACCAGTTGGTGCTGGAGCCCTGTGGGGTACTTTAGAGGTTTTGGAGCACCTCTCCCCCAACAATGCATCACTGAGGATCTTTTGCCTGCTGTGTTCCCTCACAAGTGAGGTGCATTCTGACTGGTTGTCTATGTTACCTTCTTCAGCTCTAGGCATCTGGTGATCAACAGCACATTTCTGTTGAAGTTTTCTTGCGCTTCTGGAGGGTCCTCATACTAGTATTTTTATTGCCATGAAGTAAATTACTAAAAAATGAGTAACATAAAATAACGTAAATTTATTATCTCACAGTTCCTGTAGATCAAAAGTCTAGGCATAGCTGAATTGAGTCCACTGCTCAGAGTCTCACTAGGCTGAAATCAAGGTGTTGGCCAGAGTGGTGATCTCAAATGCTGTTAGGGTCCTCTTACAATTTCATATGGTTGTTGGTGACATTTATTTCCTTGCAACTCTAGAACTCACAGAGGCTACATCTTTGAGGCCAGCAGGAGAGTGTCTCTCTGACACTTTGTCATCCTTTAAAGGCTCATCTAATTAGGTCAGGATGACTCAGAACTCTCTCCTTTGATCAACTCAGAGGATTAGTAGCCTAATCCTGGCAGGGATATCCTATCATATTCCTGGGTCTTGCTCATTGGATATGATTATAGAAGGAGAGGAGATTTTACAGGAGTGGACATAGGGAAATGGAATCTTGAAGACTTAGAATTCTGCCCGTGATATCTCTCTTGGGAAGGGCCTACAATTCCTCCATGCTCCTCATCATCTCTCCTGTGGCCCACGTCTGTGATACTCTTTCTGTAGTAATGCAATTACTTTCCAGGTCCAACTCTCTACCCTTCTTCAACGAGCCACTACAGCCAGCTCTGGCTCTTTATATTTCTTATATATGGCCCAGTTTCCATTCACTATGTCACTCAATGTCCATGAGACCTCTAACAAGCTCACCAAGTTATCTTCTGAATTCTCTCTCATTAGTACCAAGGTGAAGGTAGAAATTTCCAACCTTTCATTCTCCCAGCCTTATCAAATGATTTCTTTAGATGCCCATGAGTGGCTGAGGGGACAGGGTCAGAAAACAATTTGCGAACTTCTCCTTTGTAAATCCTGTTGAGGTTGTTTGGTATCTCACTTTGAAAGTTGGGAATAATTGGCACCCCTCTAGTGGGCTCGGTTAAAACTAAGACAAAAATAATTATATAACATTGTGGTATTTGTTTACTATTCCTCATTTTTATTCGTTTTTAAATATGTATTACCCTCAAAAAAAAAAGATACAGAGAGGGAGAAAGGCAAACCACAAGAGACTATTGAATATGGAGAACAAACTAAGGTTGGATGGCGGGGTGGGGGAGAGGGGAAAATTGGTGATGGACATTGAGGAGGGCACTTGTTGGGATGAGCACTCGGTGCTGTATGTAAGCCAATTTGACAATAAATTATATTCATAAAAAATATGTGTTACCCTCCACTAAGTATATAAAGAGGGAAAACTGAGGCTTAGAGGCTAAATATCTTGTTTGGGACCACAGAGTCGATACATAGTGGAACTGCAATTTGAAGCCAGGTTTGACATAGTAGCCCTTGTCTTAGCCACTTTCTGTATAGCCTTCCTAATTTTTTTGTTCCCAACTTATTTATTTATTTATTTATTTATTTATTTATTTATTTATTTAGAGAGCTAGAGAGAACGAGTGGGAGCAGGGGAAAAGAAAGAGGAGAGAGAGAATCCCAAGCAGGTTCTGCATTGTCAGCACAGAGCCCAATATGGGGCGAGATCATGACCAGAGCTAAAATCAAGTCAGATGTTTAACGGACTCTGTCACCCAGGTGCCCCACTGTTCCCAACTTTTAATCTCTGAATAAAAACACATGGGTGCATTGGATCAAATTGTCTAGGGATAATTAGACTGCTGAACTTATTATCATGTTGGTTCTATCTCTACCTATTTGTGTTACATGTTTATGGACATGTCTCTTGATAAATACTGATATAGTTAGAGCTGCTTCTTTCCTCCAGCTCTGGGAGAAACATCCCCAATGTTTTGATCAATTCATTTCAAACAACTGCAGATCTAGCCCTTTGTTAACTACCAGGGCAAAGAAGGCTTAACAAATTCAGAGTCTGAGAATACAGTTGGGCCATTGGGCATAGGTGACCAAAGGAGAACCTTGTTTACATCTCTGGCAATATCTTTCAGGTGTCTGGTTTATGTGGCAGTCTTAGAGTGGGCCACAAGTAGGAAAGTTGAGAAATTCTATTCCATGCACGAAGAGCTAATTGTGTGCTGTTGATTTCTTTCTATTCCCTGTCATAACCAAAGAGACCACAACTGGATGTGGATATTTATTGCATATATTTCAGAAATGCCTTTTTCTAAGTGTCTGGTTGCCTTATGTTGTAGAGAACACTCACCACCTTGCTACTCAGCTGTGTTTTTGGTCACAGGCAGAGTCAACCCACCAGATAGAGCCAAACCTCAGGACTGCAGGAGACTCAGCCATTCTCTATGCTCAAAATGTGTTTTAGTAACAATAAGCCACCATGAGGCATTTGAAGTGGGCCAGCTCTCCTTGGCTTGGGCCAAGATGGCAGAGAGCAAAATGATTGCATTTCGTGTGGACAGACTTCTGAAGTAACTTTAGCCCAGTGGGGAAGGAAAGTTTGGGAATGGTACCAGAATAAGAATAAAGACCGAATGTGCAGGCAGAAAGGCAGACTTTAATAGATTGTTGGTGTTTAGCGGGACACTGAGTGCTGTTTCTGAGCTAAAGTTTTGAAATCTTTAGGTCTTTATCAAAGATGTGTTGTTCTTGATTAGCCACACAAACTATTTCTTCTGTAACATATTCACAGTGAAAATTTAATCTCAGGCTGTCTGCCATTGTTATCAAATGGAATATGCTCAGAGAATGGAAATTAATTTCAATAGTTGACTAAATAAAACCCAATTAAGAAGATAAATTTGCTCCCAGGAAAATATGTGCCATACATTCCAGAACAATGCAGAAATGACTTTGGATAGTTTGGCTTTATTCCTATGCTGCCTTCTCCATATTTCTGTTCCCTAATTAAGGAAACAACCCAGAGGAGACTAAGGGGAGAGTGGCTTTCCTTTTTATTAAGCTTTAAAAGGTCATCACAGGCCCATGAATTTAAGTCCATGGAGAGAGGAAAGTGGTGGAGAAACTCTGTGCTTGGATGGGGATTTGTGGTTAGGTGTGATGCAACCAGGAATGAGTGTTGGAAGTTATGTTCTCCAGATGGCTTCATGTCTCAGACCAGGCCAGAGATATCATGCAATTCCCTTGAGCTGCTTGTGTTAAATATGTCTGGGATAGAAAACACAACTAAATAAGAAACTGTGAAGGAAGAGCCAAGTTCTGGGAAATTCCTTTCCGTGCAGCTGGTCTCAGCCCTTTGTAGAGAATTTCACTGGGCTCCCTGGAACAGGATTCCTGGGAAGAGAATGATCACCTAAAGAGAAGTCTTTATTGGGATGCTATTGACAAAAGAAAGAGAAGAAATCTCACCTTTGCTGAGAATCTACAATATCCTGAATTTAATTCACAGATGATTGGATGAGATAAAATATAAAGTTTTTACCCCCATTTTACAGAATGAGGAAAATGAGTCAAGCAGTGGTAAAAGTAAGTTACCCAGGAACTGAGTGAAGATTTGAACTGAAGCAAATCTTTCAAATCCCATGGTTTCTCTAATACTATATTGTTGCAATAACATCATTATAAAAATAATAGTTAATATATATTTAGTATTTAATAACTTTCAAAACTTTTCACCCTTACTTCCACAATAAATAAGGTAGGTATAAATGACATAAGGAGAAATTGAGTGATTTCTCTAAAATCATACATAAATTTGAGATCAGAATCAGAACCAGACCTAAGGGGCCTAATGATTGTTTCAGGGAATTGTATTTCAGTTCTTACTTGGGAAATCTGACGATCAGCTATCTAAGTTGTTAGAGTCCCGTGTGGCAATTTCTTGTCTCAGCTCTTACTTAAGCTAGTACAGTATTGTCCTTGAAGGAGTGACATGGTGAGCAATTACTGGGCAACCTTGTTCCTTTTTTACAGAAGAGCTATATTTTTCTGGAGTGTCTTTGCCTATTATAGAGCTTCATTCTTGTCATCATGTTATCTGTACAGAAGACAAATTTCTGGTCATAACTGTTGTATCCTGCTGTGTGGACCATAGACTGCCCACAAAGACTCTGATATATATGGTACCTTTGAACACCATGGCAGCTGTGCCCAGTGAGCTGCCCAAAAGGCCAGTAATTGGGTTTTTGGGAACTCATTTTCCTTCTTAGGTCCCAGTGCTACAGGCTGGTCCTCTATCTAACACATCGGTCAATCCCTTAAATCCCCTAGGCTCTCATCAGAGTCAGGGTTGCTCTGGGCCCTGTGGTGATGGACAGAGATGCCCTTGTTGAACACACCAGCTAAGACACTCTATTCCCTTAACTGGGAAAGGGACCCTAACTAGGAAAGAGCCAATGTCTCATATTGGCTTAGTAACAACGATTGCCTGTCTATTCATCTATCTACAAAGAAAGAGGATTAATTTGTCCTTAGGACTACCTGATTGTAAGAGTATTTGGTCCTTCCCCTTCACTAATCTTATTTCAGTCTGTGACTCCATTTGTTTATGTTCAACTCTTTTGAATAAATATTGTCAAAACTTTTATGGGCAGCTGTCATTGATTTATTGATGTAAAATGATGTAAAATTGTGAGGGACCTTTGAAATTCTTAAAGGCCAACATTTGCATTTCCAGGAAATTTGAAAATAGGTAGGGCAAAGGAAAAGGATTTTGTGCCCAAATTTCTCCTCTGTACTTAGCTTTTCTCTGATTTAATTTGTAAGCAATAACAGCAAAGATGGCTGGTGACTTTGTGTGTTTAGATTAAAAACACTATCACTGTGCTAATAATCACTGTTGATTGACACAGCAGATTAGGCTGTATTATCATTAAGAATTAATCTTTGCAGGCTTTAAGGTTTATTAAATAGAGAATTTTCTCTTCTGGAAAATATTAATAAGAAAACACCCTAGTTCTCTATGATTAAAAAAATCTTAGCCTGGTCAGAAGTGACAATTTTATCTATAATAAGAAGGCGATAATTGGGCCAGGTCACATTTGTTTGTTTATTTTTTATTAATGTGTATTTACTTTTGAGAGAAAGAGAGACAGAGAGAGAGAGAGAGAGAGACAGAGGTGTGAGCAGGGGAGGGGCAGAGAGAGAGAGAGGAGACACAGAATCTAAAGCAGGCTCCAGGCTCTGAGCTGTCAGCACAGAGCCAGACCCAGGGCTCAAATCCATAGACCATGAGATCATGACCTGAGCTGAAGTTGGATGCTTAACCAACTGAGCCACCCAGACACCCCAGCACATTTGTGCTTTTGTGAATAAGAAACAGAAAGATTTAATTCATTAAAGACTGAAGTGCAAGTAAATGTTCTTTGATGATAGGTTTTACAGGGCTTACTGCTGCCCATGGTTCCAAAAGATGATTTCGCAGGAGGTGTAAGAAATGATCTTATATTCTTAAACCTAAACTGTTGGAGAGAGAGGAGAAAGAGAGAGAGAGAGGTGCAGACAGAGAGACAGATAGACAGACTACACCACAAGTGTATGTGCATGTTAGATTTATCTTCCTTTGTGAGATGTGTTCAGTTTACATTGAAAAATGGGCCATGGGCAAACCAAGTTTGGGGTTTTGTTGATAGAAATGTGACCAAGAGTTTCCATGTCCCTCTTCTGGAATTTCATCTCTTATAATGTCCTTACTGTGTATCTTGGAAGAGGTCTCTTTTTCTGTGGGTCCCTTCACATTTCGCTATCACCCAGAAGGACAATTTCTTCAGAGTCTGGTTGGGGCAGCAGGGCCAAACCTCCTGATCCTTTTGGGGATTACAAACACCAGATCTTTTGACATCACTGCACCTACCCACTCCTCGTAAAAATGCTGGGTGGTACTTTTAAAATGAAAGTGAATTAACACCATTTGTTTTCAGACTTTGGAACATTGTAAAACTGGATAGAATTCATTGCTCCAAAGACACTGGGATGGTAATAACAGCTTACATTGATTGAGTTCTTGCCTATGTGCCTGGCACTGGGCAAAACAATGTATATCCTTATATCCCCTACAACCCTGTGAGGTAGTCTTGTTACGAGCACTATTGTAGAGAAGATAAAAGCAAGGCAGAAAGAAGTGAGGTCCATCGACAAGGTCACCCAGCAGGTAGTGGTGGTGGTTGTCAAAACTGATGTGGGAATTAAATTCCTTCCCTGACTGAAGTAGGACCAATTCATCCTACTTCAGTCAGGGAAGGCATTTGCTGTATTTGAGGCCTATGGGAGAGGTCATCTCATGGTCTCTTGTGGTAGCTCTTTGGGGGGTCACCAGATAACATGCTTTTAGGGGTAGTTCTTTTTTGCTAATGGCATTAAGGCTGCTGGGGTCATGCACAGGTACCAAAACCACACTTTTGGAAGGTATGGAAGGTATTGGACTCATCAAGAAAGTGTTCATCATTTTGTAGTTATGCTAGATGCAAGGGTATAACCAAATGGTAGGCTGATTCTCAAAAGGTTTTTGGGTAGATGATAATGTATCAATGGAGCGGTCTGACAGTATATTACAAGCCTAGAACTTCCCCCTGTTGGGGGGAGCAACTCCTGTTGAGAGTTCACATTATTTGCTGCAGTCACTCAGGCTTCTTGCCTGATCATATCCCTGGAATGGGGTTGAATTTCCCAGTGGGGTGTTGTGTAGGCTCTTCTGGCGTGGAGTGGCACGCACGGAGACAGTTGTGAGATCAAATAGCACAGAATTGTTCAACCCACAGCAGTCAGAATTTCCTGAGTGCCTACCCTGAACAAAGATGCAGAGCCGGTTACAAAAACAAGGGAGACTTCATCTTTGCCCTGAAAGGGGATAATAACCTAGCTTGGGACACACATACCAATAACTCTTTTGCAAAACCAGAAACATCCCATTTCAATTATCAGTCTTGTCTAGCATCTAAGTCATCCTTCTCTGAATGTTGAATTTATAGTTGATGATTCATTAGCTGTGGAGAAAGAGATGGTGCTTATGTGGATACTTTCATTTTTAATCCAGTCATTCGTTTATTTAATCAATGGTGGCTCTTTTCCTCAGAAGTTTGTAGCAGATAAAAATATTAGTGTTGTCAGGTAATCACCTGTCTTATGTTCACTTCGCCGTTGTTGCTATTTCAGGCATTTGTTTTTCCAGCCCTTTGGATCCTGTCACTCTCCTGTTTAACACCTTCGAGGTCTGCCACTGTTCTTAGGATAAAGTCCAAGAATGACAATGTAACCACCACCACCTTGTCTGTGCTCAGTATACTCACCTTCTTTTATTCATCAAATGTGTACATACTGCTGACCGTGCACCAGCCCTGTTATAAGTGTTTTTACATCAGTTAACGCTTTTTTTTTTTTTTTTCAACTTTTTTATTTATTTTTGGGACAGAGAGAGACAGAGCATGAACGGGGGAGGGGCAGAGAGAGAGGGAGACACAGAATCGGAAACAGGCTCCAGGCTCTGAGCCATCAGCCCAGAGCCCGACGCGGGGCTCGAACTCACGCACCGCGAGATCGTGACCTGGCTGAAGTTGGATGCTTAACCGACTGCGCCACCCAGGCGCCCCAGTTAACGCTTTTAACCTTCATGCTAATCCTATAGGGCTGTTACTGTGTTCCTCGTTCCCTTTAAACCGCTGGGGAAACCATGGCACAGACTGGAGAACTTGCTTAAGGTCAGGCAATGAGTAGGGGCCAGAACATCAGAGGCTGTGTAGCGTGACCCAGCAGCCTGACTCTGGAGTCCATCCCCCCAGCCGCTGCATTTCTCTGTTGCTTTCCAGTGCCTGCCATCCTCTTACTCATTGCAAGACTTCAAAGATAAGTTCCTTTTGCCAGGAATCCAAGGGCCTGCCTACTCCCATCACCACCATCACCACCCCTTTCTCCTCCCAGTCTGCCTGCCTCTCGCAATCACCCTTTTAGCTGTCCCTTTAAATAGCACTTTTCCCTAACCATTACCCCAAACTGAGTTACTGACCATATTACTCACTCTGAAAGCACCCTGTATTTTTCTCTTATTGCACAAAGCACATTGGTGGTTAAATGATTATTTGAATAATGAAGATATTTTTCTTTTTCACTAGATTGCTATGCGGGGGTAGGGACCGTGTCTGTCTGTGTCCTCGGCACCTGGCAGAGTACGCAGGCCATGGTAGGCACTAAACTAATATATACCACATTTAAGAAGTTAAATTAATCATCAGACTGGGGACAGAGAAGCAGGGAGACATTGTGAGGTTGTGGAACGAAAGCAGATGTCTAGAAGGCAGGAGGTGTGGTGCTGGTCCTGCCTCCCTCACCAATTGGCTGAATGGTGTTGGCCAAGCCCCTTACTCTCCTAGCCTCCCTTTCCTTATTTGTAAATAGGGCCACAAATAGCTGCATATCCATCCTAAAAGGTATTGTGAGGACTGAATGAAAGCGGAGGGGAGGGCTCACAGGCCACTCTGTCTTACCTTTTTGTTGGTTGTCATATTTTTTTTTCACATTTACTGAAACGGTGTATTTGACTCCATTTGCTTTCTGAAGCCCTGTCAAATGAAAGTTACATAAGAAAAATAAATCAAAGAAGTCTGATCAACCCTGTGTTTTGTAGGAAATCCCTAGGAGAGAGAAACATGTGGAACTACACCGTGGTATGCAGTGAGAAAGAGGCCAATGTGGGAGATTCCCTGGCTCAGATGACCTGGAGCCTTCAACAGGGAAACTGTAAGGGAAACAAAGAGGTGATGGTGGTGGTGGTGGTGGTTGTGAGTATAGACTAACATGACTTCAAAGGTATATCAACTTTTTAAATGAGCCAGACAAAATTAGGGCCCAGGGATGCTCATTTGGGTGATAAACCTAACGAGAAAAAAATTGCAAGGAAAGGATTGCCATCAAAGTTAGGTTATTGGTTATGCTTTGGGGGAGAAGAGGTCTGGGTAGCTGGCAATATTCTATTTCTTGACCTCCGTGTTGGAACAAGAGTTTTTGCCTTATAAGAAGTCATTATACTATATATTTGTTTGTGTAGTTTTTTGTATCTCTTCTTTGGTTTTCGATAAAACGCTTTAAACATAACAAACTAAAACAATACAAAGAAATAACCCCGCCAACCAACAGATAATAACTACATAGAGCTATAAATATAAAATTAAAGGGATGGTTGGAAACTCACAAACATCAATTAACTATGTACACTGGGGGTGATCTCAATCAGGAGTGGGCAAACTTTGGGAAAGGGCAAGATAATACATATTTTAGGCTTTGTGGGCCATAAGGTCTCTGTCTCAACTATTCAACTCTGCCATTGTAGGCAACAGCAGCCAGAGATAATATGTAAACAAATGGGCAGGGCTGTGTTCCAACAAAAGCTAATTTATAAAAACAGTCTGAGGACTGGGTTTGGCCTAAGGGTGCTGGTTTCCTGACCCCTAATTAAAAATTTTAAACCTGGATGTTGTCTGGCATGTCTTCCCAATGTCTACAAGATGAAAACCAGCCCAGCCTATAATCCAAAACTTCCCTCAAAGTAGCTACTAGAGGGACCTACCTACTAATTCTAATGCTGCTTTATCTTTCAAAATGCTTTGAAAGTGTTATCTTTTGGAATTCCCTTCAGAGATGAGGTGGTAGTGCTGGTGTGTCTGTGCCTTTTAATTTGAATATGAATTTTGGAAATACCTGTACTAGGCATTCAGAGCCAAAGCCAATGAATATGATGAGTGATCAAACAAGGTCATGGTGTTTTCCCTCAAAAACGTTTTCAGGGAAAGCTCATTGCAAGCTAGAGCCCCATAATAGGCTACTGTTCTTTCCCTTGTGTGGAGCACACCTTCAAATCTTTCAAATAGTTTTTTGTTAAATTTGATGGAACATCTGGCTTTAAGGATGTGTTTTCCTTCTGATAATGCCACCAATATCAGAGAAACAAGTTCGACATCATCTGTATTGGTGATTTGGGTATATATATTTTTGTTGCCGTTGTTTTATTTTGAATGATTCTTAAGGCTTTCTACTGGAATCCTTCATGGTGTATGTTCTAGTCATGCTGCAAACTTCATGTTTCATCACTAGTGGCAGCTCTTAAAAACAGGGTGTTGTTTGTTATTAATTTTCCCTGATTGATAAAAACACCTGCTGTCATCTCTGAGTAGTCCTAGTAATACGCAGTACAATCTTTGCAACAGCTTGACTAATTTTTCCCTACAGTGAACCTACTGCTTTATTTACTCAAACCTAGTGAGCCCAGATTCTTGTGTTTGGCTCCTTACTTGAATGACCCCAAATCTCTTACCTTTTCGCCATTTTTCATAAGTCCTATGTACAGATAACTTAGATCAATACCATGTACATCTTCTCTGTAAAAATCTCTTTCACTTGATATTACTTTATCCTCATGACATTTTTTGGGGATAATTCCTACTGGCTCACTTGAAGATTTATTTAACTTCACCTTGTATTTGACATTACTGGTTTTCATTTAAAAATCCACCATATGCAAGCTTATATACTAGAGCTATTCTGCCAGGCAGCTATGCATTACTTTGAGGGGATCTCTGAGCTGAAACAAGTTGCAACATATCCTTGCAGTGATTTCTGCCTCTTGGCTTTCAGACACCTTGTGAAATAAACATTCTCACTACTTCAGAGTCCTGTCTTACTCCTGCATCATGATAGTTGGAAGGAACTTGACATGATTAGCCTTTCATGTGGAAAGTGATTGGATTTATTCTGTAAACCAGAGTTTATGGGTGGAAGTTACAGCAGCTAAATTCTTGAGTTCTGATAGGGCAGGGACAATACTTGTCTGACTCATCATTTGTACTAGATTGATTACAAGAACGATCACAGTTGTTTATGACTTTCTGTTTCCATACCCTTTGTAATATGACTTTTTAGTTCCTCCCATGAAGACATAGATTCTATCATCTCATATTCTATTTTTGAGCTGGATGTGTCATTTCTTTGGCTAATAACGGGCAGTGGGAGGGGTGGTGTGTAACTTCTGGGACTAGACCTTCACAAGCATTGAATGCTTCTCTTTGCTCTCTTGGTCCCTTGTGACTACCTACTGGGGGACAAAAGGTATGTTTCCAGTCACTATTGCCCTAGCCAATAGTCAGTCAACTGCCAGACATGTGAATTCTACTGTCTACACTAGCCTAACCAACCAAACTGCCAGTTGTCCAGATAAATGAGTGAGGCTGGCTCAAATCAGTAGGTTCACTGAGTTTTGGGGTAGTTTGCTATACAGCAATAGCTAACTGATATACCACTGGGATTCTAGGACTTAGCACAAAAACGCATCACTATCATGGGATAAACACATAATACATATTTTTTTTAGTAAAGTCATACATGAAAGAATGACTACTGATCACTAAGTGTAAATCACAGCTATCAAAGGATGGATGGATCTCTTCAGGAGAGAGTGTGTTTTCAACATGGTCTATGTCCTGGCCTTTCAGGATCTTTTTTGGATCATAATTCTATCATCCATCCTTCAGTTATTCTATCCTTGCTTCATGTCAAATGCAGTTTTAGTGGGCAAGGGTCTATCCATACTTAGAAATATGATTTAAGACTATTCAGTCTCACCTCACCACTATTTGCCCAGGGACCCATGATGGCGCTGGGCATGACAGGTACAAAGCAGCTGGACTGGTCTGGTGGAAAGATCAGTGAATGAGAATTAGGAGACCGGGAATCCTGTCCCAGTTCTTGTAATACCTGTCTGTGTAATATTTTGCAGGCATTTTTATTGTAACATCATTACACATTTCAATTTTTTCTTCTAGTCTCTCACACTCTTATTTGTAAAACTTTTCAGTTTCAGGTAACATTTGCCTAACATATAACATGAGAATTTTCTACAAATATAAAGAAATAGCAGATAAGATATATTTATATCAGAGGCAGGGTGCTTCTCTAACATTTATTTTATTTAAATACCAGCTATTATTAGCCTGAGACCAATGTTGTCATATTGTCAAGTATATTGTCAATTTTAATTATAATTCCTACTTGTGTGGAATACGTCCCCTCAGGACCTTGTGTAACTTTTTTGGGGGGTGGGGTGAGGTTCATACGCTCTTACTGAAACCAGTTTATATCTCCAAATTTGCTTTCTGTTTAACATCAATGAAATATTAGTAATAAAAGTAAAATCTATTCTAGAGTTAACAAAAATATTTTTCTAGATCCTACTCTAATGTTACATTTTCTTAATGTGCTTTTTAATATCATTAGACCTAACTGCTTTAATAAAGAGTTGTGTTTTTTTTTAATAAAAGGTATTGATTAGATAATTGATTACCTGAATCTTAGGCTTTGTCATCTAACCACAACTTCTTACAAAGGTACCACCCCTTATAGAAGGGGCATTATTTTGGGGCTGGCAATGTGATCTCCCCCCAAATAACTTCTTGAGTGTCAGACTCAAGAGCCTTGATCTATAAAGTGGAAGTTTTGGATCTCACAGAATCCGTGATGATGAATACTTCTGATATAAACGGGTTCTCTGACTATACAGTTCAGGCCGTGCAAATGGCCACGTAGATTTATTTTGCCATGCTTCATAGAGACTCTCAGAAGGGGAAGTTCCTTTGTCATGTTTGTGAGTTAATTATTTTTTATTGCTATTAATTCTTGAAACTCTGAGTTTTGGATTCGGTGGTGGGAGTGGGGAGGACTGGCTTCAGGGCATCTGATGTTGGTTAACTAAGCTAATCATGTGCAAAAATAAACTTGCCTCACACACTGAACTCTGACTACTTTTCTAAATAATTCTATGCCAGCGCCAGGCCTCAAATTAACACCTCTCTCCATATCTCACATTTCTTTCATGTTCATTCTGAGCTTTCAGTCATCATGAACCACCTTGATCCTCAGTGCAATTCTAACAGACGCATCTTGGAAGAATTTTTACAGAAATTTAGACTCTAGTCCTAAAGGAAAGAAGTGATGTAAGGTTTCTTTGAGTGCTCCGTGATAATCCCTGCATGGCCATGGACCGCCATGGACAAGAGACCTGGAACTCTTTTCTTACATGACATCATCATCTTTCTGGAGGCTCCCAAGATACCAAGCTCCCCTCCCCTTTTAGGAGGATCATGCTTTTATTTCTTCCCGGTTTGGAGTAGGGAGAAGATGAATGGAAGACAAAGGGCAGAGTCCACATTTCGTCTTCTGAGTTCCTAAGAAAGCTGTGGTTTTAGTGATATTGTAGGAAAGGATTAAAATATAGATCAGTCATTTTTTGCTAAGTGGGCCAAAAAAGCATATATAGGATTATTTATTCATGGGTACAAAGAAGTCATCTAAATATTTTAAACACAAATTAAAATTTTAAAAATGCATGAAAAGAGATTACAGTGTTTAAACTAACCTTAACTCATATGTAGGCATAGGTATAAACCTGCTTTTGAGGATAAATGGTGCCATTATCTTTCTATAAGTTTGCCCTTCCTGATGAAATTATAAATACAAAGGCAGTTTTGTGGATATATGAGGTGTTCTATTTTACCTTACTATGAATTTCCATATAATTTTGCATCTGATTGCACATGCTGAACCTTTTTAAGAAACTTGGTACAGTGGTTGTTAGAGTCTGTGGTGCTCACCAGATGTGACTGGGGTGTGTGCGTATGTGTGTGCAAGTCACTTATGTCCCAAATTCTCCCATCTGCCAACCCTACTATGGTACCTGGCATGGCCCTGCTGGGTGCTTATTTGGGGCAAGGAACCAAAGGCCCAGTGTAAATTTAACAGGGAAAGAGAAACATTAAGGCTACCTTAGCACAAATAGCTTATTGTAATGAAAGGAGCTCGGTCCTCAGAATCAAGCAGTAGGGTTCAAATCCTGGCTTTACCGCTTACTACCTATGGTATCAAGGACGGGTTATTCATCTTCCAGATTCTGTGTTTCATCATCGTAAAATGGCCCTCGTCTTCTGTACCAGAAGGTGTTTGGGGATTGAATTGGATGTGTGTGGCACATAGAAAGTGCTCAACAAATGTTCCCTTTCCCTTCAGAGAACAGGGCCTATGGGGAATGAGCTGCACAGGTAAGCTATTTTATGGGCGGAGAGGTCAAGGGATCAGGAAGATGGTGGCACAAAGAAGACTTTCTCTGTCAGCGAAACACCACTTGGGGCAGCTGTGGCCATGTGGTGACCGTCTACCCCCTCCAAACCAGCTCACTAGGTGAGGGGAATGAGTGCAGCCACAAGCTTGCTGGGGGCTTTGACCACAGACTGCTTATCTTTCAGTGATGTTGCAGGTTGGCTCTGGTGTTGGCCGATATTTCTTACAGCTCCTCGTTCCCCACAACATGGGAATAATGCCAAGGGTATATAACCAGATATTGTCTAAAAATCCAGTAACAAAATAATAATGTAATTTGCATATTGTTACTTTGTCCTTCTCCATCCCTGTGATTCTCCAAGGTTCATCTTTTTAAAAAATTGCCTTTTTCCCCCTACTTAGCCTGCAGTATCTCTATGTGCTAGAATATTCTATTCCTTTGGCTTCTTTCCAGCCTTTAGAGTGAGAACTCAGTCAACACTGGCAATTTCCTCCCTGCCTACCAGCTACCTCTGGGAGCCAGGTGCATTTACTTTTTACATTTCTTTTCCATTATCTTTCTCTACATATATGTGTGTGTGCATATGCACATGCACACATATCCCTAGTGTGTTCCAGGCACTGAAATGGACATTAGAGATACAGTGAAGAAAAAGACACAGTTCTGGCCCTTTAGCAGCTGGCGTAATTGATGAGATATATTTTAAAAATGCTGACGGGGCGCCTGGGTGGCGCAGTCGGTTAAGCGTCCGACTTCAGCCAGGTCACGATCTCGTGGTCCATGAGTTCGAGCCCCGCGTCAGGCCGTCAGGCTCTGGGCTGATGGCTCAGAGCCTGGAGCCTGTTTCCGATTCTGTGTCTCCCTCTCTCTCTGCCCCTCCCCCGTTCATGCTCTGTCTCTCTCTGTCCCAAAAATAAATAAACGTTGAAAAAAAAATTAAAAAAAATAAAAAAATAAATAAATAAAAATGCTGACAATTTCAGAACATTGTGCACGCAGGAAGCTTTGGGAGCCTGTGAAGAGGCATCTAAGTCAGTCTGGGTTTTTCTAGAAAATCTTCCTCAGTGGAATGATGCTTAAGTTGAATTGTCAGGAAGTGTTGACTGTTTATAAGGGAGGCAAAAATGAGACTCGAGGGGTATCAGCAGTCCTTTCAACAGACTCTCTGAACCGTACTGACCCTTGAGGACTCCACCCTGACTGATGCGGAGTTGGTGTGTGATGGGGATGTGGGATGCAGGACAGGTTAATAATGATGTTGAACAGGAAAAGACACAATCGGATGTGGGTAGTTGCGCAGATCAGGGTCTGAACTATGTCAGCAGTGCTACAGGTTGAAACAGGAAAACCATTACTGGGCTTTGAAAATGTGTTTCCCTGACAGAGAAGGAGACCAGCAAACAATACACATCTAGAAACACATGAGTGTGAGTCACTTTAAACCTGGAGTAACATTGTCACTGTTCTTATCAAGTAGGCAGTATCGTCAGGAGGCTGAAGAGAGTTACTCCTCGACATTTACAAGTCACGTATTCATTCAAAAAGTATTCATTGAGGAGCTGCTCAGTGTTTAGGCTCTACAACAGGTCCTTCAAAGTTTTTTTTAAAATGTTGCATATTTATGTGTTATTCTTCAGCTAAATTCTTTAAGCTCTAGGTTCATTTTTGTTGAGGCCCTTTCATGCCTGAAATATTCATTATTGTATCTTGCACCTAGGTACAGTCTGGCATGAAGTAGGCTTGCAACAAACGTTTGCTGAATGAATTGGCTATTAAACCTAACCTTGCTCTGCAATAGGAAAAGCAAAGGAGGATGACTGAGGTAGTATAGAAGTCAGGGTCCCCGCCAACCAGTGCCACTGTTACCATTTCCCCTCTCAGAAAGCACGTGCCTCTTCCTCCTCTTCCTCCCTCCCTCTAGTAACACTTGAGGGGGGAATAAAGGGTGGAAATCAGCAGGGCCTCCAGAGCACCTTTGACTATAGATGTGTCTAATTTAGCAAACCTAAAGAAACGAATCATTAAGAAGTAATAACTGAGAAGTGGTCCAGTAAAGTGACAATGAACTATTCATGTATCCGGAGAATTGCCTTTGTTGAGTAGAGAACTATATTGACATGTTTCTCTTGTAAAAATAGAAAAAATACAATTTTTAAATCTTGAATATTTCTTTCCTTCTTTTCCTCCCTGCCTCCTTTCTTTCTTTCTTCCTTTCCTTTCCTTCCTGCTGTGTCTTAATGTCTATATAGCTTATCCCAGGGGATTAACTGGAAAAGTGATATTCTCATGCTTGAGCACGAGAAATTATGTTAGCTGTTTACATCTCTGTGGGTTCAGGGGATGGATATTCTTGTGCTATTTTATTTTAAATGTTCATTTATTTTTGAGAGAGAGAGAGAGAGTGCACACAAGCACATGCCTGCACATGTGGGGGAGGGGCAGAGAGACAGAGGATCCAAAGAGAGCCCTGTGCAGGGCTTGAACTCATGAACAGAGAGATCATGACCTGAGCTGAAGCTGGAGCCACTCAGGCACTCCCATTTTTGTGCTATTGATGCGTGTCAACCCGCTGCTCGCATGTAAGATCAAACCCCAGGAAGAAAGCTGCTCTGAAACTTGGCTTCTTGGAAGGGCTTAACAAACCTTTCTGGACAGGGGGGAAGTTTTATCCAGGGAGGACACCAGAAAGAAAAAAGATATTGAAGGATGTAGGAGGAAATTAAAAATATTCAATACGTTGATTAGAAGAACATGAAATGGAGAAGAGGATGAAGAATATTAAACTCTGTATCCCTGGAGTTCTGGGAAGAGGTTGAGTTTATTCCTCTCAAGGTGGTGAAGCTGGAATCCTGTATAAGAACTACCACTCTACGCCTTAGCAAGCAATGGAGAGGATTAACATCAAGTAGTGGGTTTTAGGACTCCCGTTACTGGTCCAGAAGGGATACGAGACACTGCAAGAAGGGCCTAAGATGGTTTAATAGAAAACTGCACTGTCTCCCGCGATTTGCATGAAACAGGCTGATGAATGAAAGTCTCTAGAGCTGTGTTTGGCATGTGGTAGCTCTTAAGTAAGTGTTGATTATTTTCATTATTATCACTTTTCCTTCACAGGCTGTAGGATGTAAGGGTAGAGCCGTAGAGACTCAACAAACCCATTATTTCTCTGCTGGTGGCCTCCACCAGCAACCCACGCTTGCACTTTTCCTTGCCCAAATTTCTCCATTACCTGTAAAAATCAGGGTCAGGAATCTCAAGAACTCCTGAACATGGGTGCCGTTTCATTTCTCCTTCTAAGGTAATGATCATAATTTTGAAAGAGGAAAGAAAATCTGAAAAGGTATCGTTTAGCCCCAGAGACACTGTTAGACTGAGTTTTCTCAAATGTGGCTTGTGAAAGCAAAATGACAAGAGGCTGAGCACACACCAAAACACCAGGAAGTGTAAAGAATAAAGTAAAAGGGCAAGAAGGCTCACCAGTTTTATCAAGAAGACTTGCAGGTGCAATTTGAGGCGGGGAGAGGAAAAAGGCCTCCAAACTAGATGTTAGGAAGACAGCATGGCAGAGGACGCAGTGATGAGGGAGGTGTTCAATAATTTGCTGAAGGAAATCACAGGGGAGATGTTTGAGAACTACATTCATAATCTCAGATTATATAGAGATTAAAAATAGTGGGGCGTCTGGGTGGCTCAGTTGGTTAAGTGACCGACTTCAGCTCAGGTCATGATCTCGTGGTTTGTGGGTTCGAGCCCCGCGTCGGGCTCTGTGCTGACAGCTCGGAGCCTGGACTCTGCTTCGGATTCTGTGTCTCCCTCTCTCTCTGCTCCTCCCCTGCTTGTGCTCTATCTCTCTCTGTCTCTCAAAAATAAATAAATGTTAAAGAAAATTTTAAAAAAATAGTGAATTAACAATCTGGAGTTTCAGAACCAAAATCGACTAGAACCAAATCCAATGCCATTGAAAACACTGGGACTTTATGGGCTAGAATTTAGAACAACATGCAAAGGTTTGTCTTGTCCAAAGGAAACTGATGAAATAGAAATGATGGACATGCCCCAGAGCCTCGGTTATTTCTGGAAATCTGCAAAATCGGAGCATACATGCACAGTGGAGAACATTAATAGCATAAAGGAGAGCAATTGCAAGTGACTTGGGGTTAGGGGGTGAGGGCAGACTGTGAGTTCCCTGGCCAGATGAGCAGTGCTTATGTGACAGTTGAAACATAGTCCAAGCATAGCAGTAGCGTGGGCAGATTCCACTATCCAGGTGTCCATTGACCTTTCCTTCTGCTAAAAGCCGAAGATTTGATAAATTGCTTTTGGGAGCATACCATTTATTAGAAGTCATAAACTATAACGCTATGAATCTGCTGCTGATCCCTTGGAAAAATCTGAGAAATTGTAATTCAATAGAAAAGTTTAAGTACCTGGTAAAATGAGCCAGGTGTTAGATGGGTATGCAAAGATGAGTAAAACAGACAAAACCTTGCCTTCTAGTGGAGGATACAGATGTTAACTAACAGAGTCCCTGTCTGATTATTTAAATTGCAATTGTGAGACCGTTACAAAGGAGAAGGAAGGGTGAAGTGAGACAAAATTGGAGGACCCTCTGGGGTTGAGGAGCAGGGGAGCTCAGGGAAGACCACAGGAAATAACATTTATGTTGCTATTGGAAAAATTTACTTGGCAGGAAGGCCCTGAGATGGGATATGGCAGGGACCACAAGGTGGGTCTGTGGAGGGTAGGAACTGAGGAGAAGACTGTGGGAGATAAGGCTTCCTCATGGGTTTCTAAACTTACATTGTTCCCCATTAATCTCTTTAAAGGAGTGAGGTTACAAGGCCATGTAAACTTCAGAAGACCTCTCTGGAAACATTCCACGGGCCTCCATCCTTACGGTAGGCACTGCCATGTGGTCAGAATTATTTTGAGTGGCTGCAGAGAGCAGAGCCAAGACTCAAGTGTGCAGGCTACAGGGATGCAAAGTATATGAGAGGTCCTTCTAACAGCTACCCAGCGAAGGAAAGGCCTGCCTGCCTGGGAGAAGCCAGCTGCTTTACCTATATGCCTGCAAAAGGGTCAAGTGCAGGCCAGTGAGCACCTTTCAGCCCAATCTTGTTAGAAAGGAGTCCTTCCAACTGGGGAGTTGGACAGTGTATAACAATACCCACCTATGGAGCACTGACCCTGTGGTAGGCATTGTTTGTCTAGGCTCCAGGAACACAGAGCTGATAAAGATTACCCCCTCGTTGGTCAAGTGGCTGGGAAAAATAGGATGCCATGTGAAAAATGTTCTCACATGTGTTGTGCTTTCAACCTTAGACAGTCTCTTGCCCAACCCTCCCTCAGTGTCCTGTCTGACTCCACCAAGAACATCCTTACTCACACCTGCAGCTGACACCACGCGCTCTGAGCCTCACCTGCACAGCCTGGTTATGGGGATCGGGTAGTCCTTCAGTTTTGCTTCCCTTTCTGTCTCCACTAGCTGCTTTTTTCTGCCATTTATGCTTCTGCATTGATCTGGCCCTTGATCTCTGATTGCAACTCTGTTCTTCATCCTGTGCCAGCCACTTGGACCGAGGCAGGTTTGCTTTTTCACTCTGGGTACCCGTCTGGGCACAACACATACTGCTTCTTTTACTCCCTCCAAATGCTTCTGCCCACTCAGCCCCTAGCTTCCCCACAGGCTCCTTGTCATCATTCCCTGGGGAGAGATGATCCACGAGTGCTGGAAGAGTCCTTTGAGAGCTGTGGGAGCATTTGGGCTGGGGCGGGAGATCCAACATCAGGGTTGAGCAGGAGTTTCTTCAGAAGGAGAAGGACTGGGAGGGACTTTCAGTCAGGATATTCTAGTACTTCCTGTCTACCCAGGAATAAACTGCTCAGTCTTTGGGCAGCAGAGTGAAGAGCACGCTGACACTGGGTGTCAGATCCAAACCTGTGACACCGCCAATTGCTTGATCTTCCCCAATACCTCACAGCCCACTTTACTACCTAAGCATGAATATATCTGCCATTCTGACCCCCAAAGGACAGAATTGTGAAGATGGGACTGTCATTTGGCTTCTCAGAACAGAACCGTAGAGATAGACATTTTCATCTAGTCTCTTCAGTGACCATTAACTAGAGTTCCATTGTGTTACACACTAGAGCTTTTCATTATTGATTTATTCAAACAAGCTGTTGGTGGAAAGGCCACTTGGGAAAGAGAATTATTCGTAAAGCCGGACACTGAAATTGCTACAGGCCGCCCTCTGCTTTTGGTGGACAGTCTTGGAGAGAGCAAGCTTCCCTTTACCGCTGTCCTGGCCTGGGAAATCTCAGAGTGTGATTCTACTGAGGCTCTCTGCTACTCAACCTCCTGATCAGACACTGCCAACTGGGCCTAAGTGAAGAGAATCATATTCTCCAAGGTGAACCTGTGTAATTTTTCTCTTTGGAGTCTTTTACTTCACTCTTATCTTTGGCAAATATTTTCGTATCTGAATTGTCAAACTGAAAGGAATGAAGAAAGGAAGTGCTGTTGAGGTGTCATTTACAGTGGAGGATTCTAGAGCGAGAGAAGCTCCTGGGACCCAGAGCAAAACACTGGCACTTGGCACGTTCGAGCTACCCAGACTGACGTTGCTCAACTTCATCAGTCAAATGAGATATTTCAGAAAGCATGGGGCATAGGAGCCCACTTATCTTGGAAAATGTTTGTGCCCCTGGGTGGATATACGCACCTCTTTGGGGCTCTAAAACAGTGCAGAGTACCAAGAACACCTCTGGGCACATCTGGAACAGACAGAAGACCAGCAGCCCTATAAATTCTGAAAAGAGATTTGGGCTAGAGGCCAGGAAACCTGCATGCTCCTCCTCCTCTTGCTGTCATAATTAGCCACGTGACTTCAGACCAGTTGTAGACTCCAGGCCACATGTTAATCACCTATAAAATGTTGTGGGCAGACCCATCAGAACCTTTTCTTGTGGGATATTCTAGAATTCTATATAAGACTTGCTTCCAAAGACCTAATAGCAGCTTAGGGCTAAATCTTCTTCAGAAAAGTTAATTTGGTGCAAAAGGGAGCTCAAGACTCTATAGATACTTATTTTCAAATAATCACTACAGAATCGGGGTTTGGACACTACTGCCCTGGGTCAGAGAGCTTCCTTGATTTTATGTGTGTGTGTGTATGTATATATATATATATATATATATATATATATATATATATATATAATTGCTTAGTTGCTGGTGTAGATGATGGGATGTGATCTCATGTTTGTTGAATAAAAAAGAATATGCAAAGAGTACAAATATCTCTTTGAGAGGGTTTGATGGGAAATATTTTCCAAAGTTGGGATTATGGGAGGCCCGTGATGTAGCGGTTATGTTATGGATTGAATTGTGCCCCACTAAAAATGATACATCATAGTTCTAATTTTCAGTTCCTGTAAATGTGATCTTATTTGGAAATAGGGTCTTTGCACATTTAATCAAGTTAAGATGAAATCATGAGAGTAGGCCTTACTCAATATTACTAATGTCCTTATAAGAAGAGGGAATTTTCAGGACGCCTGGTAGCTCAGTCGGCTACATATCTAACTTCAGCTCAGGTCACAATCTCATGGTTTGTGAGTTCCAGCCCTGTATCGGGCTCTGTGCTGACAGCTCAGAGCCTGGAGCCTGCTTCACATTCTGTGTCTCCCTCTCTCTCCGCTCCTCCCCCGCTCATACACATGCACGCTCTCTCTCTTTCTTTCTCTCCCTCAAAAATAAATAAACATTAAAAAGAATAAAAAGTAAGTGTATTAAAGAAGAGGGAAATTTGAACACACATGCACGGAGAGAATACTATGTGAAGGCAGAGATCAGGGCGATGTATCTACAAGCCAATAAACACCAAAAGTTGTCTGTTGTCACCAGAAGTTACAAAAGAGGCATGGAACAGACTCTCTCTCTCCGAGAATCTTAGAAGGGCTGCCACCTTGATTTTGAAGTAGGCTTTAGAACTTGAGAGAATAAACTTCTATTGTTTTAAGCCATCTAGTTTGTGGTCTTTGTTATGGCAGGTCTAGGAAACTATCCAGGTTAGGAGTACAGGCTCCAAATCCAGTCATCTTAAGTTAAAATCCTGTCTTTTGACTTACTAGTTGGGTGGGGGCAAGTTACTTAACCTCCCTGAGACTCAGTTTTCTTAACTATAAAATGGGGATATAATTCTCTTACCTTTCTTATCTTTAAAATAGGGATATAATTTCACCCACCTGATAGTAATGCTGTGATGATACAGTGAGGTAACCCTTGAAAAGGGTCCAGCAGTAGATTGTGACCCATATTAGATGAGGTCATCTCCTTGTATTTGTATCTGAACCAGAGACTGTCTCTTAGGGCCTTTGAAGATAGGGACTGTATCTCATACCATCTCACCTAGCATTGAGTGTTGAATGTGGTAACTGCTCAGTGACTCTTTGCTCCCATTAATAACGCAGATACATATTAATTTTGTCAAAGCCCAACTGAGTATGAGTGACGTTGGACACGTCCTCCTCTTAGGCTCTCCTCTTAGCTCTTCTTGGGTTTTTCTTGGTAATACTCTAACATCAAGCCGAGCAAAGTAAGAGGGAGCACAGGGCGGGGGTCAAACCCTAGTTGTTACATGTGGTTATGTGTTCTTGGAGAAGTTATCCCTCTCTACTGTGCTTCAGTCTCCTCCTCTGTAAAATGGAAAAGGGGGTGGATTAGACTTGTGCTGTGCCCTCCCCCAGGGGAGGGCTAACCACACCTACTTCTTAACTCTCAATTTCTGCTCCCAACTGCCTCCAATCCTCCCTAAGGGGCCGCATTGTTTTCAACACTAGCTGCATGAACAATACACCTTAAGGAGGGTTGTAACTAATGGTTTTAACAATTTACGCATACACTCCATGTGCACAAAATAATCAGCTCAATAAAAGCAACATCAAGGGCCTGGCTGAACCTTGATAATTTCAACTAATGTGGAAACTATGGACTTGGCAGCCCAAGACTTTACTGATGTGGGAATCACTGGATTTGGGGGCACATCTTATAAAACACGTGTTTTGGCTGAGGAGACCCCCTTGGCAGTAGATGTCGTGGGGGAGGCCAGTTGCAAAGTCCAGGCTTCACTGTCAGTTGGCAAACCTTTCAAGTGTGTCAGCTGCACACTTGTGGAGTGTGGAGAACTGCAGAGGGAAAGCTGAGCCCTGGGGAGAGTGGGGCTGGGGGAGAGTGACAGATGAGGTGTGTTTAGTGAGGATCGTACAAATTGTTTCCTTTTAACAAGACATAAACCTTACTGAAAACATCATCTGTTTTTGGCTTGCTAATTACACTTTTTGCCTTTCCTCACTTAGCTGAAGCTTTGACGGCCCTAAATTTCCTAAAGGCCTTTTTAAGAAAAATAAAATTAAGGTTTAATTAAATGAATTATACTACCTATATATTATTTTTTAGGATCGCTAGGGGGTGCCCCACAGTTAGTGAATTCGTTCATTCATTCGTTCATTTGACTGCTTCGGTTGGCCCCAGGCACACTACTGGGAACCATGTGTTAGTTACCTGGCGGCTGCAACTAATTAAGATTTTCAGTAGTGGTTTTCTATGTCCTGGGGTCTCCGTTCTAGTTCTGGAGCTGGCATAGAGCCTAGACTGAGACCAGTCTTGCCCTCATGGGCTTGCCATCTAGTTGGAGGAAGAAGGAAGACTTATTTGCAGCCTTCCCAAGGGCTGCGTTAGTAACAGTATAACCACAACGGTGATAGTCATAGAAATAATACTAAGGATAACAGCTAACATTGATCATTTACTGTGTGCCAGCTCATAAGTGATTTAAGTAGTTATGTTATTTAATCCTCACATAAACCTCATGAAAAAGTTGCTAATATTCTATAGATGAATAGATGAGTCCATTCTACAGATGAGAAGTGACAGAAGTTAAGTAACTTGCCAGGCATGGCACATGTATGTAGGAGGTAGCAGCCCTGGGGTTGCAACCCATGTGATCTGCCTCCAGAACCTGCCCTCATAATCAATTCTCTGCACTGCACACGTGAACTCCATTTTAACAGTGGTACCAACTGCAGCTTTATATACATAAAGCTAGATTATTCACTTTTATAGGAGGATTTCATGAAATGTTTCTGTAAATAGCAAATGCTCTTGGCACACTGAAAAGAAGGTTCAATTGGCAAAAGGTTGATTTATGCATTTGTCTCTGGGAACATATCTATTCTATACCAGGAAGTTCACCTGATGTAAAATTGTAATCAGCTTACAGACATAGCAGAGGGAGGCACAGGTGATACAAGAGACAGCCCTGTCACTCTACCCATGAAAACGTCTTTATTGATAGTTTTTCATACATAAAAAAATAATGAAGAAAACCAAAATGTAAATTACCTGTAAATACACAGATAACCGCATCTGAACTTTACTCTAATGTATCTATTACTTTTACTTTTTTTTAAATACAGAAAGTTATAAAATAAAAAAACAAAAGATCTCTTTTCCATCTTAAGCCCCCACTATTGAGCATTGTTCTTCGCTCATCCTTGAGGAAACCATGTGGAATTGAATGTCTCTTGAGGACACTAGAAGGGGTGATAGGTCACTTTCTGTTTTGTGCCGAGTCCCCTTCATCCTGAGGGGATGAAGTCATAGAAATAAGTATCACTTTATTCTGGGCGTTAAGTGTAGGATGTAGGTGGAAAGGAAGATGGACAAGACCTAACCAATTGTCTCTATCTGAATCTCATGGTGATTTGGACCCGTTGGTCCCTCATTAACCTTCCATGTGGCAAGCACACACACTCACTGTCATCTAGTAGAAACACGATTCATATGTCTTTACTAGTTGCCCTACCCTATTTCCTCATTTTTATCCTTACAGCGCTGATGGGAAGATTTACACTAAAATCCAATGCACATTCTCCTTCCTACGCCTACTCCTTCCTGTTTTCTCTGCTTCCCCTCTCTCCTGTTCTTACTTTTCACTTTCTCCTCTTTCTCAAACACCTCTGTGCCTTTCCACTAAATTTTAGACCCTTGCCATTTTCTCTGCACACAAACCGGTATATCTGACAGTACATAACGTTGGAGTTTGTGTGCATGTGTCTTTCCAACAATTATCTCTTGCTCACATGATTCTGTTTAAGTCCTTAACAGCATGTACAAATCCTTTGTGGGAGATATCCAGAGTCAAAAGTGTCCTCACTCTCATCCTGCCGGCCATCACTGAGTGCTTCTTTCATCAATACACCATTGCTAGGCGTGAAATGGGGTATTTAGGATTTTAAGAGCCAAATGTAAATGTGCTTAATGAGCCTCAAGGGAGCTGTGGCATGGCCAGGGAAAAAAGGCTTTTAGCAGCAAATGCAGACAAAAGTATTGGATTTCATTCTCTGGGTCTCCTGAAAAGTCAAAGACAAAGAAAATGGAGATCCTGGCCCCTGATGGGGTAGCATTCAGTCAAAACCTAAAACCCAAGCAACTGGAGTCTCTTGACATTTTTCTCTTTGGTAAAGAATTCAACAAATGGTGGGGGGTGGAGGGGGGTACAGATAGAGTATAATGATTTGTTCTGATAATTCGAAGCCCCTGGTATTGTTGGGGACACCCTAAAGGAGCTCAGAGAAAGCAGTGATGGAGAAGAAATCTTTGCAATACTTTTAGGATTCTGAGCAGTGACTTTAAAAATTTTTAGATTTTTAGATGAGTTTAGAAAAACTCATCTGAGTATTCCAAATCTGCCCGAAATCTCTTTTTGGCTCTGTCAAAACAACATTCTTTGTCTCTTTACTAGTAAATATGAAGGCTAGTTCAGGCATCTCAGTGCATTAGAAATCTGTTGAATGTCTCAAATTTACTCTGCTGTAGCTCGGGGCTGGAGTCTGGGAGACTTCCTGCCTCTGACAACTGTTTTATGCCTACCCAGGTTGGGCCAGCTCTTCTTGAGTGTGTTAAAAGTGGTATGTTTCTGAATATAACAATGCTGATACTTGATCCTGGCAGAAAAAGAAGTGAAAAATAACTCATAAAAAAAATTTTTTTTATGGCTTTAGGCGAGTCAGTAACTCTGGGCAATCGTATGGTTTACATTCTGCAACAGCTGAGCTTCTAGCATTCTCCTCCCCTGGGAGGCGGACAAAGGCGGGGTCACCCACACTGTTTGCCTCGATACCCACAACGCTCCTACACTCTGGTTTGGAAACTTGAGTCTGGCTGTGTCCACGCTCAGCCCACACTGTGCCTCTCTCGGAGTCCCTCCTGCCTAGTTTCATTCACTTCTTTGATCTATTTGTGTACCTATGTGCCTTCCGTTGCCGGCAAGCCCGGGGAAGACAGGGGTAGTATCTCTTTCGTGATCTCTCAGAGCACCGAACACAGAATTTTGCCCGTGGAAACTGCTAGGTAGATATTTGCTAAATGGTACTAATTTCTTTTTAAAAAGTCATGCATTTTTGTCCTTTTGATAAGTATCCTATTCTCTGGATAAGTCTGGCTGAATTTAAATTCTTACTACTACTGTAATGATGTCTCACTTAGTTTATGTGCTTATGAGCCTAAATTCTATGATTAAAAACAAAAACAAACAAACAAAAAACTAGAGGAACGTGGGATGGTATACCCCAGAATAAACCACATAAAATCTTGATGTCTCAAGTTTTCTGTCTTTTTAAAAGAATGAGAAGAGTTACTAGAAGGTACAGAAATATAAGATTGAGAGTGATAAGGGATGACTATTGCAGTGCTGGCTCACTGGCTGTGTGATTTCTGCCAAATTACCTGAACTCTCTGTTTCCTTCCCTATAGGTTAGGGATAAAGCCTAATTTGCAGAGTTGTGACGAAGAATGAATGAAATTCAATGAGATGATACACACATAGCTTTGAAACCATGCAAGTGTCCAGTGAAATCCATTGAAGAGGACTGACTGCTTCTGGGGAAACACATAGAGATGAGAGTCCAAAGGGATCCCCTCTGGGGTTCCAGAAGGAGAGCAGATTTCTGGGGTCTGGGACAGACAAAGGGCCACATATCTTGCTGCCGGTCTGTATCTTGAGGTGAAAACACAGTCTTAGAGGCTACCCGAGGGACAGATTTTGGGCCTGGAGTGCTGGCCTTGCTCATGTTTCCAGGCCCAAGTGCACTCAGAAGCATGGAGCAGTGGATCTAGAGAGACTGTGCAGGCTGGGACAGAGGGTGTCCCAACAACTCGGCACTGATGGCCTGTGCTCCCCATGGGACTTTAGAATGCCTTGGAACTCTGAAAGACCTTGAAACGTAGCCCAACACTGGGCTCCCTTAGAATGACTGAAGTTGTGTTTCCCATCACCCAGGCAGGAAGGAAACTTGAAACTAAATTGTTTTCTAGAAAATAAAGACATGCAGTATTTCTTACATACTTACTATCTGTATCATTAAAAATATTAGATCTGCCACAGATTTTTACTTGGATGTTGGTTCTATTTTCACACTATTTAAGAGCTTTGAGGAAAGACGAATTTTTAAAATAATATAACATTAGATCCATTCAGATTACATATTTGGCAGCTTTATAAAGCAGTCTTTTTTATTTTTAATTAATTTTAATAGCTTGATTCTCTGTAAATTATGACTTTTACCCTCTGACATGACATGGCCACCTCAAATCTTACGTAAAGGCAGACAGATTAAAATATGTACTGATATGGATAAACAGACAGTAGATCATTGATATAATAACACCTAATATAGTGCCCTACATAATTATAGATCTTCAATAAATATTTGGGAAATGAATGAATGAATGGGTAGATTCTAACAAATTGTTAGAATTATTGACAAAAATGTCATTTTTATTCACCTTAGCTTTAGTGTTAGTAAACATTACTTTATTCCAACCCTTATAATGTTAGTCATTGGTGACAATACTCTATTAACCAGAATATATTCTTAATCAAAATAGATAGACCATTTCCTGGTGATACTGAATAATAGGGAATTTATAGAATTAGGTGACACTGCTGGTGGGTATCTCAGTACCTCACAAGCTGAAGGCAATGTTGCCCTTAGATGAAACTGAGAAGGGGGAGGAGTTTGTTCCTCTTGCTCATATTTCTTCTCCCTTGTGTAGCTCTCAGGCTCTTGTTGAAGACTTTCCCTATCCCATGGCCCCTGGATGACAGGGGCCTTTTACTATACCAGCCCATCTCTTGCTTTTTCTCTGTTCATCTAATCATCTTCATAAAAGATTTGTGTACAAAGATGCTCTTTGCCGTTTTAGATGTAATGATAAAAAATGGAGTTAAGCTAAATACCAAATAAATTGTGAGATATTCTCAAGTGTCTAGCATGAAGCTATTACAGATGATGTCTTAAAAAATTATGTAATAACCCAAGGAAATATCAATGTCACTAAGTCAAATGAGAAAATAGCATATAGTTTAGACATGTGGTTCTGTGGGCACATTAGAGTGGATTTGGGGCTATGAAGAGGAATTATTGGATTACAGTTGCCTCAGAGAATCCTTGGTCAAGAATTTTTCTCTATGTGGAGTTTTTGAAAAATATGGGGGTGGGGGCTAGTGACTTCAAGGTCACACTCTCACAAACACCTGGAATGCAGTCTTTCTATGTTACTGGTTTAGGTGTAAGGTAGAGCTGGGGTGGTGGTGGAGGGTTGGTTGATATCCTTGTTTGAAAATTACCATACTAGAATGGAGGCTGAAATAAAAGACTCTCTCACTTTGGCTTAGAGGTGAATCAAAGGAATATCTATGGGTGGGGTAAAGAATTTTTGTGGAAAATAGTTTTGGATTTCTTTGAACCCAGAGGTAAATGACTGATCAAGAAAGCAGATTATAAAACTGTGCAGCAGTAAGTATGGTTATCTCTTGGTAGAGCTGTGAGTTGTTTTAATTTTCTTTTTGAAAACTTTGTTTTCTAATTTCTCTGCAATGAGCATGCATAAGTTTTATAATCAGACAAAAGTAACAAAAATTCTTTGATTTGCTTTTATGCCTAGCACTCACTGGCCTGTGTATCTAGAACTAAAGCACATGTTTATTCATATGCAAATTATAATGCCTTTGAGCTCCCTGCCACCCCCATGCAGGAACTTAGGCTCCTCAGTTCCTCTCTAGGTTTTTATGAGCAATCTTCCAGTACTTTCTTCCTTTCTAACTTCCCTGTCAATCTATAGTGTACAGGCAGGTACTCTTCTAGTGCAAGGTAACTGGCCTTTCCTGGTGACATTGCTGGCTTGCACCATGGCCCTGGTCAGGGGAGAGGAGCTCTGTCCCTCCCTTTACCCCTTTCCTCAGCGTGTTCTAGGATCATTCTTCAAATTCCCAGAAGCATAGCTGAGAATAAGTTGGGAAATTTCCCAAGGCTTTGGTGAAGCCATGGAGCAACGCTGGGGGGAAATACATTCTAGATGCTAACATACACCCGTGACTACACGGGGTTGGCCTCAAAGTCCACAGACCACAAATACCCTCAAAATCCTTTCCCACTGCTTTACTGCCCACCTGCCCAGCCTCTCACACTTCACACTTCCTGGAATGCTTTCTAGGCCTTGGAGTTCACATCTGCAGCCATCCCAAAGAGACCAAAGTGTTCCTCCTTCTTTCCAGACTAAGGTTCACCTCCTCAGGCCTTATTTCTGGTCTCAGTGTTTTCCCAGGATGATTGACAAAGAGAATAGCTGCTGTTTTAGGAAGAAACTCAAGCCCCGCCCGTCAAGTATGTGTGCCCAGGTCATTGCATTCCCACAGAAATTATTTAAATTATATAAATTATTTAAAAATCTATTTGTTACATTAGTTCTTTCTGAAGGTTTCAAACAATTCTACATAAAGAACCTCAAACGTCCAGTCCATGTTTCTTTGAGATTTCCCAGTCCAGTTCCTTTCATCGTCTCTCATCCATCATGAGGTCAAGATCAGGCTGGTGTGACCTTTTTCTCACTCTCTCCAACTTGTCTCCTTCAAGTGGTCAAGAAAACACACACACACTCACACAGACATGCACTCACCACAGACATGCACATACTCACATGTCCACAAGGATGAGTTGCAGGTTGTCTACATCAAATAGTACAATAAAAGAAACATTCCCTGAAAGAAACACGTATGAAGAATCTGGCAATAAACCTGTACCCCATGGTTTATATTACCAAACAGAACACTTAATTTCTCAGCTGAAAACACCTGCACTCAGTTTACTTCACAGTATTCCCCAAGGACAATAATGGGTGGGGACTTCCTTTATATTCTTGTCAGTGAAGGGGCCTCTTGAAACAATTACCCCAAATCAAAGGAAGAGTCTATCCCAAAGGTGAATTCAGTCCTTTGACTTGGAAAGAAAATCCGCCTTGTTTTAAAATGGCAGTTTTACAGGCTATACATAACCACGGTTTTTTGGTTTTTGTTTTTTTTAAAGAGAGGATAATCTGAGGGTACACTTTTAATTGCATCTGGACACCCTTTTGCACAAGTGTAATAATGATTTATGCACCAAAGTTGACTTTTCATCTGCCCTGTTTCTACAGGGCTTGCTTCCTGTGACATCTAACCCCAAAAATGATCAGGAATGCAGAAACCATTGATAATAGCTGACTCTCTTCCTCTTCTCTGGTATCATTAGCAGTTTGGAAGCTGCCTTCAGAGCTCTAATCCAGCTGGGTGACTGGTGTGAAGTCTTCTGGGACCAAGATGGCTTTCCAGACCCTGAGGTGGAAGTGGGGTATTGCGGGGGTTCTGTTCATAGTAGTAGCCTTTGCTACGAGTACAGTCAACTAAGTGGCTGGAAATGCAGCACGTGAGCCAGGATTCCTCAGCTTTGCTCAAATTTTCATAAGGCTTCCGTGTTTTAGGAACAGGATCAAAACATAGAAAGAATGGAGGAGAGAAGCCCCAAGGAAGGGATATTATGTGTGTGGGTGATACGTTTTGACAAAAGTAAGTGAAGAAAACTTTAAATGAGTTTCAATTATTATGAGGTTGCTTACAGGAAGAATTTATGATTGCAGATATAAAGGCAGAACCAGAAAAAGTGAACATGTATCTCTTGAGGAATGATATTAAGAAACTAGCAACAACTCCTGATGATAAATGTGATTTGGTGCCGCAGGAGGGTGTGGCATGCCACCTGCTGTCCTATTTCCTACCACAGCGAAGCCAATTTCTTCTGAAGTTTGATACCTATCCCCTCCTTCCTTCTGTCCCTTACTCAATTTTACCTCTTCTTTCTCTTTAAAAAAATACTGTCCAACCTAATCTGGATGGTCACCTTATTACATATAGCATATAATTGCCTCTCCTCCCTAACCTCTGACTACCTTACAAGTAATGATACCTACACTTGTCTACTAATTACATCCTTCAAGGCCCAACTCCCATTTCCTTTTCCTGCACAAGGCTGGCCTTGAATGTCTACTCTGAAGGTCATACATACTTCACACATTTTAGCAATTAATTGTACGCAGTAAACACTCCTTCCTTTGGAGGCTTATAACCCTTTTAATATGTACCAGTCATTTGTCATCTGTAGTTTTGCATTATTAGTTTGTGTTTTACATCTTTAGTCATTCAGTAAATATTTACTGAATACTTGCTTTAATCCAGGCACTGTGCCTGGCACTGGTAACAAGAAGAGTAAGGCATTGTCTGATCTCAACCAGTTCTTGTGTTAATGGAGAAAACAGGCTGACAGCACTCTCTGATCTGGTATGTGCCTTAAATGAAGTATGGAGTAACTTCTGTAGGCTCTTAGAAGAAGACATACGTAACTCAGCAGAAAAGGCTTCACAGAGACTGGCTGGATCTTAAAGAATGGATTGAAATTTTCCAGGCAGAGAAAGAGGAAGGATATTTCAGGCAGAGGGAGCAAGATGTGCAGAGGCAAAGTTCTAAGAGGGTGTGATGTTGTTGGTGACTGGTGAACCGAACAGTGGAGTCTAAGCATATGCTGTGTGCATGTGGTTTGGAGGGTGGGAAAGAAGATTAAAGTGATAGCTGGGGCCAAGCTTGTCAGGGTCCTTATCTGCTATGCGGAGCTAAGCAGTTTGTACATTTAGCTTTCAGAGTGCTGAAATGTATAAGAAAAGTACTGACATATTCAGATTTATTTCATGGGAAGAGAATTTTGGCACATATATGGATTATGGACACAGTGGAGGAGAGAGACAGGTGGCAAAGAGGCCAGTTATGAGACTAAACTGTAGCTATGAGATACAGAAGAAAGGCTAGATTCTGGGAAATAAGAAAAAAATAGAAGAACCTTCTGTGGATATGATAATAAATTCAGTTAAATTGTACATGCCAGGAAGAGATATACAATAGGCAAGTTGAAAAAAGGACTTTATCTTGGGAAAGCAATCTCTGCCTTGGATGGAGAACTAGGAGCCACTGGCTTAGAAGCCATGGCAGTAGAGGGTAGGTAAGATTACTCTAAGGAGAATATATAGGCAGAAGACAAGGAGGCTGGGAGGACATTTGAACAATACAGGAAAGGGAGGGACAATTGGAAAAACAAGATCTCAGAATAGGCAGGAGGGCATCGAATCTGGTACCTGAGATAAAAGGGATTCTCCCTAAAGAGGTGTCCTGTATTTGAAGAAAGATGAGAATTGACAAGCTAGAATACTGGACTTAAGTAGTTTGAGAGTAGGGATTATTTCTTTACTTACATGTTAGTCCTTTGTTGCTCATAAAACATTGCCTTGCACAAAAGAAGTCCATAATGAATGTCTGTTGATTTACAATAGTTTACTCTTTTTGCATGAAACTCATCTGTTTATCTTTCTTACACTTCATTTCTTTCCTTGCAATATTTATGAGGTCTAATAGGTCTAGTTTCCTATTCTGAATTTCCTGGTTCCTGGGCGATGGGCTACTAGACACTTGTCACTCAAGACGTGGTTCATAGAGTTGTAACATCAGTATCACGCAGGAGCTGAGTGCAAGATTGTGCCTCCATCCTAGATCTACTGAATCAGAATCTGTATTGTAACAAGATTCCCATGTGATTGGAGTGTACATTACAGCTTGAGAAGCACTGGCCTATAGACACCTTTTCGAATCCTTTTGTTCAAAACTCATTATTTTTTTGTTCTTTGCTTCTTCATTAGGCCCTCACTATGGCTTCTACAAGATCAATTTCCAGGAACTGTTGCCCCATGAGGAAGTTTGATATATTTAATTTTATAAAATTACAGATGAGCTTGTACTCGTTTAACTGAAGTTCTTCATGTCATTATGAAAAATTAAAAGATCTATAACATATTCATTTTATAATCACACAAAGAAAACCAACACTGATATAAAAATATTATGTTGCACAGGACCCCAAGGGTTTGTGTTAGATATAACTTAGAAATTCTCAGCTGTGCATCTGCTTTGTTGCTGTTTTCTCTCTCACTGACATAATTTCAAGGTCACCAGTTCCATCTTTTATGGTGTGAGGAGTAAATCAGACTCAGAAGAGAAGGGCAAACTTTCCCTGAAGAGCTGGAATTCCAAATAGAAATGGAAGCAAAATACTGGAAGGGACAAACCTAGGGATGCATGTACTTTCTATTCTCCTGCTCTTTATATGAGAGCGTTTGGCTCCGTTTCTGGTGGGCACTGTGACTGTGAGGTTTTGCCTATTCCTTCGAGTTTATTGTTTTGCTTCACACTTTTAAAATATTTGCAACCCAAGAAGAACTTGTGTAACTCTGGGTATGAATGCATGACTATAAAGATCTTCTGAGAACAGTTTATTAGAAATAATAGATTAAGTGCCATTTTCAGTATTTCCTCTGGTATTTGATTTATGTTATCACCACATAAACAGTACTGGTTAGACTTGCTTATAAAAAAATTGAAAATAAAAATTTTCTTTCCTCAGAATTATTGCTTATGTTTCTAGAGTCTCAAAAGAAACCAAGTTGTAGTCATGTCTTGACAATGTCCAATATGGCTGGCCTTTCTATTTTACTGATGTCATTTATTTTCAACAAAGGAGTAAATTCCCTCTTCTTGGACTAAAATGTGTCTTGAAAAGTAAAAGAAAATTATGCCTAGTGTGGAATTTCAAACCTGAGTGCAAAACATCTGAACGCTGGGTGTTCATCTTTCTAACAAGCTTAGCAGATGGATGGGAAGTGATGTTTGCTGTTTATTTCCTCAACATATCAATATGTGAGGATGTGGTGCAAAATATGGTTTTCCTGCAAATGAGCAAAACCATGCCAGAAGAGTACAAGCAACATAGTTTGTACTCTGGAAGAACTTTAGAAATTGGAGGGCCACTATTAACTTAAAATCTTTCCAATTCTTTTTTACTCATCAAAATCTTAGAACTGTTGTGATCAGGGTTGAAAGGACGCAATTGTTTCTGCTACTCATCTAACCATTTCAAGAACACTTAAAGGGTTCTTTCAGGCAAGAAACACAAGGACAACTGAAATCTATCTGTATTCATGGCTTTGAATTTTTTTAAAAAAGAAAGAACTGTAAACGTAAGCCACCAAAAGAGGCAGTTCATATCAAGTGATTTTTCCAGGATTTTAGTGGGTATTTTTGTGACCAATGACCTTTCTTTGGCTGTCAATCAGTTAAGTATTAGGCCACAATCATGGTTTAATAGCCAATTGGCATTATTTGAGAATAGTTCTAGAATTAGTCATGGCAACTATATAAGGATTTTTGCAGGAGTGTCACACTGAAAATTGGGGAGCTATTGGGAAGGGAGAAGTGGCTTAGTAGTATACAAAACCTGGAGAACGGTCTACTTATTTTTTAGGATAAGTAAGACTTAGCTTTTTTGTTAAATTCTTGGTGCTAGCCCAAAGCCTTCTCCTCTTCTTTTGTTAATTATTGTTTCTCAGTGGCTTTTGTTCTCATGATATTGATCATGGGTTGCCTACATTTCCTGAGAAATAATAAAAATTCCTCCAAGCTAAGTTGTCTTATCATCCCAAGAAGAATAATGAAGTAGATTAAATGCTGAAAGATTCACGTTCCTATAGCTTGAGGTTAGACATTTATAGTCATCATCTTGCTACTAGTGACCTATAAAATTTTAATCTATACCTGGGGCTGGGAAAACCAGATGCCTTAGATACTCATTGTATAGCTTATTCTTGGTTGCAGGTTTCCATCATGTTGGTGCCCCTGGGGTAGGGAAGGTATATTCTAAGCAACTTATACTAGGAGAAATATTTTTATCTCAGTTCTTGAGTTGAGAGCAACACCTTTAAACTAGAGGTAGCACTATAAAATTTTGCCCCAAGAACTAGTGTTGGACTTAAGCTGATCCCCAGGGAAATCTGACCTAGGGCTGGAGAAAGAGTCCAGCACTTTCAGGCCCAATGTGATTCCTTCTTGCTAAAAAGCAGACAGAAGACTCTTTGTTTCTCAGTGAGTTCACAAGATTATGTTATTGCTATTGCAGTGGATGGAGCAGAGGTATCTGGTCTTTGCAAAGGATTAAATATCTTCCCAAATTCTATTTTGTGGCTTCCAATCTTTCTACTCTGTTGAACTGGTCTTTGTGAAAGCACTTCATTCTACAAAAATATTCTGTGAAGTGAATGTAAAGATGTGTCCTGTAGTGGATAGAAGACTATAATGGATAGAGGACTGCATTTCTTGTTAGGAAATCTGGGTTCTAGACCCAAATCTCTCTCCTTGGTAGTTGTTCACTTGGCCAAGTCACTCAATTTCTCTGACACTCATGTCTGACATTTGTAATAATGGAGGTTTAACTAGCTGTCCTATCTATGGACCTGTGTTTTGATGGTTTCTCCCACATTCTTCTTAGTAAGAAGTACAAAGAAGCTAACTGTAGAGACGGATGCCTGTTGTAGGCAAAACAAGAGGGAGAGACTTTTCAGTACATCTAAATGTTTGGTATAGAAAGTTCTTTAATAAAATCCAGAGCAGAGAGAGGATGACTGTGTCTTAAATATGGTGGGGCTAAGGTTATTATTTCATATAAACTTGGGTCACAATCAAATAAATGGAGGAAGAGGAGTCCATCAGGTAGATTAGACAGGTGATCTTTGGAAAGAAAGAAAACCAGGTGATGGCAAGGTGTGTTTTTAACCTAGTTTAGAAGAAAACCAACCATATCTAAAGGGAAGCCCAGAATCATTTTTTCCTGGACCAGAGATCAACTTTAGTCTTGGTAGAACTGGTTTTCAATGAAGCCAGCAGAACAGAGACAAAAGCCATGGACATTCAACTGATAGCTATGTGAAGCTGTGAAATGTACAAGATGAAAAAACTGGGAATACATAGGGCTATCCAAGCTGGAGAACTAGTAAGGCCAGTTAATCCTCTGGAATTCCTTTCCGGAGGTTACTAGAGGCACACCTGGTAAGGAAGAAAGGAAGAGGCTGGTGGTTGCATTATACAAGTTTTGCCGAGGACCTTCTAACTCCCTCATCCCATAGTTCCTGATGTGTCTCACTCATTCAGTGCTGACCACATTTTGAAGTGTAAAATGTGAATGACAAAATCAGACCATACAGTAACAACAGAAAGTGGGCAAGAGTTTCTCAGTATTTCATGACCTTAAAAAAAAAAAAAATTGAACTTTTTGCTGAAAAACATTAACAAGAAGTTAATGCAACAGAGGCCCTTATCTCTGATCCTTAGAGAAAAGTTGTGCAATGGTTTGGCATTTTCTGCTTGTGACCCAGAGCCACATCCAGGCAAATTAATCTTAGTTTTCAAAATCATACCCTCAAAAGGGAAAGAGTAAAGAATGGTATAAGGACCAAGGTAGGAATGTGAGCACTGGAGACTGGGTGGAGAGTCTATTTAAGCTTTAATTGTATTCCTTTTGTTCTTCATTTCCCTGTGTCCCTGATGTCAAAAGGGCCAGCTTCACTGTTGTCATCATCCTAGCCCACTGTCTTCATTTCTGATTTCTACTGGGAAGTACCACTTGCTTGGATGACTCATTTGTATTTCTTTTTCTAGCTTTCTGGTCTACTCACCTCTTTGTTCTGGATGTGTTCTTAATTTCTTTCACCCAGTTCCTGATCTATACCCATTTACCCCTCAGTGATTGGCCCTGACCCACCTGTCAGGAAAGAGGGATTTGGACACTATGTTGCCACATGATTGATGAGATGGTATATGAAGAAGTCCCATTCCAGTTGAATAGGTGAGGGTCCTCACAGACAAAATGGCCATAGCAGGTATTGTTATTCTTTCAGCAATCCAAAGTTCTCCTTTGGAGGTCAAGGGCTGCCTCAGAACAGCACGACTGGCCAACTGTGCCAACACAACCATGAAAATAACAAAAACAGAAAAAAATTCCTTAAATTAAAACCTTAATAATCTCCCCTGCACATTGGGGGTTCATGAAATTAAATCAGGTTGACACATAGCAAGAAATCAAAAACTGTGAGTTTCCTTCTTCTCTAAGAGGGAAACACTTTAAAAATGCTTTTAAGCCTCTCACATCATGACTATCACATCAAGAAGTCAAATATAGAATGCAAGCCCTTCAATGGCACTTACCTGACTTATGGTGGAAAAGGCTTTTTCTTTCGTGGTCAGAGGAGGAGAAAATCTGACGGTGAATGCTGTGAAATCCTAATGTAATTATGCCAACAGTGTTCTTCACCTATGGCTTGTGATACTCATATTAAATTTCTGTCAAGTATTTATTCTTACTGTTGGCACTGTGAATATGAATCCATTCATGTTAACCTTTAATCCCATTTTACAGCTAAATAGTACTGTTAGCTGCTTGATTACTTCTCCAGAAGGAGGGATTTCTACCAGTCCTTGGACACGTGTTCAGGATAAGATTCAGGATTCCTGGCTCTGCCAAAAGTGATCTCTGGGATGTTCCCACTGAGAAGACTTTGGATGCCAGTTTTCACATTTAATGCACTGCAAACTCTTAGTGACTTTTGGAATTTAGTGAGGATCAAGAGAGAAAGTAGAAGGAAACCAGACAGAGAAGGAAGAGAGCCTGATGGAGAAAATCTGCTGACTTGATAATGGTCTTTCATTATAGAGTTCATGTTTTATATCATTTGGTCTTTCAAACTACCTTCTCTATTTAAAGTGTTAATTAATTCCTTTATTCTTTTTGGCCATCAAAGACCTATGTAATTGATGTTCTGAACTCCCTGAGATGTAAATCCTATGTTTTCTTTCTCTAAAGCAGAGTAGTTAACCAAGCATTTACTCACAAGTATCTTTTTTTTTTAAGTTAACTCATTATGCTAAAATTGACTGTTAGTGTTTTTGTATTATTAAGAAAAACTTCCCAAACTTTATTACAGGTTTGCAGATCTTTCGGTGTGTGAGGACCTCAGACTGATAAGCATAAGGCTGAGGTTGGTTGTTTTCAATATCTTCTATATGTATTCATATATATGTTTATATATATATATATATGCACTTATATATATAGTACAAAAGTCTTTCTTAAAAGAAATCATAAAACGAAACCTCCATATGTAAAGTAGCTAAAAATATTGCTGAAACCGCTGAAGAGCACTCTAATTTTATCTGTTACTGTTACCTCTTTTAATTTTTTTTATGTTTATTTATTTGAGAGAGAGAGAGAGAGAGAGAGAGAGAGAGAGAGAGAGAGAGACCAAGTGTGAGCAGGGGAGGGGCAGAGAGAGAGGGAGAAACAGAATCGGAAGCAGGCTCCAGACTCTGAGCTGTCAGCACAGAGCCCGATGCGGGGCTCAAACTCATGAACTGTGAGATCATGACATGAGCTGAAGTTGGACATTTTACTGACTGAGCCACTACAGATGCCCCTGCTACAATTACCTCTTAATTGCTCCAAATGTACCTCAACAAAACTCTTGGGGTCTAAGGAACATAATTTGAGCTCCATCAGACTAAGAAACAAAAAGTGAAGGAGGGAATTTTAACAACTCATTGATGCAGTATTCTTATCCCTCTCTCACATGCAGATAGTAGGTAACTGGGCCAGTAGTAAATGGGTCAAAAGATAAAGAGAGTTTCCCTTTGCTTATCCACCTGTGAATCATTCATATGTTACTCATGAAGACCGAGAATTTGACTCCCTCTTCCCCATCCTATTTATAGAGGACTCTAGCCTGTGATCATATCTGACAGACCTGCTCCAGATCATTGCATGAAGAAAACCAGAATATACTCATTCTCAAAGTTCTGTATTTCATTGACTTATAGAATTAAGAAATATGAGAGACTAATACGGGCTTTTCAGTGTTTCATTTTGTCAAGAAAGGATACTTCTAAGAGCAGCCACTGAAGGATACTCAAGAAGCTTCACACTTCATAAAAGACAGGACATTTTAACAACAAAATATTGGGGAAACCTCGGTCTCAGAATTACTCGAGTCAATATTCACAGTTAATCGAATGGAGGAAAGAACACTTTTCTTTTTGGAATAAGACTCAAGAGTGAATCCCAGCTCTGCCAATTATTCCTTATATGACACTGGCTGAGATAATTAATATTTCTGAGGCTCACAAATAAAATCACGCAATGAAATCACGCAGCCCACATGGTTTTCAGAATGCAACCAATGAGTAGTTTTACATTCCTATGCTGTTTAGTACATAGTAGGTGCTCAAAAATATCCATTCCCTCCCTCCCACACCCTTTCCCCCCTACTCATTTTACTCACCTCAGAGGATTGTTGTGATGATTGAGTAAGACAATAACAAGAGAATGTTTGGTGAACCGTAAGGCATTATTTAAATGTAAGTTTCATGAGACAGAAGGTGCTTTGCTTTAAGCACATGCATTTTCCTTTTCATAAGATGTGTAATATGTGGTGCAGGAACCCTCAGGAAAAAAAAACAACAACAACAAAAAAATAACTAGTGCCTTGTCTGATGCCTCCAAGACTCACATAGCCCCTGGATGAAACTGTATATAAAATGTAGATGTTATTTTAATAAATACTGTCCACATAGTGAACATAGTGTTTCTTTTGCGTGTTTTTTAAACAAAGAACTTTAACCAGTCAGCTCACAGATTTTCCTGCACGGTAAACTCTATAAGGTGTAGTTATAAAGTCCACTGGAGTTATAAAGCGTTTGGAGTTATATTGCATTAAGCACTATTGCATTCAATCTCACCAAGCTATTAAGGTGTTTTATAATGGGATGTAAATATTTATGACCTGTTTGAGAATAACCAAAGAAAAGTGCTTTTCATTATTTTACTTCGTATCCTATTAGCCAGACATATCTTTTAGTGTTTCAACACTTTCATGGCTCAGGAAAGTGATGTCAGCTTTGGTGCAGTATGTGGTTGGGAAGGAATCTGGTTACTTTTGTTACTGTGTCAAATTGCCTCCAAGCTGCTTCACCTGACAGCCTGCCTGGTGAGCTAAAGCCAGAAGAATTCTTCTGTAGACGCATCATGAATAATAATCGGCTACAGCTAAGAAAACACTCTAACTTTTGCAGGGAAACCTGGGAGCACCACATTCTAAACTAGGTTTGCATATCTCTCAGAGTTTTAAGTTGAGAAAACGCATTTCTGCTTTTATTCTCTTCCCTTGAAGAAAACTTGGAAAACGGCTGCACGTGTTTCTTCGAGAATGAAATTCTGTTTTCAGAAATCAATCTTGGTTCTGAAGTTTTCGAACACATCACTATTGTATTAAGTGGAAGTAGTTAATTTAAGTGAATTGAAGCTCTTGCTCCTCATTACAGGATATAGGAAAGTCTGGAAGATGCACTTTTTATTAAGGAAATAAGAAAAGCTGATGCTGTTTTCATGATCACACACTGTACTTGAAAACATCTAGTTATAGAAAAGAGGGAAGGTTAAATATTCAAAAATGACAATTTAAAACCACTTTGTTCTCAAATCTGTCACTACACTTTTTGTCAGATAGGTTTAAATCCTGGTAATTGGTTTATGCCAAAGGACAGAGGACAGTCATTTCAAAGCTTTCCTGTTCACAGACTGTTAAATTGCCAGAAATAACAATCACAACAAAGTGACACATAATTTAGAAAGAATGTAGTGCATGCTTCTAATCAGAACAACAATGACTACAAGAAAACCTACTAAGAGCAAGTATGGAAATGCCAGTATAGTGTTGAATCTAGCAATGATCACACATAAAAAGCAACTGTTTGACAAGGACAGCTGTGAATGATCTATGTGTCCCACACCCTCCCCCTCCCCCAATAAAAAAGATATTCTCATTGGAAATATGGTTACAAATATAAATCACTGATTTTTTGCAAGACCGTGACGGCTTGGTAATAAATATCAAATCAGTCCATTTTAGATCTGTAAAAGGATTCTTTCAGATCTGAAGACTCCAGAGCAACTGTGAAGCTGTCTTTATTCAAATCCTTTGAAATTTAAAGCGGTGATCTTAGACCACCAAGAACTGTAAGACATGCCAACTGATGCTTATAACAACTTAGCCTTCCTGTTCTTCATATCTGATTTTATTAAGTGTCTGTCAAAGAGTATATTTAACTTTCATGTTTCCAACAGGAATTCATTGTCTTTAACTTTTGTTCTATGTTTTAACAGGCAGATAATGAAAAGAATTATTTGCATGTTGAATTTGTACCTCGGGCAATGAAAAGAGGTCTGAAGTTATTGTTGTGGTGTGACTTCCCTTCCTAAGAATAAATTCTATCGGAAGAGGTGGGGATGTCATAAAAATGAGGTCGAAAAGGAATTTTCAACATGATTTTGATGGGCAGATAAAAGCATTTACTATTATTTATAAAAGAGGATCCATTTAAAATGGACTCCTTCTCAATGTAAGGCAGTTAAGAACTTAAAAGGAAAACAGGGCTACTTTTATGTAATTGAGATGTTTCAGACTATATGAAGAAATCCTTTCATTTGCAACTCAGCAGACGAGACCTGGCACACCCCAAAGAAAATTGTAATGGAAATTAGGAGGCAGTGAGGATGATTGAAAACAGATAACGCTTTGCTTAGAAATAGCAAACTACAAAACTTATGTCAATAAGATGCCATTGCAAAAACGTATTGTTTTTAATTTATTGTCAATACATTTTTTAGAGTTAAATAAATTTGAATTCAATTCATTACTTAAATAAAACAAAAGTTGTTGTTTTCCAACCATGTATATATCAAACTTTGAAACTGGGTGGGTCCCTTCTGCCAATTTGGAAATAGGCCAGTTTTGACTTGTGACCTCTGACACTCTCATTTAAATATTTTTAATGCAAAGTTCCTGCAACATCTTGTCCTGGTGAAAAACAGTTTCACCAACAAACAACAAAAGCAAATGAGGAAACTCCGTAACTACTCCTGTTACTTTTCACGCCCCACCATTTTCTATTTCTGAAATGTTCTCACTCTGGACCGTTCTATAATATAAATATTTTATTTTCTATTCATTAGAAAATAGCTGTAATGGGGCAAAATTTGCATATTATAAGATTCCCCTATGCAATTCAATATCTTTTAGTCAATTTATAGAGTTGTGCCACTTAATTTTAGAACTCCATTTATATTTACATTGTTTTAACGTTTCTGTTTTTTTAGTATGTTCATACCTGCTTGTCTCTGAGATAAGAAAGGTTTTTGATAACTGGATAAAAGAAGAGGGGAAGGATGTTATAGGCAAGAGGATTAGGATTCATTCATTTATTTGGTCATTGATCCATCCATTTATTTTAGAGTTATAAATATAAGTTATATTCAGTCCTTAGTATGAACCAGACATGGAAGTGAGTACTTGCAATGGATTTTTCAATCATAATTTGGTGGGTAGACAAACAATTTAGCCATATTATCATCATAAACATGACAGATACTATCACAGGAATATGCAAATGGCACAATGGTAATGCAGAGAGCCTAATAGCAAATAGATCATGAAGGGCTTCCTGGAGGAAGGGCATTTTGAAGGCTAGGTAGAGTCAGGCAAAGAAGAAAAACAGTGCTAGAGTATGAGGTGAGGCTGGTGGAAAAAAATGGACCAGATCCCAGTGGAGCTGTGAGAACAGGCTCACAATAAGTTTTTGTATGTTAACGAGGAAATTCAGATTACTTATTAGATTTCCCTGGTTATAATGATTTAAGAAACATTGTATATTGTGACAGCTTTCTGGAGGGTCACTGGATGGAACTGACTGAATATCATTGAGATGTTAATGTGAGAAGCTAGCATTCTCATTTTATCTTTCAAGATCAGCATATGATTATATGTATTTTTATAATGTTTATTTATTTTTGAGAGAGAGAGAGAAAGAGAGTGCAAGCCAGGGAGGGACAGAGAGAGAGGGGGACACAGAATTCGAAGCAGGGTCTAGGCTCTGAGCTGTCAGCACAGAGCCTGATGTGGGGCTCGAACTTATGAGCTGTGAGATCATGACCTGAGCTGAAGTTGGATGCTTAACTGACTGAGCCACCCAGGTGCCCCTGATTATTATATTATTAATTCAACTTCCATATAATTTACATTTAGTTCAAAGTCTCTGTGGGAAAGGGGGTGGAGAAAGAGAGAACACTGATGGCAATTGCTAGTAAGTTTAATATGGAGAGAATTTCTAGCAAAGGTTTTTCAATTTCATTATTTAAGTCGGCCCTGATCATTATTCCGGGATTTACTCCCAAAGTCAAGGCTTTAAGGAAGCTGACGGAGGAGAGTCAGTATGGACCCCAGGGGCACTAGACTAACACCTTGTCTAATGTGGGGCTATGTATTCTTTGGGTATTGACATTGCAGATCTAACATCTGCTTAGACACTTTGTGTGCTTCTCTGTATCTCTCATAACCAAGAAGCCAATGGAAAAAACCTCAGTATGTGTGGTTTCAGCTGGCTGTGGATAATTAGGATGTCTGCTTCACGCTCTGACCCCCTGGGAAGAGAGCTGGCTCAATCCATTGGAATGGATTTTGTTCTGCTAGTGTAACATGATGGTCAATTACTGCCCATCCTGTTCAGCAGACTGTTGTCTCAAGATAACAGCAACCTACCTGGAGTCTTTGACTTGTCCATCCTCTGCCAGAAATGTGAATGCCATCCTGGCCAGGTGAATCTCTTTTATCAGGAAATATAATTGACTTCATATAGATGGCTACCCTCCTGGTCGAATAAAATCAGCATTTCCAATTAAGACCCAAAAATGGTTTCACAAAAAGTTTTCCTCAGAGGAAGCAAACTCTGAAAGTGCTTGCTCTTTTTCATCACCTGAGTCTACACACCAGGAAATGCTTTGGATGAAGGTGGAAAGGCCAATCCCTCTTATCTAGTCTGACACTAATAAAGCCGTTAACAAGGTCCAACTGAAGTAACAATGGATAAGGAAAGAAGAGATGAAATCCTTAAGATCAGTCCTATTAAGTTGGACAGATGTCAAGTTTAATCAACCAGGAGGCCTTAAGGGCTTTGGCAAATGTCTTTTTTTATATCTTACCACTGTTTTCAGTTGATGCATCACGCTGTTTGCATAGATATAATTATCCTTCAAAAATATTATATAATCAGGAAGTTTTTATTTTTCTATTAGTTTTATTTGCACTATATAATACAAGAGCATCCTAGTGCATTAAATTTTTTTAATTTAAGAAGGAATGTGCATACAAAGTTGTTTTTTTTTTTTTTTTTAAGTACACAACAATTTATATTTAAGACACCCAAGTATAGTTGGGTACTATATTTATTTATGGTTTGAAGAAAGTGATTTAATGCATGCATCTGATAATAGGTAGATCTATTAATGCCCTTTGTTAACAAAGTAGGACACTTCTTTTAACTATCATATAATGGATTTATTGACTGTTGACTCTCTCTAGCAATTTCTTTCTTTACTGTCTGATACCTGAGAAGCTAATGTTTCACAATTAGAGATTTGTTTCTTTGTTTTGAGCTTCACGTGATAGTAATCTTTTAAAAAGTCACATATGAGCATGTACAAATTTACTATATCCCTTCCTTATAGTATCTTCTTATGGTTTCAGGACAGAGCATGTGGATAATGGGCATTAGCAAGGATGGAGGTGGTTAAGTTAGAACTGAAGGAAAGAGATGAGCAGGGAAAGAAAGAAGAAGGGAGACAGTGGGTTTTGAAAACGGACTTCACAATCCTGCCTGGGTTCTGACCAAGTCTTCAGAGTCATTAATTCCACCAGTGAATATTCATTAAATACCTACTCTATATTCAGTAGTGTGTTCAAAATTACCTGCTATTTTCTTTTCAGTTGAACCAAACAGATTGTTGACTAACTGAGCAAGTAAGATTCTTGAGATTGTGGATTAAAGGGATAAAGATAATCCTTTCAGAAACTCTCTTGCCATTAGATCCCTGAAGTGGGCCTCATAGCATTAGGCCTCTCTTTTGTCTTTATAGAAATAAGAAGATACACCCCTTTATGCTCACCTCTAGTTAAAAGTAACAATTTTTATGTGCTAAAAATCTATATTAAAACTGAGGTCAGATAAATATAGGTTCTGCTTCAGATCCTAGAGCACAAGAGACTCCTAAACTCTTTTTCTTCATCTGAATGATGAGGATTCTTGTCATACCTTCCTCATGTGGCAGTTGTAAAGATTTTATATAAGACAAAGATGTATTTAAAGGTCTTATATAGAGTGCCTGGGACAAGTGAGAAAGTACCCAGTAAATGTTGAATGTTATTGTTGCCTACATTGGTAGGGAGAAACACAATGAGAGAAAAAAAAATAGTAGGGAGTGAGTCTCTGATCTAGCTGAAAGGTGGAGGTCCTAGTTAAGGTAAAGGCTGTGGAAATGGGAATAATGTTCCTTTTTTTTTTTAAAGGAAAAATTACTAATTATACACACAATTGCAACAAAAATGTCAGAAATCAAATCAAAGGAAAGATTATCTCAGTACAATTGTTACCTCAGATTCTAGCAGTCCTTTAAAATTTGTTCATGTTGCCCTCTCCTTGTTTACATGCACAGATAAAAACATAACCATAATACCAATCTGATTTCGCTTTCTTTGATTTTTCCCTTATGTAACTAAATTATGTACTTTGATACTATACGCTGACTTGTTTCTAGATCTTTTCATTATAATGAATCCCGTGGCAACGAAAATCTTTGTCCTTGTATTTCTGCATTTTCAGACAATTTCCTTGGAAGAAATTTCTAGGATAGATGTACAGGTCAAAGGATATGAGCATTTTATGTTTTTAAGGGTTTGGCCAAATGGCTTTCCAGAAGAGTTTCCCAGCTTGTGCTGCCATTAGTGGAGAAAGAATAAAGCACAGTCCTCCTGACAACCGGGTTGACAAGGTTAAGACAGTATCATTATTTTTCATTTATCCTCTGTAAAAGATGCAAGGTATCTTTTAATCTGCATTTGTTGGGTAGCTAGTAAGATTGAATATTTTCTCATTTCTTCCTCCTAACTATATTCCCTCCAAAATAAAAGTATTTCCCCAATTTGATGTTGGAGCACATGAAGGGGAAAGAAAGGAACCTACTATGCTGGTACTTTGATCTTGGCATTTTGAATACATTATCTCATTAATCTACACACTACTTCAGCAAGACTGGTGTTCCTAACTGCATTTTATAGATGAGAAGACTGAGTCTGGAAGAAATTAAATTTTATGCCCAAAGTTGAATTGCTGATAAGTGGCAGTCGTTAGATATTTTTTCTCATCATTTTATATGAGATTTTATGTAATATAAATATTAACTCTTTGGGGAAAATATTTTCAACAAATATGGATGACAATCTGTTGTTTTCTTTTTTCTGAAATTATGCTATTTTTGCTCTGCAGAAGCTTAAAATTTTTTCATGAAGTGATCGATTGGAGAGATACTGGGATGGTAGATTGGGCCTCAGCTTCTGTTTTATTTTGGTACCAAGATCAGTTCAGTGAGGATTAGAAGCAGCCAAGAGACAGAACTGTATGTGGATCATTTGCTAATGATTCTATAATAGAAAGTGTCTCCCAGCCTCTCCCATGATTTCTCACAGGATGGGAGAATATCCCGTGAGCCTGTTAGAGGCCATCTGTGGATGAGCTGTGCTCCTCAGCTACTTGCTGGGTGGTCTCTGAGAGATTGCTGTGTGGTCACTATATTGTTGCCTTTTCCACTTCTTCCAAGAATATAAAGAGCCCCATGACAGGACACGTATAAGACTGTTGGCCTTCCCAGTAAGACCAACAAGGATACATGGCGGGTATCCAGTACAGAAGAGGTCATTAGCTGTTGAGTTTAGTATTATTTCTGTTCAGAGGAAGGAGAGAGTCTCACTGAAATGGGTGGAGATGCTAAGAGAATGGAGCTATGTTTTTAGGAGCATCATTTGGAAGTTTTTCAATGACCTGGCCTAAAAGTGAATGGTTTGGATTAGGGCGGGGACAGCAGTGTCTGAGGATGTTTTGGAACAAAGGAATTATAAAGGTCTCCTTCTAAGGCAGAAGGGATATACCTTACTTGGCCATTTGGAACATTCCGGCATTATCACTCAATCTGATCTGCCTCATCATGCAACTGATTCCAATACACCTGGCAGGGGGCATGATGTCATCTCCCAGGCCTGGGACTGATGGGGTGGGAAGGTCCAGCAGCCTCCCCATCTAGGAGGCTCTAGCCACAAAATAACTAGGAGAAAGAAGCTTTTTCAGTAGGGGAAAAGTAAACTCTGTAAAGGCAAGCCTACAGTCAACATTGCCCAGGCTGTTAAGATCTGCCCAGCTCAGCTTTGTAGACACTGTGACAAAGTAAAAAAGTGAACACTGAAAAAGTGCTTGGCTTTGGCTCACATCACAACTCAAGATTTCTTTCTGACCAGTGAGAAATGGAAGCAGTTTCTTTATCCCTCCTGAAAGAGTGGTGACTATTCTCTGATGACAGCATGGAATTCCTAACTTCCCAACCACACCTTTCTCAGGTACTTCAAGAACCAGGGGATTTTGAATAAATGGCATGTGAATAGAAATGCATTTTAGAAATGTCCTCTTCCCTGGTGTGTGTTTACCTACCATGACTCTAATTTGCACAGTCAGGGGTGGGCTCCAATCACAGAGAAAAAAATTTATATATACATTTATATATATATATTTATTTATTTTTATTTTTATATATTTGTTGTTGTGGAAAACTTGAACTTACAAAAGAGGGAACTAATGGAAAGCGGAACTGCTGGAATGAATTCAGCAGTGATAGCCAGGACACCCAGAAATCTGACACAGCTACTGAGATGAGCTGGCCTGTGAATCCTTGTGGTTAATTGGTGCATGGCTAGCAGTTATGACACTCTCTGGGCACCCAAAAACGATTGGAGCCACCCCTCAACAACACTCCTTAATCATGTACAAATTATAACTTTGTCTTCACATTCCGCCTCACAAAATGAATGGTCTCCATCGTTTGCCCATAATGTATAGTTATTATTTCAATTAGTCAATGTGTTCTCAACTGCTTTTTTTTTTTTTTTTTATATGCACTCAAAGTTTGTGTTTTCTCTCTGAGATTCTTAGTTTCTCCATACTATAAGCCTCACTTGCTTAAAACAAAGTGTTTTAAGCAAAGTGCATGTGACTTTCACTCAGGGGTTTTCTAACTACTTTTGATGATAATGATGATGATTGCTGGCCACCTGTCCCATTACTGAAAGCCAGAACCCACTGTATTCTGGGTGGCAAACATCTCAAGGCCTGTACATCATACCATGGGCTGATTGTAACCTTGGGGCTAGTTAATCCCAAACACTGTCCACTGAAAACACTTCTCCTGTTACTGAGATGTCCCTTTCATCTCCTGACTTCCTGCTTCCTGCATTCCTATTATTTATAGTAACCCAGGAACAAACCACTCCCAAATTTCTCAAGAGGATTTACAGTTGCTACTTGCAATTCCTCACCCAGCTCACTCCTCCATCCCTTGCAGCCTGTGTTCTGCTATAACCCATCTGTCCTCCCAAAGGTGAACAGTGACATCTTTGTTCAGTATGAAGGCCTGTTTCTCAGTCCTTGGTTTTTTGACCATTTTTTCCCCTGTTGGTCCCCTTTATTTTGACTCCCTCCTTCTGGGACAGTTTATTTTTTTCTCCTTCCTTCTCTAACTGCTCCTTCTTGGTTCTCTTTCCTCTTGTGGCACTAAAACGTGTGTGATCCTCAGGCACTTACTTCTCTCTGACACGCTCCTTCAGCAACCTGAGGCAGAACAGGGTCCATGACTATCACTTCTCTGGTCAATGCCCACATCTCTACTTCATCTTCACCCTCACCTCCTTCAAGCTTCAGATCCACATGTTCCATATTTGGCTTGTTCTTCACCTACACAGTCTGCTTGACACTTCAGATCCTATGTGCTTGTCACTGAAATGACCTTTGCTCTGACTGTGCCCTTTCTGACACCCCCACTTCTATAGATTCTGCCCCAGCTCCCAGATACTTCAGAATGGACTTTCCGAGTCCTGTTTGGGCAAAGACTCTTAAATCCATTTGTATTTCTACTCTTACTACCATATTTCACCTCCTTTATATTTCTTCCCTGAGTTTATCAACTTTTGCCCCCCATCCCAACACTTCTAAGGCATACAGCACACTGTAACAATGACTTGCAAAGGCATTGATTCTCAGTTACCAGTTGTGAATGAAGCATGGGGGGTGGGATTCTCCAATAAGAGCCATATCAAAATCTTTAGGATAAGAGTATGCAGTTTGAAAAAGCCCTACCTGTAGTTGATTTGCATATGCCCCAAAGGAGAGGCATACATCTCTTCTCTGCCTCTACTACCTTGCACATCATTTTTAAGAAGATTTTATGTTCACTTTTTGTCCTTTTTTATTTGCTGCTGGCAGATTAATTGTCTTGATACTCAATAAAGACCAAGGTACAGTTCTTTCCCTGTTCAAAAGCTTTCAATGGTTCTCTGTTGCCCACTAAAAATTCCAAACTTCTTAACCTTGCATCCTTGACAAAACTTATCATTATGACTGCTTAGTTCTCTTCTAGGCCTGTCCTATATTACAGCCACACTAAGGAATTTCTCTGCACACTGCCAGCCTATTTCACTTCTGTTTGGATCATACCGCCCCTCTATTTGAAATACCTATTTCCTTTATCTTCACCTGGTGAAGTCCCACCTGGACCCAATATCACTTCTATAGGATGTCTTTCTACTCCCTGGGTTTGAAGGACCAGAGGGGGCCTTGTGATTCCCCACAGGACATTGTTTGCAGCTTTCTTTCAGCACCTGTGTTATACTTATTTGTAGAGGCACACTTCTCCTATAGGAGAGTATAAACTTTTGGAAAACAAAGATCCCATTCAAAATTTTCAGTATCCAGGACTTTAGTGAACTATATCTTGACTGCATATATATTATAGAGTTTCTGAGTGTTGTTCCATTATTTATAATTTATTTCTCTTCTACTCCAATGAAATATTTCCAAGTGGCTACTATATTAGACATAAACATCTCAGAACATTAAAATAAAAATTAAAAACCAACATTAGAAACCATGTAGATCAGGGGTCAGCAAACTATAGCCCATGGCCCAATTCAGCCAACAACATGTTTTGTTTTGTTTTGTTTTTTTCTTTAAGTTTACTTATTTATTTTGAGAGAGAGAGAGAGAGAGAGAGAGAGAGAGCAGGGGAGGGGCAAGAAAGATAGGGAGACAGAGAATCTGAAGCAGGGGCTGTGCTGTCAGATGCAGAGCTTGGACTCACGAACTGTGAGATCATGACCTAAGCAGAAACCAAGAGTCAGCCACTTAACCAACTGAGCCACTCAGGTGCCCCCCCAACAACATGATTTTATAAACAAAGTTTTATTACAGCATAGCCACGTTCATTTGTTTATGTATTGTCCATGGTGGTCTCCGAGCCATAGCAGGGTTGAGTAGCTGTTACAGAGACTGTATGGCCTGCAAAGCCTTAAGTATTTACTCTTTGGCCCTTTACGGAAAGTTTGCCAACTCCTGATTTAGATCAATGATTCCTAACTGAGGTGAGGGTAGAGAGAGAGTACAGAGGAATTGAAAGGAATGTGTAGACTCAGAATAATCTAGGGTAAGAACCCAGTGAGAATCCTCACTTTTATAACAAAGCAATTACTGAGGAGAATCTGCTTTTCTTTCAAGGTGATATCCCTGCTCAATACATAGGCCTTTTGGGGAACTTTTTAGTTACTTCTGGGTTTGTGCCTTATTGTTGTACTAAATCAGTGTTACTGATGAAGTTGTGCTATATCTTTCTAGTGTGTGAGGGAGGGAAAAGATAGATGTATTTATTTATTTTTTAATTTTATTAAAAAAATTTTTTACATTTATTCATTTTTGAGAGATGGAGACAGAGTGTGAGTGGGGGAGGGGCAGAGAGAGAGGGAGACACAGAATCCAAAGCAGGCTCCAGGCCCTGAACTGTCAACACAGAGCCTGACATGGGGCTTGAACTCACCAACTGTGAGGTCATGACCTGAGCCAAAGTCAGACACTCAACCAACTGAACCACCCAGGCACCCAGGAAAAATTAGATTTTAGAAAAGAGGAGAAATTATTATACCAGGAGCTCTCAGTAAGCTAGTTAGAGGAATTCAATAATAAACTTAGTTATTTGATACCCAGCTGCTAAAGCAAAAAGTGAGCATGGCAAGTTAGGTAGTTCTCCTAGGCTAACATAGAGAAGTATACCCATTTCCTGAAAAGGACACATTTCTCAGTGCTAAAATCAGGAGGAAATTTATTGAATTGTCTCTGAGAGACATAGGAGACGATATATGCAGCTACAATTTTGCAAAGGATCTAGCCACTATTGAAATGGCCAATTCTCATTACATTAGATTGCAATTCAGGAAGTAGGTTAGTACAGTCTGGGGACATTGGTTGTTGATGCCCTAACTTGTTATGGGAATAGAATTCAGAGAACCTAGAGAATTGGTAGTTAATGTGTTTCTCCATTGGAACATTAGTTGGCTCTGGCAGGCCCTGAATATGGGTCAAGTAGGTGTAGCATTCCAATGATTGCTGGGCGTGCGGTTTTCTGGGTTGATGACTAAAGAGCAATCCATAAACTGAAGGCAGGTAGCAAAACTGATACTTTGGTATTAAAACAGAGAAGCCTTGTGCATTTTTGCCTGGTTGCCTGATGAGCACATGGTGCCAGGTAGTAGAGAGTGGGCACCAGAGCAATTTTATATAACTCTGTGGAGGCACTAAAATAATTGAATGAAGGATAATGATGACAGTCAATAAATGATGAACTATCACTCGAGTTTATACGGTTATTAACAGCTGCAAAAATCATCTTTAAAAAGCTATTCTGGAGCTCAGCAAATTTTGAGCGATGCCATTCATTGTGCTTGATTAATTATTGTAGAGAGAGATCATAGGTGGGTTTGATTTTAAGGAATTAACATTTGGCATCTTTTTGCTGGTCCCCCAAAAAATAATGAAATAAAAATACAGATAAAATAAATGTACCTTATTTTCCTGTATAAATAATTTTGAAGAAATAAAACTTAATCTTATTTTATATTAAAAAACACGTATCTTGAAATAAGTGGCTTCAAACAAAGGTCAAGTGAGTGTAAAATTTGGATTTCCTTTTCTTCTTTATATTAGGGCACTCCAAGGTAGCAAAAGTGTTGGTTATTGAATAAGAGAATAAGTCCATTTTAATTTTTTTAAATCATTTAACAAATTTTAAAAAGGTGACTTTAGTAATTTAGTGTATTTTAGATCATTTCATGGAAGGATAGAATTATTGTCATTAAGGTATACACTAATAAATGATTTTATAAATTTATTCATTTAAAAATGATTAAAATGTAATTTCTCATTCTAGCAGACCCATATTCATCTTATTTTATGTGACATTTAATCTCCCAAGCACACTGAAGGCAGGGCTGTCTTAGGTTGGTTCTTTATGGGGTTTGCAAGTTGTCCTCTTGGCAGGATCCATATGGTGACAGACAGAGGTGAAAGTAGCATTCTGCTCATAGTATAGCTTCATGTATATAATCTTTCGGGTATGTGAAGATTTTATCTTAAGTGCAGTTTAACTCCCCATGGAAAGTGTTTATGTATGGAAGTGGCATGATTAGACCTGCCTTTAGAAGCATACATCCCCCCATATATGGAAAAAATTGGAGATGACAGTGGGAGGTCCATTAGGACGTCATTGTAACTGCCCAGGTAAAGGATGCAAATAGTTGGAATTTGATTATTAACAGCTGTTGAGAAGAGAGAGGTATGTTCTGGAGGTAAAGTATACAGACTAGATGTGGGACCTCTCAGTTCAAAGGCAACTCCGAGGTCATTGGCATGGAAATGGTTATACATAATAAAGTCAAGTGCTGAGGTGACGTATATTGAATGAGTGGCCAATACAAAGTGGGAAGGGATATCAAAAGTTGAATTTGGACTATTCTGAGATACTGGTAGTGGGGGAGAAAAATGAGGGCAAACACCAAGTGTTTGCTAGTTGTAGTATGCTGTTCTGAAGCCTGAAAGAAGAGGGTAGGCTGGAAGTATAAATTTGGGAGTCATTTCACATATCTGGAATTTAAAGCAATAGGAGTAAATGAGATTGCCTCAGGAGGGACTCTAATATGAGAAGAAAAGAGTGTCCAGGACACTTAATATCAGGTGGGAGAGGAAGAACCAGCAAAAGAGCTTAAAAAGCAGCCAGAGAGAGATGATAGCACAACTGGGGAGTGAGGTGTGATGTTAAGGAAGCCCAGAGAAAGAAGAAAGGAGTACATGGTCACATGTCTTGAATGATACTGAGAACTTGAGAAGCATAGAAATTAATCAAGCAATGTGAAGAATTTTTATCAAGAGGATGGTTTTTAGTGTAGGAAGATGCCTGATGGGAGTGGATTGCAGAGTGCATGAGAGTAAAGAGACAGAATCCAAATGTCTAACTTTGAGACTCTTGGCTGTGCAGGGTCCTAGAGGGACAGGACAGTGGGTAAGAGATGACATGTTTTCCTCAAATTCCCAGGTGAGAGATATTAGATTATATTTGGGTGATGGTGGAGAGGAGCTTAAAGGTTGATGAGATTGCAGAGGGAGCAGTTTGTTAATAGGGTTTTTGGAAGGTTAGAGGACTTAGGATCCAGGGTCCATATGTAAGTCTTGGCCTTTCGAAAGAGGAGGGACATTTCTTTATTGTAATTGAAAAGATGGGCAAACGGTTATAGGTACAGCTTTCAGTGTTTGAAGGGTGTATTTAAATGCACACTGTTCCATATTCATAAATAAATACTCATGTTACAATCATGATTCATAAACTCCAATAAAAAGAAGAAGACTGGCGAAACGTAAATTGGAAGTAATTCTATGTAAACATCAGTTTGGATGCTCCTATTTTCACATTTCCTTCAGACAGAAATATCTTTAAATTAGAACAAATGGATCTTTTCTTGCATCTGTACTCCTTTTGAGTGGTTATTATATTGTTGTTGGTTCCACTTTTCTCTTTTGGGTCTGATCTGCAATACATCAGTTTTCTATAATCCTACTGAATGGCAGAAAAATCATTCTCCATACACAAACTTTCAGTGCCCATAAAGATATTCATTTATAACATTAGAGCTGTCACATTCCTTCTCCTTCATCTAGCAGTGCAATTTACCTCTACCTGTAGTTGTAAAACGGAACAAACTTAATTTTACTCTCCACTTTCCTGACAGTTTTAAAGTTACATAAAAGTAACCTTGCTTCCTCTGGCAGTTCCAAAATGTTGTCAGGCAACCAATCTGTCAAGAGTAATGAGACTGTCTTTAAATTCAAATTATTTTGTTTCATTCATTTCTGTAACAGCAAGACATCTGCAAAATGATATCCTAATTTCAGATCCTATAGGGTACAGTCTTTAAGATATTCCTTGCTCCTCCTTCCCATACACAGGTAGACCTGGTCAGAGCAAAGTTACATTCTGGGACCCTTTCCCCTGCCTCACCAGCATAGCACATTCAGCCAGATTATTTTCTGTGTCTCAGCCTGTATTCTACTGTCTCCAGTTGTCTTATACATCATAATAATGGTAATTACTAAGATTTATTTGAACAGCATTTTATAGGTTTATAGTTACAGTTTTCAAGGCCCTTTTATGTGTGTTCTTCCTAACAGCCTTATGAGGGAAAATGAGTAGTGATTATTAGTTATCCCTATTTTCTAGATAAAGCTACTGTGACACAGAAAAATTAAAACAGTTTGCTCAAAGCTACAGACCTATATAACAGCTAGGGCCAGGAGTTGGATCCAACTATTCTATTTTTCCTGTATCATCTGTTTTTCCAACAACAAGATGGAAAGCACAGAAACTTTGGAAACAAATAGATCAATATTCAAATTGTAGCTTGGATTTTCTGAGCTTCAGTTATTCTGCCTAAAATGTAGAAAAATAATACTGATTATACAATATTTTTCCTAAGGAATAAATGAGATAATGTATATAAAGTTCCAGTAAAATGCAGGCATATGGTAGGACAAAATGATCTTTTATTATCATCTTAGTAATAATTGAAATGATAGTACTCGGGGGCTAAAAAATCAATGTAGAATTATGGGTATTTGCATTCAAATATACCTCTTGGGAGGATTCTGATTTTAACCTCCTTTTGAGCACTCTGAGTCAGTTTCCCTATGTGAAAATCAAGGATAATTGGATGTAATTATGCCTATGCTTTGGTATTTCATCAAAGATGAAATGATCCTGGCCCATTTCAAACAAGTGGTAGATCTCTTAGCAAGACAGCCAAACATCCATACATGTCTCATTACCACACTCATCCCCTTACCCCTTTCCTACACTATCATGCTGAGCAGAAGTGGAATTAAAGAGCAGACAATTTTCTCTGATCTTTGTAGGGATGGCAGTATAGTAGACATTTGAAATTTGTTTGAATTCCATCATTCCCCCTTGGTGAGAGTACACAATTACTTTTTTGATGATTAAACCCCTTCATGAGTGGTCTGTGTGGAAGTATTGTTTCTGGTTCCCTGATTTCTACTGTCAAAGCTGAAAGATCCAGACTTCTCCTTTCCCCATCTCCTGGTGGTACATACACTTGAGCAATCTGCCACTTTGTGGGTGAGTGGGGACTTTGGTCTTGCACATATGGTACCAGATAGAAGGAGCAGTTGGGGTCATTCATTCATCACATCATGGCGGTGCTATGTTGTTCACTCACCCTGTTCTGGAACCATGACTGTGGAGCCTACCTCCCATACCTCCTCAGTGACTGCATATTCCATCCATTTTCAAGCCTCTCATCAATTGTGCAATCCCTTTGATATCTTTAATAATGAGTTCTCTTTTTGTAAAGACATTCAGAGCTGGATTCTCACTGAGAATCATAATTATGTTTTTCATGGTTGGTGGAGGACATCTGATCATGCCATAGCAGTGTTGTAGGTGGGCGGGGGGAAGGTATGAAAAAGAAGGAAAGTTTGTAGCCATAATAGTTAGAATGTGATAACAGTAAGACAAGTTACTGGAATTGATTCTTTGATCCATTCAGCATGATGTGTTGGAAAGAGTGAAGGGACCTGTGCCTGAGTTCTTTTTCTGTCACTGAGTAGTTATGTGAGTCTGGGCAAAGCTCATCACATCCCTGGGTGTTGATTTTCGTGCCCATAAAATGAGGGACCAGAAACAAGAAGCTCTAACGTTTCTTTTAGTTAAAAGGTCTATGATTCTTGGGGCGCCTGGGTGGCGCAGTCGGTTAAGCGTCTGACTTCAGCCAGGGCACGATCTCGCGGTCCGTGAGTTCGAGCCCCACGTCAGGCTCTGGGCTGATGTCTCAGAGCCTGGAGCCTGTTTCCGATTCTGTGTCTCCCTCTCTCTCTGCCCCTCCCCCGTTGATGCTCTGTCTCTCTCTGTCCCAAAAATAAATAAACGTTGAAAAAAAATTTTTTTTTAAAAAAAAGGTCTATGATTCTAAGAAGTGCTTGAAGATTGACTCTGTGCCAAATGTGTGTAAGCCATTGAATTGGTTTAGAAGTAGTAAGGGCCCTGGGAGCTTACAGTTTTATTGTGAGGACAGCATATAATTATGTGAAGCCAAGTACATAGTATCTCAAGGTAGACTACGAAATATATACCAAAATGGGCAATGCTGAACATGTGCATTTCACACACTCTGAGTTGGAGGCATTTTGAAGGACGTCAGAGAAGAGGGTGCTCTTTGAATTAAGTCCCCAAGGACAAATCATGTAAATGGCTGATATAAAGGGAAAAAGAGTCTCATTCTAGGAAAGGTGTGGCTTAGAATCAAGAATTAGCCAGGCATGTTTAAGGACAGATGAGGAGGTTGGCTGATAAATTTTTGGGGGGTGAGGGATAAGGGAGTCTTTAGGGGTTGATATTTGGGTCTTATTGTGAAAGTTTTCACTATAGAGTGAGAAATGTTAAGTGTTATCCTATGGCCAGCAGAGAGTAAATTGCTTCTTCCAAAGCAGGACAATAGCATGGACAGGTGAGTATTTGGGGAAGAGCAATTTGACACTTCTGCTAGTTGGGTTAGATCTTGGAGAAACTGGGGGCAGGCATGAGAGCTAGAAGTCAGTATGATGGTCCACATATAAGGAGATGTAGTTTAGATCTAGAATGTGGCTGGAAACAAAAGAATGGGTATGTGGAGAAGAATCAACTGAATTTGTGAACCAAAGATGAAGGATACAAATATCAGAGAATTAAAAGTGACTTTAGAGGCGCCTGGGTGGCTCAGTGGGTTAAGCAATGACTCTTGATTTTGGCTTAGGTCATGATCTCACAGTTCATGAAGTTGAGCCCTGCATCAGGCTCTGTGCTGTCAATGCAGAGTCTGCTTGGGATTCTCTCTCTCCCCTCTCTCTGTCCCTTACCCTGCTTGCATGTGTGCACACATGCTCTGTCTCTCTCAAAAGAAATAAATATTTTTTAAAAAGCGATTTTAATTCCTATTGGTTGGAAGGTTCTTTAAAAATACAAAGCAGATTATTCTATTCCTCTTCTCAAATGCTTCCAATGATACTTAGAATTAAATCCATCTTTACCATGGCCTGTGAGAAGCTACATGTCTGGGCCCCTGGATGCCTCTTTGACTTCATTCCTACCACCCAATCTCTTCGTGGTTCAGCTACACCAGTTTTCTGCAAGCACCTTTCTTATCTAAGGGTCTTTGTCCCTGCTGTTTGTTTCCTTCATCTGGAATGTTCTTCCCCAGATGTTTGCACGACATTGTTATTTTAGCTATATAGGTCTCTACTCAAAAGTTACTTCTTCGGAGAGGATTTCTGTCACCATCCTGTGTTAACTGATATAATCTGATGCTGCCTATCCCCTTACCCTGATTTATATATCTTCACAGCCATGTATATGACAACACAGCCCCATTAATTTGTGTATTGTCTATCTCTTGCGTCAACTCAATGAGAAAGATTTTGTCTGCTTATTTTCTACCTCTGTGTGTCACTTTGTAGGTACTCAGTAAATATTTGTGGATGAATTACTGGTTTCTTAATTGGTGGGTGCCAATTAAATCATCCAAGAAAATAAGAGAACTGATCCGAGGATGGGAGATCCTGAGTTTGATTTTGTGAATGCAAAATGAGGTTTTGGTCCCCAATCTGTAAAGATTTTTCCGTCATTTGAAAATGTCTTACTTTTTTCTCCAACAAATTAACTCCTCTCCCCTTCCACCTCTCCCCAAAAACCTCTCAAAAAGTATTTTGATGCTTGCAGTAGAAAAAGCAGAATGATTTGATTCTAATCAGGGATTAGGAACTTTCAAATGATTTGTTAAATTTATTTTCAGTGGTGCCCAGAGCTTTTAAAAGGGGGTTAATTTGAACCAAAAGAGATAAAAGTGAGGCATGTTAATTGAATGTCCTATCTATCTGTCCATTTTAATATAAAAATCAATTTCTAAAGTACAGTTATAAGGGAAAGTGATTTGCCTAATTTATAGGCCAGACTGTGTTTCCCTGAAGCTGACACCACCTCCACTCCCTCGGTTTCTTGGCAGCCCTGCTCTCTGAAAGGGCCAATTCACTCATCTTTCTGGAGACATTTATGTCATCAGAGCTCTCTCACTGTCATGGCAGCAAACAGCACATATATTTCCTTATCACTTAAAATATAAACATACAGAGCAACCTCTTGTCAATTTGCCGCATCTAAGCTACAAGCATAGGTATTTGGCAACCCTGAAAGCAAGCGTAGATGTCACTCTATTCTAGTCCAGTATAATCAAGAGAAAGCCACAATGTAGATACGTGATACATGAAGTCGTATAGGAAAGGATAGATGGGGGAAAGCCTCTCAAGATGAATGAGATTGTTGGTCTCTGGTCAGTGTTATTGCCTGATCCTGAGTTGTTTTCATCCCCCTGGGCCAACACAAGGTCGTAATGGTGGCTGTGATGGAACGATGGAATGGTGGCAGTGAAGGGGAGACATGGCCTCTCTGTTTCCTTCACTAACTCAAGGTCACCAAACACAGGCTTTAGGAAAACCAAAAGTAGTGGTGTGGGCTGCATGTAAGAGTTGCATGTCTAGTATTCAGTGGGAATTAGAAACTGCAGTCATGAGTCAGTAAGATTCTCAATGATCATACGTTCGGGTCCTGCTCAGAATCCTGTAGTTGCATAAACTGAATAATGTAGATCTAGCCCAAGGATAATATGAAAATGAAGCTTAGAGTCAGGTCCTTAATTTGGGAGGTTTCTATTTTCATTGGGGGTGGTGGGGGGCAGAAATAAAGTTCATTGTTTTAACAGATCCTGAACATCCTCCAGCCTTCAGAGTACTCTGCCCTGTCTCAAAGGAAAAACTTTGCAGGCACTTCAGAGAATGCATTCTCTGTGGGGTGCTAGGCAATTACATTCCCAATAACAGCAGGGTTCTTAGTAGGGAAGGGATTATACTGTTGGGATAGAGGAAGGGAGGAAAGGGAAGTTGCTTTTACATTCCATTGAAATATAATACCATCAGAGTATTTGAATGATGGATTTTTAAAGTATAAATAAATAAATGTTTGTTGGACTGTAAACATGTACCTTAAAATATATGGCCTAATGTGGAACTTTTGCATCTTGTGAACTACTTGCAGGTATCAGGAATGGCAGAGTGATGTTTACTTTCTCTAGACATTGCAGCAGTTTAGGGACCATATTCACATTTTCAGGTCTATAATTTAATAAAGGATTGGCATAGGACATGGAGCTCCAGGCTGTGGGGGCAGTGGGCTTCTTGTCCTGGCTCTTCCTCTAGTGAATGACTACTCTGATCCTGTATAGTTGTCTTAACATCTCTGAGTCTTGATTTACTCGTTTGCATTAATGGTTTGCTTTTCAACCTTGTTGCCAGGTAAACCCAAAAAAGATTTTGATAGAGCTGTATTATTCCTCTTCAGTATGTTACTCACACACATGCAAATAGGCATGGAGTGGTTGATAGGTCCCTAATGTTCCGTAGGACTCTGAGGTTAAGAGCCTCTGGACTGGATCATCATGCTTCCTTCCAAAACTACTGTGACATCAAATACAAATCACATATTTGAACTCAAAACAATTGTATTAATTGTTTATTTGTAACCCGCTGTCTTACAATTGCACTTCCAACAAGATTTTCCATTTATTATTAATGAGACTGATTGTTTCATGAAATAGGCTGACAGGAATGATTCCCAATTACCTAAAGGTCCCAGGGGACTGATTTCTCAGGAAGTTTATTACATGTGCAGTAGGTATGTTACAAATATAATTAAATGGAGGGTGTGTGCTTTTCCCTAATGTTGTGTCTCCATACTTAGCTATCGTCTAATATCTGTCATAATCAGAATTGTCTTGTTTACACACTTTCCAATAAGTTAATTGTTGAGCACAGAATTTACACATTGACTATTGATTGATTAATGACCACTGACAAACACACTGCCCTTGAATTTCACTCAATCAGCATTTTTATAAGGTTTACCCCTGGTGATGAAAGGATAATGATTTACTTAAAAGAATAACCATTAACTTCTAGAATTAGAGCACAAGTAAAGAGAGTTGGAAAGCTCATCAATTAACATCACAGTATAATGGGTAAGATCCAGGCTCGGAAGACTTATAGAGCTGGGTTCAAATCCCAGTTACAGCTCTTCCTAGGTCTATAAATTTGGGCAATTCCCTAAGCCTCTCTTTCCTCATCTGCAGAATGAGATAATAGCAATATACAACTCAGCATTGTGATGGGGGCTAACTGAGATAATACATCAAAGTGCTTCTCACAGTGCTTGCTATACAATCTAGTTACTAATACCTCTATTATTTTTATTACTATATCTACAAAAATGAGAAAAAAACTACATTGACATATTAGAATCATTCAGCAAACAATTGTTCACTATCTGCGGTAGGCTATACTCATAAGACATTGAGCATATAGCACCATTGCTGCTCCCAAGAACACACAATGAACTGAAATGATTTGCTTGGACCGTGATTTCCCCTACATGGCAATGAGGCCCTTGAGGATGGGCTTTCATCCTTATTGGCTTTCATCCTTACTTCAGTAAACAACTCTGGAACAACCTCTGGCCAGTAATTGTGAGCTGCCTGTAGGGTAATGTCCAAGCTTCCATCCCAGCACTTCTTGAACAGGTCCCTGCCTATCTCTCAGTCATCTCTCCCTCTCCTCTCTTTCATATATTAAGCTCCTCCCAAATTACTCACTTATATCTAATAAATCCAATAATCTTTTCCCTGTCTTCATGACTTGTACCTGTGGTTTCTTGGTTTGTTTCCTTCTTTTATTAGTTAGTGATCAGATATCCATTGGACACCTACCATGTACTATGTACAGAATGAATTATGTCCCCCAAAAGATACGTTGAAGTTCTAATTCCCAGTACCTCAGAATGTGACCTCATTTAGAAATAGCATCTTTACAGAGGTAGTCAGCCAAAATGAAGCCTTTAGAGTGAGCCTTCTTCCAATTTGACTGGTATCCTTCTAAAAATGGGAAATTTGGACACAGACACAGACACTCACAGAGGGAAGACAGTATGAAGATACACAGGAAGAATGTCATGTGAAAACAGAGCATGGAAGTAATGTATCTCTAAGTCAAAGGATACCTGGGCCTATCAGAGCTAGGAAGAGGCAAGGAAAGATTTCCCTACAGGTTTCAGAGTCAGCATGGCTGTGCTGATATCTTGATCTCAAACTTGTAGCTTCCAGAACTGTGAGACAATACATTTCCATTGTTTTAGGTAGTCTGTGATACTTTTTTTATGGCAACCCTGGGAAACGATTATATACCATATTCCGGAACCAGGTAGAAAGACAGAATCATAAACTTTTTAATAATAATAATGCACTTCTGTACCTTCCTTCTTTTCGGTATGGATTAAGGATGAGGGCACACACATGATTCTCGGTTTCTGTCAAGGGGCTGAGCAAATAGCAGGTCCCACAATACCTAGGTACTGATGGATGGAGTCAAAGCAACATTGGGCTGTACAACAAGCTCTGATTAGAAGCTCCTAACCAGCTAAAAAGCTGAGTGAGTCTCTTTAGTTCCAAGTGTTTTAGTGTGTCAAAGCAAGGGTTGTGTCAGTCTCCCAGATTTACTTATTTATTTTTTTGCCACAAACACTCTATGATGCCACGTTTTGGGTCAAACATTTTGAAATTGTGAAGCTTATTTTCAAACAATTATATATTAACATGAAGTTATGGGAAAAGATACAGAGAGATCCTGTGAACTCTTCCTGTTTCTCAGAATAATCACATTTTTCAAAGCAGTTTCAATACAAGCTATACTTATTGGAATGAAATGTTCAACACATTTTTCATAGGCAGCTCTGTTTACCTCCCTGGCTTAACAAAATATGGAAACCTGGTCTCGTATCATTTCTACAATAAAATCCTAATCTCTTTCCTTTAGTGACCATTTCACCCATTGGCTTTTGTCCTACTGAATTTAGCTTTGATCAAGGTGACTCTAGGAATGGAGATATTAGTTACTTTTTCACCACTTTCTAGAAAAATGAGTCTGGAAGCATGGTCTGTATTCTTGTCATAGTCTGCTCCTTTTGTAGTAATAAGGAGAATATCAATTGTAATAATCAGGACTTATTGAACACTTAATGTATGTCAGCAACACTCAGACTAAGTGCTTGACAACCATTAGCTTAGTTAAGTCCCAATCCCATGAGGTAGATACTATTATTACATCCATTTTATAGATGTGGAAGCTGAGGCCCGAGGTTTCTAATGAATAGCAAGCTGTCAGTTGGATTTGAACATAGATCTCACTCCAGAGTGTGACTTAACCACTGTGCCACAGTGTCAATGAGTAAAGGTGATCCCATTCACAGTTGTTATTCTTTAGTTAAGCTTGCAGACTGAGCCTAAGACTTCTCATGGGGTCTGCCCATTGCAGACAAAATTTAGGGGTGTGATTGCACTGGCACGGTGGTACATCTTTCCTGCCAATGCCCCAGATGTGGAGCAGAAGAAAGCCCATTCTTCTGTTCAGGGCTCAGGACTCTGAATTCAAGCATGAGATTGAGAAAATGGAAGAGGGCAGGAGAGAAGCGTGCATTGCTAACAACCTCCTTCCTCTCTTTACCTTGGACTCTGTTCTGACCCACAGTGTTACTTTCCTTTTCAGAATGGGAAGAGAGAATCCACCTGACCTCACTCTCACTAGTAATCAATTATGCCAAGGAACCATTTCTTTCAAAGGTCATACAAAGGAACCCCAAATCTGTGTGCAGTAGGGCTCATGTCTAAATTATTTATTTGGTTTGTATTGTATTGTATTAATGACCTTGCTTGTTAAAAACACCATAAAATGACTCATAGGGTGGTGTGCTGTTAAGGATCGACTCGTGCTAATTAGCCACTTTTGTTTTATTTATCAACATGGTTCAGAACTGGAGCAAAAGTCAACGCACTTTAAAATGTGTGTAGTTTTCCTCTCAGGTGTTTGCATTTTAAAACCTTTATTCATCTGCTCCAGGGTAATTCACAGACCCTCACCTCCCTTCTTTCATTTTCTTGATAACTTTTCTTTGGTCTTTCTTGATAATTTGTCATTTGGCCTGGACATATTTTTGTACATTTTGTACATAACATTTCTGTGTATCTTATCCTCATAAGTCTAAGAAGAAACTATAATGACCAGGTTACATTCTGTTCCACAGTCCATGTCCAACCTGGCCTTAATTTAAAACACAAATAATGTGATAACAGAAATCTTAGTCCCCTATGATGTGGTGATAGCAATCCCCCACTTAGAATCTTCAGGAAGATCTCAAAGATCTTCCCCTGCATTCCTCACTTCCAAGGGTGAATTAGAACTCCAAGAAGCAAGAAGTTGATCTCTAAGGTCTAATACATGGAGAGTCAGCTGCCACTAACTGCCCTATGAATTGGTTAATAAATAGCTAGTGCTGGCCTAACTGTGTTGGAGGAAATGGGATGAGGAAGAGTCTGTTTGGATGGAAGCAGGGAAACCTGAGACGTCATAGTTGGCAGAATGTGGGAATAGCTGATAAAGTAGGCACAGGGTGGAGGGGGGACTGGAGAAACATAGAGGATCCAAAGGCCTCCCACTTGACCTCCCCTTCTGCCAAAAGTGGGTGCTAGCCCCAACAGCCCCACATGTACTTCTTCTCAGCTATGTCTTATTACCTTCATCCTATGTGACTCCATTACTATAGTATCCTTGGAATTTGACACCTTGCTTTCCAATGCAGCTGTGAGGGGAAAAAAATCTGCCTTAACAAAGGCTTATCTACTGCCTTGGATAGCTGAAGTAAGGCCTGGAATTATTTGGAGGCAATTTCTTTCTTATTCAGCAGCTGAGTAAAGGCAAGACTGCATTAGAAGTCTTGTTTTCTGTTTAGTACCTGCACCAGGTAAATAGGATTGTTAGTTTTAGATATATTTTTAAGGTAATGGAGGGCAGTGTTTAAAAACTCAGGTGTCTCCTTGAGGCTGTATTTTAAGCATTTATTACAATTAACTCTCCTGTCAAGCATATGAAATATTTATAAGACCTTTGGAATAAAAATTCTTTTTATTTAAGGTGTTAAATAGAACATATATGCTATTTGTAAACATTAAAGAAAAAGTCCAGATCAGGTATGGAGGTGAATCTGGTTCTGTTTGATAACCTGCAGCTCCTGTTGGGATAAGAGATTCAACACAGAAATTATTAGAACAGACCTTCCACCCACCCCCACCCCCCAAATATCAGTGCTACGCCCTAGATTATGACAGACCTGAGGTAATTTACACAGTGCAACACATAAAGCTTACTAATGGTTATTCACTTGGATGTGCAAAATACAAAAGGCTCTAGGTTAAAGCAATGGAGGTGAATCATTTATGAGATACTATCTACTGAGATGGATTGTTATAGCTGGAGAGTTTTTGTTGTTTATATAACTTCGTTTAATTTTGTTTATAGTATTCAAAGTGAAAGAAGGATTAGGGCAGAATAAACAAGAGATTTTTCAACTCACAGGTAATCAGAGTTAGCAGTGTTCTATATAAAAGTCAAGTGCTGTCCATGTGTCATGGAGACACCACAAAATGATAACGCCCCAGAGAGCAAGAGCACAGAGCATAAATTCTCCTCTGCTATTCTTCTGATGGAAAGTCTATCTGCTTTTGGTTTTCCTTTGAGCCCATCTGGGAGTTATTTTCCACCCTCTGAGGGGATGGAGGCCTGTTGTATGAGATACATTGTGGGCACTGGGAAGTCTGAAAATCACACAGGTAAAAAACATCTCTGTGTCCAACACTAAATCCACTAAATGAGAGACTAGGGCCGCCCACATCAGGTTTGCACTGACTTTCTTTATTTTATTTTATTTTATTATTTTATTTTTTTTTTCAACGTTTTTTATTTATTTTTGGGACAGAGAGAGACAGAGCATGAGCGGGGGAGGGGCAGAGACAGAGGGAGACACAGAATCGGAAACAGGCTCCAGGCTCTGAGCCATCAGCCCAGAGCCTGACGTGGGGCTCGAACTCACGGACCGCGAGATCGTGACCTGGCTGAAGTCGGACGCTTAAACGATTGCGCCACCCAGGCGCCCCTGCACTGACTTTCTGATTGAAGTTCAAAATGTCTGCTAAGACAACAAGCTGCCTACTGTTGGATTTCCCCCAATATTCAGGGAGGAGGGGAGATGCCTAAGAGAATGAAGCCTGCTGGCACACATAGACTGGGTACAGGCTGGTACCAAAGGTAGAAGGCGCAACAGGTTGAAGCAGAATATGTGTGTCCTCATTTGAATTCTCCTTAAACATTTAGCATCTCTTCAAATATTTTGTAACTACTGCAGGTCAGAGGCCTTCTTCTGTTTTTCTATGTGGGAGGGTTCATTGGACATATAATAAATTCTCAGTATTAGCTAGTTCTGGTTTTTAAAAGTGGCAATTTAGATGACTTATTTCCTTAATTTAATTGTGGAATATCGGGAAGAAGTTTTTATTGACTACTTTTTGAGATTTGTGCCACTGACTAGCACTCAGTGGGGTCCAACCATTTCTAGGCTTCTCTCTACATCTTTCCATCTGTCTAAGTCATCATTTCACTACATGGATGTGATAGAAGGAGAAGGCCTAAGTGGCAGCAAGTGCATCCCACAACTGGAAAATAGTCTCAGTGAATGTTGAGCTGGTTCTTCTTTGCATTTACATTAAACAGTTGGTACCTGCTAGGTGGACAGCTATAGGGAGGGACAAAGAAAATAGGGACACCACTTTTTCAAAGGAAAGCACAACAGACAGCTGTACATTTGAGATTAAGAACGTGGCATATGGGGGCGCCTGGGTTGCTCAGTTGCTTAAGCGTGTGACTTTTGATCTCGGCTCAGGCCATGATCTCACAGTTCATGGGACTGACCCCTGAGTTGGACTCTGTGCTGACCATGCAGAGCCTGCTTGGGATTCTCCCTCTCCCTCTCTCTCTGCCCCTCCTCTGCTTGTGGTCTCTAAATAATCAAACAAACTTAAAAAAAAGAGAGAGAGAGAGAGAGAGTGGCATATGTAGGTTATCCTTAAGCAACTGAGAAGTAGGCATATGTCCTGAGGAATTTGGGGAATGATAAAAGCTCAAGCCAGGGACTTCAAAAGAAATGACCACACCACAGTGGGTTGAGTACTAGACTGGTTGGAGAATTACCTCAGTCTCTCTGTCAAGAAGTAGAGACCTGACTTCATAGTATTCCAGGAGGGATGAAAGGCAAATGATGCATGTCAAGAAAGTCAGGAGGATATGTAGCAGAGGATAAGAAGTTTGAGTTTGCAGGAGCGAAAACACCAAAGAAGGGGAAGTGATGGAGTTGGGGGGTGAGTTTAATGAGAAGATGGGGCAAAGAAACAACTGGTTTAATGTACAAAGGTCACAAGGCTCTATTATAACTCCAAAACTGCAGATTAGCAAAGGAATCTAAATCTGAAACCAACTCGTGACTACTTTGTTTTTGGAATGGGATTGTAAAACTTGAGCCCTTGAACAGTTGTATCTGTGTTTTAAATTTTTTAAATGAGAGAGAAATTTGACCTCCACATCAGACTTAGGAATGGTGAAAATTTATTTAGAACATTTTCTCTCCATTTGCTGCTGTGTGGGCTGCACAGGGATATTTTGCCATGTTCTCCTCTATGGTAGCTATAAACTTATGATGTATCAGTTTAAATAAAAAGTAAAAGTCTTTTGTCTGAGTATTGATGGGTCTGAGTAGATTTTAAAAAAGTTTTTACTCCTAAAAATCTTGTCCTCTACAGGGTGATGTGAGAAATGCACATATCTATAATTAGAGATAGAAAGAGATCCATATTCCGTGAAAAGTGTTAAGGAAACACCGAAGGAGGGCAAATGGATTTAAGATACTGAACACAGCGTACACAATCTGAAAACCAGGGTTCAAGCCCTGAATCACATAGTTATAAAACACTGTTCTCGGTGACCACTCAAAATAATTTTGAATTTTGTAAACATCCCAGAACTCTCTATTCTCACAAGGCTCACCTCCTGGTAAGACCATGGTTTTTACATGACCCGCTCACAAAACGAGGTATCCATTAGTGAAAAGGAAGATTTCCATATTATACGACTAAAAACTCAACAAGGGGTGAACAGTGTGGATGTTAAAAATACTGAGGTAAATTTGCAAAAGATAATGAGGCATTTTGGCCTTTCTGGAATAGTTGACTTTTGATAAATAAAGTACTTGCCTTTTGATGGTGGTGTTAGTGTTGGCAGTGGGATGTGTTCCATTCGACTTACATAGGACTTCTTTGGGGAATAGTCAGATCTTTATTGTGGGGACATGGCATATATGTCACTTAAAGGTTAATATAAGGAAGAGAACCCTGCTTTTTTGCTGCTGTGATATTAATTATTGCTATGATGACTTTCTCCAATGGGGATGTATTCTGTCAGAATGCAAGTGGGTTGGGGGCAGAGAGAGAGGGAGACACAGAATCTGAAGCAGGCTCCCAGCTCCGAGCTGTCAGCACAGAGCCCCATGTGGGGCTTGAACTCACAAGCTGTGAGATCATCACCTGAGCCAAAGTCAGATGCTTAACCAACTGAACCACCCAAGCACCAACCCCCCCCCCCACCTCCGACCTCGTCTATCTTTTTAAAAAACCATTGACAATGATGAGAAAAGGAATGCAGGGCCGTTTGTAGTGGCAATTTACTCAAAAAATACCTCTTCTGGGGCACTAGGGTAGCTCAGTTGTTTAAGTGTCCAACTCTTGGTTTCAGCTCAGGTCACAATCTCACAGTTTGTGGGTTCAAGCCCTGCATTGGGCTCTGTGCTGGCAGTGTGGAGCCTGCTTAGGAGTCTCTCTCTCTCTCTCTCTCTCTCTCTCTCTCTTTCTCTCTGCCTTTCCTCTGCTTGTTCTCTCTCTCTCCAAATAAATAAATAAACAAAAAATAAAAAAAAAAAAAGAACAAACTCCCTGGCTTTGACAGTTAACCTCTCTGTGTATCAATTAAAATAAAATGTCTTCTGCCACATTGCTGCAGGAACCCATAATGAATATATTAGTTGATCTTATGGGTTGAGGCATTGAAACCTATGTCAAATTACACGCGTAACCTGAAAGGGTATATCAGTTAGGATGCATTCAGTTATGAGAAACGAAAAGCAATCTGACCATGGTTTCAACCAAAGAATATTAATTACATACAAGCATTTGGAATTTAGGTCACCTAGAACTTGGTTCATCTACTTAGAGATACTATAAGGCTTTTCCACCTTTCTGGATTATCATTCTTATACTGTTGGCCTTTTATCTTGCTAACAATCATTCATGATTACAAAATAGTGGCCATGGCTTCAAGCGCTTAGTTCTCGCACCATGTCAAGGCCAAGAAACCAAGTGGTGAGAGCCAGAGGGATTTCATCTTAACAGCTGGTCCCATGTCTCATGGGTGTAGAATCAGTCACACGCAGGGAGGTCTGGGAAGTTGTGGATATGAAAAGAAGGAAATGATCAAGTACAGTCATGATTTATGCAACAAACCGGGATGCTGTTATCAGGAAGGAGGGAGAATGGCTCTTGGGTAAATCTCTAACAGAGAGATAATTTGTTATCTTAATTCACTGGAAGTACTTTTTTTTTTTTTTTTTGACAGCATTATTCTTAGGAAATGGACAGAAGATAGGTAGAAATGATAGCATGCTGCCAATGAGGAATGTCCAGACAAGAAAGAGAGTGCAGAAACTGAGACTGCAAGATTGAATTCAGTGCTCTTGGGTTCCTTCTAGTTCTAACATTGCGGTTCAACAAAGTGGGGAGGCACTAATTATTCTTTTTCTACTTTCTCATTTTGTCAGTGCCTTGTTGCAGATGTTGAATTTGTGGTCTATATAGTTATTTAGGAGTAATTCATACAGGGGCCTGCTTCATAGTTTATTTTGAGCCCCTGTTTTCAGAAGCTGAGAAGGCATATTTTTGGAAGAAAATACACTTTGTATTTCATTGATATCTTGGCTGCCAAGAAAACCAGAAAGTATACTGCAGGGTGTCTCTATGTAAACATGTAGGGCTTCAAGTTTCATTTGGCCAGGGTCTCCAGATTCCAGCAACTGGCTGTGCTCTGAAGACCCTCCCTCCTGCTAGGGAAGTGGTCTGACTTTAAGATGCTCATCCACTTTGCCTAATTTCTGTTTAGGGCAACCAAATCCTACACAAAAGTCCTCTTCTCCATTTCTCTATTCAGTGGGAAATCTTGCTATAGTTACCTCAAGGGGTTGTTGTGAGAAGAAAATGAGATAATGTATAAGACAGTTCCTTTGAAAAGGTTTACGAGTGGCATGTAGAATGCTCAAATCGCTGCTGCTGATTCAGAGTATTTGCAGAGCTGGACAGTCAGGTTTGAGGTACTACTGTTGATTAGTGTAATCTCAATGTTCAATTTTATTTTGTTTTCTTAGCTTTTGTTCCACCCCCCCCCCCCCCCTTTTTCCATTTTGGCCTCAAATGCTTAACTTCTGTCTCCAGGTTCTTTGGGCACTAGAAAAAGCTATATAGACAATCTTCACTAATTTCTGTTCGTGTAAGGACTTTTTATTTGTTTTTGTTAACAATTTCATATATAGTATTGGAGACAATCAGTGATATCATCTGATGGGAAAGTATAGTGAGGAAGGTTAAGGAATTGCAAGATGAAAAAAAAAATCTTACAGGTGAAAGAGTTATATCTCAGGAATGAGCAAAGCGAGTTGGCAGATGTTTAAATGATCCCCTTAAGACATATACTGGGAGCCCTGAACACACCACTGGACCAGGAGTCACCAGGAGTGGGTAGAGTGCTGGCTCCAATACTAATGTTCAATTTGTGTCTTAGTAAGTCACAGGCGCTCCATGAGCCTTAGCTTCCTCATACACAAGATGGAAAATTCTCAGAGTGCTGACTAAGAACAAGGAGAGAATGCATTATCAACCAGATGATCTGTAAGACATCATCCTTCCAAACTGAAGACTCATGGTCTTCCCCTGTCCGTCCTCATCTTTATGACTGTGACCCTACTCTGAATCATTTGTGAGCATATCAGACTTGAAGGGGCCTTAGAGATCAACTGTTTAGCCTCTTCTAGGAAGTATTCATTGTCATAGAGACTGCAACAAAAAGTCTGGGCTTTGAACCAAGGCCTTCTGACTTCAAATCCATTGTGCTTTCCATTTGGAGAAGATTAAGTAAACTTTTTTAAAGGAGAGGTCTCTGGGAACATGAATGCTTTTGTTTTATAGAACATATGTAAATTTTAAAAATTGCCTTCTGGCAAAACTAGTAGAGAAATGGAAAGGAAATTACCATATGTGTAATGGTATGTGTGAATGTATGCATTAAAAAGGTCATTTGAAAGGGCATACCAAATGTTCACTAATATGAGAAAAACCCAGCAAATTATAGCACATCCCTTTAATAGAATATTATGCAGATTTAAAGATGATGTTTGTAAAGATTATTTAGCAAAATGGAAAATGCTTATTTTATAATATTAAATGGAAAAAGCCATGACATTTTATAAATACTTTAATTATAGTTATGTTAAATATATTTCAAAATTATTGCAAAGCAATATATCAACATTCTAATATATATATATATATTTTTGTTTTGTTTTGTTTTGTTTTTGTTTTGTTTTGTTTTGTTTTGTTTTGTTTTTGTTTCCCAAGGAAAAACGATGCTACTAAACAGGCAAGCTTTTAAGTCAGGGTTCCAGCAGAAGACTAATGGCATCCTGACTTTGGAATCATTTGAGGAGGGTTTAATGGAGAAACTGTGTTCAAAGTTAGATGCAAGTTAGTGATATGCCCTGGGGCTGGTAACATGGGGGCCTAGAACACCACAGGACAGAGTCTTCTGGAGAGTTCTGCCACGAAAAAAGCTGTGATTATTTAGTTGAGGGATGAAATCAGCAAAGAGAGAGGACAGGGAGGAACCAAGGGAATAAGTATGCCAACTTCTCTCTCTCTTGCATCTCCAAAAGCCTTCCAGGGGTCCCCATTAACCAAGCCCAGTTAGAAGCTAGAGGGTATGGGAGCCTCTTGATATAGTCCATGCAGGCTCAGGGCAGAGATCTGGGTGGAGACTGTACTAGGACAGGTAAACCCAGCACAGCAGGACACACAGGAATAGAACTTGTCTAGCTTGTTAGATTGTCACAGGATTGGCCTCAATGTTCAGATCTTAACTGTATTTCTTCTAAAACAGATTGACCTTAAGGGCCTTCAGACTCGGATTCTCTGGAATGATAGCCCATAGATAGATCTATTAGTAGACTATTTCTAGGACCTCTGATATATATGAAGTGCCCTCAAGAACTGAACACACAAAGTAGTAATGGCTTGATTGCTTTAGAAGAACAGGACAATAGTCAGAAATAAAGATCTGGAGAAAGGTCAGGATTGGAGAATCATTGACATGTTGAAGGTGATTGATGCTATAAAAGGGGATAAGATGGTTAGAAGGAAGTGAAAAGGAGCTGAGAATAGATTCCTGTGGAATCCCAGCTTTTCAGGGTCCAGGAGAGGAGAAAGAAGGCAACAAAAGACACTGAAAACTGCTAAGACATATTAAAATAATAGTTAACATTTACTAAATACTTATTCTGTACTTATGCATTATTTCATCAAACCATCACTGTAGTTTTGTGTGAAATATATCATTATTATCTTTACAGGTACAGAAATGGAGGCTAGAAAATTTAGCTTATGAAAAGTCATACCACCTAGTGAGGGGCTGACAGAGGATATGAGTCAGGTTCATCTCTATTCTAGAAACTGCCTCCCAGGAAGCAAGAAGGAGGAATGGCATATTGTAAAATCCAAGGGAAAAGAAAACTTTGGGACAGGAGGAGGAGAATGTTAGGTGGTCAGCAATGTTAAATATGACAGCAGTCAGTTAAGTAGGATAATAGCTGAAAAGATGTCATTTTAATAAAATAATCTCCCAATCTGTAAACAGTTAACGCAGTATGACTAAGTCTAACATGGTTTTGGTATATTTGCTTTTTTGTTTGTCATTATCCTGAGCCTAAAATTTGAGCTCTACAAATGCTATATTAAAATTTTATTATTTTTATTTTGAGTACAATCTCAGATTTCTATCATAAGTTTTTTTTTTTTAGCTTCCTTTGGAGTTTTTGCCTTGAAAGGTTTGTTTCTGATAAAGCTTGATATATTAAACGTTGGCTTTATGAATGTGTCTATTGTTTAAGGTTACAGATACAATTTTGTGTTTATGAGGGAATGAGACCCAAGCTGCTGAGAATTATTCCATTCACATATGTAGACAGGAAACAGCATGTGTATTAACAAACTGATTGGAATAGGAGTTATATCTCATACTCTGAAACATTTGACTTGGGTGCCATCAGGCATTAAGCTGTTACCACATTAGAGCGCAGTAAAAAGGCAAATTTAGGAAATTCCTGAAAAGATGATTTCTCCTATGATCTGATGATGGTACAGTAAATTCTTAGTTTGAGAGTATAGATGCCATTTCAAGTTAAGTATATGCAATTTAAATTAAAGATGCTCAGATGTTAGCTGGCTGCCACAGCATATTGGCAACAGCATGTGTTTGAACTAGAGCAGATAATTCAAATGGCTCGTTATCCACTTACATTCTAATCATCTGTGAGGTGGCTTCTCTCTGGGCAGACTCAGCATGCTCTCAGGGGAGGTTTTATAGCTTCTGAACTTATAAAAAGGGAAAAGGAGATGTTCTGGCTGCTGTGACTCAACCAGTCCCATCCAGTGTCTGAACTGCAGTTAGCTCCCTTGTGTGCTATTAGGAAAACTCAACTCTTCTTTGGGCTTTAATCCTTATTTTTGCAGAAAATGGATCCTGAGACTGTTTCCATGCTGAGTGTTTCAGTTACTAGTGCTGCATAACAAATCACCTCAAAACTTAATGACCTAAGAATAGCAATCATTTTATTATTATCCATCATGGCTCTGAAGGTTGATGGGACTCATTTAAATGGTTCTCTCTTGGGGTGTCTCATGTGACTGTAGTCAGATGGTGGCTGGAGCTGGAGCCACCTTGAAGATTTCCTTATTCACATGTCTGGTGGTTGATACTGGCTGTCACCTGAGACCTCAGCTGTGCTATTGGCTGGAATCCCTGTCTGCCATTTCTATGTGGCTCCTTGGCTTCTTAATAGCCTAGTTCCAATGGTTAAGTGTCCCAGGAAAACCAGGCAGTTGTAATGCCCTTTATGACCTTTCTTTGGAAGTCACATAGTATCACTTCCATTGTCATCTCAGACCTGCCCATATTTAAGTGGGGGAGAAGGGACATAGGCTCATCTTTTGATGGGAGGAGTGTCAATGACATACCTGTGTACAAAAGAACATGTGGAATGAAAGATCATATTTGGCTATCTAGGGAAGTGTAACATAATCTGTCTCACCGGGGATATTTATTTATTTATTTATTTATTATTTAGTAGGCTTTACTCCCAGCACAAAGTCCAATGTAGGGCTTGAAGTCATAACCCTGAGATCAAGATTTCAGCTGAGATGAAGAGTTGGTCCCTTAACAAAATGAGCCACCCAGGCACCCTTGGGGACTTTTCTTCAGACATATCCCTGGGCAAATCTGTGAAGCTCCAAAGTAATTTTCCCATTTCCCATTTTAGATCTCTGTTTGCTTTCAGCAAGCTTTTCTTAACATGTAGGTTCCCCTGGGAAGCCAGGATTCCATGTTTCCATTGGCCTACGACTTGGTTCACCTAAACACTGGCCCATGATCAGGACCTTTTTTCTAGGTATCCTCTTATCAAAACTTGCCTTTTTGTGGCACTGAGGGCCCCCCATCCATTCTCTCTTCTTTATGAATGGCTGGAATGTGGCTGCCTATAGCAATCCTCCTGTACAACATATGTGGCCTACTTTTTATGAGAAGCAAAAGGAGATTCTTAACCAACATGTCCCATTTTAGAGGTATTTTGGTAGTTTGAGCCCAAAGGAGCTATGAAAGCTCACATTAGGTAGGCCAGTTAGCCTTTTGTGGAAGAAGTTGGCCTATGTGGGATGGTTGTAGGAGCATCCTGGCCTGCTTTTACAATCCAATAAATTTACATTGCATTAGGATTGAGTTCTGCTCAGGTACTGTGCTGGGTACTGACAGTACACATGTTAATGAGATACGGATTCTACCCCAAAGATGCCAGCTATAGGCATCAGTGGCCAGAATCCCATAGTAACTAGAGCTTTGAGTTAAGCCATTAACAGCCTGTGATTAAGTGGAAACCTATTATCTTTAAGAGATAACATGTTAAGCCATTTTTATGTGTTGACCCTTGATGTGGATTCTATGAGCCAGCAGATATCAAAACCCTGAGGAAATTAAATATCAGATGCATACGCTTCTGCAGGAGAAAGGAGAAGTAAGAAAATGTCCTAACTTGGTAGAAGTAAGGAATGAAATGAGCTGTTGGGAGAGTCCATAGACAAACACTCTCTGCAGTACACTTTGTTGGTAACAGATGAGAGACTGTAGACCATTGAGGTTCAGTTCATGACCCTGGGGCAGACTGACTGCCTTATTTTGTATCCTTTCTCTGCTGCTTATGAGTTATGAATTACATGGTCTTTGGTAAATTACTTAACTTTTTCAATGACTCATTTTCATAATTTGTAAAGTAGGGATACTAATAGTAAATATAGAGTTGCTGTGAGCATTAATCAAATGAACTAATAATACTGACTAAATGCTTTGCCCAGTGCTTGGCACATAGAAGATACTTTCCTTGCATTTTAAATAAGCAAGGAGATTACTTTGTCCTATGTATTTTGTAGTGAAATTAACTAGAGAATTTACATATTCCTACATCAGTGATGTCAGAGGACTAATAGTACTCTCTCTCTCTTCCCCTCTCTCTCTATATATGTATGTATATATTATATATGTTATTATAGAATTGTTACCCTATTCTTGTCTATTTACAGCATAACTTGGTATCACCTTATGGTCATATATTTGGGGAATTTCATTCCTTTATTTCTAGATTTTTCTTCTTCAAACTTTCTTTAATATGATTGGGAAATTGTGAGGGGTGCAGTAGGCTCTTCTGTTCTGGGAACTCATCAATTTAATGTGATTCCATTTGACAGTTTTATATTCTTCTGTTCTTCTATTCTCTGCCAGTTAACCTATCTGCAAGGTGAAATTCTTGAACAAATTGTCTACCCAAAGCACTGCTCTGTAAAATAGATGATGTGCCTTGAGTGGACATACTCTGTTAAGTCATATGAATGGCCAAGGTTGGAGAGGACATTGGGAGTTCCTATTTAAAAGGATAATAGAAGAGAGGAAACTGGGGAAAATATTTGGGTGACCTTTGTGGATATATGGCAAAATTGTTTAGATCACTTGTATTGTGCCTTCTCTTGAAGGTGTAGATAACATTCTTCCATGAGAGCTTAACCCTGTCACCATCCTTCTGCTTGGAACCTTGGAAAGATGGAAAACCCATTTGCTTCTCTTGTTGTAGAACACCCACGTCCTGAAGGCTAGAATAGACCTGTGGTTCTCAGCCTTGTCTAAGCATCAGAATCACTCATGGCCCTTAAAAAAAATTCCCAAGCACTCACAACTCTCTGAAATTCTGGTTCTGGAGATCTGGAGTGAGGCCAGGGCTCTCTCCCTACCACTCTTTTTAAAAATACCTCCTGGGATATTCAAAATAAATGGAACAGACACATAAAGAGCAATTAATCTATGTGATATCAATTTAATATCAATACAAACACTGACATTTCTCACATATTTTGTTACATGATTATCATACTTTGGATTTTGCAATCTCTTTGAAAAGAGGTCTATTAATTTTGATTTACTGCCATTTTAAGACTAGGGTTTATATAGCTGGAGACCTTAATCCCCAGCGATGAAAGGTTATCTCTTTTGTCTCTAAGTTATGACTTAAGATTCAAAATGGTAGAAATACTCCTTTAGCATCAGTATGAATTGCAAGTGGACCAAAGAAATTCAAGATACACAAGAAAACATATTTGCCCCTTAATTAAAAAAATTCTTTTAGATTGAAAGAAATAAATAAAACTGCATCCTGGAAAGTATAATGGAAGAACATTAAATGATGTCTGCCAAAACCTCTCCTGCATTATTCCAATTGTGGTGCCAAAGGCCAATTACAACTTGTTTTGTGGTAAGAGATGTGTCTGATTTAGACAATAGAAGATTATAATAGAATACTGAGAATTTTCATAGTAGAAAAAAGACCAATCTTTCAAGGTATTTGTAATGCAACAGAATGCTTTCCTCCAAGGTTTAAACTTGCACACTTATACAGTGCTGCCATTGTTTCTTCTTCTATTTCTCTCTCTCTCTCTCTCTCTCTCTCTCTCTCTCTCTCTCTCATTCTCTTGCTTGGTTATTAAATGACTTAAAAGTTCAAGGCTTTATCATTGACGACAGATAAGGAAGTAGAACATAAAAAAAGGTTTTGATGCTAGTTAGAAAAATGGGCCCAGTCTAAATGTTTTACCAAATAATGTTGCTGTACTGCAAAAGATTCAGTTTTGTCTTTTGTTGATTCATGATTGTATTTGGGTGCCCTTCCCAATGCAAAGGGAAATAAACACACTTCTCTTAGGTATTATTCCTTTCAGGGAGAGTATGTCTGTTTGAATAAAGGAGGGGATTATGGATAATTTATGATATTTCTCAGCATCGTTGATGTGAGATGAGGTTGATCCCTCCCATGCAGAGGATGGAAATAAAACAGCAGGCCATGCTTCTCTCCAGATCAGACCAGTGAACCTCTTGGTTCCAGGAAAAGCTAGTTATATCCAAGGCATAATCTTGCTTCATGCCTCTGTTTGGGAACAATTACTCCCTTAGCATCCTACCCTAATTGTTATGGTCTACTGAGATGAGAACACACCAACTTGTCAAATTTCCCCCATTTTCTGGCTACTTCTTCAATGTTCATTTCTGGGATTGAAGCTGGAAGAGGGCTAGGAGTTATTATTATCTCCCTAATCTTTATTTAAATGGCTCTTGAGTGGTGGTCTGATTTTCTCCCCAAACCACAAAAGAGATTACCTCTTAGCTCCTTTCTTCTTGTATGCTGGATATAGTTCTACTGACATTCTCTATTTAAAAAATCTACAAATTTATATTAAATAGACTGTAGTGATCTCTTTCAAATGAATTATCTTGATTGTTTTTGATTTCTATGTTTCTCTAAATTCTCATTTCCCTGATGATTGGGACTGTGTCTTATTCATATTTGTGTAATATCTTATATAATGTTCAAGATATTTTTGTTGCAATAGAAACTTCACAAGTTTCCGCAAGGTCAGTTGCTTTTGGGGTCCTGACAATTCTACACTTGCTTCTTGGTTTTTTTTTAGGGGGGTACAGTGGGGGCTGGGGAGTATAATGAAAGAAGTGGGAGGGGTGTTTCCAGGAGAATTAATCCAAAGGTTTCATTGGTAGTTTGCCTGGGACTACCTATTTTAGATTCACCTTGAGAGCAGATGGTAACACGTGCCTCCTGAGTAAATATTAGGCCCAGATGAGGACAGGGCTGATTGTTGCTGGACAGGTAAAGCTTAAAATCATTTGCAGAGTCATTTCACAGCACATGAAAAATGCTTTCAGTTTTCTTTTCAAGCTACAGGCTGACACATGAGCCCATTTAAAGTCATTAGTGTATTGCAGACATGCTCTTTTTCAAGCACTTTAAACTATGATAATGTTCCAGTGGAAGAAGTAGGAATTTGACTCACGGCTCATCAGTTATCTCATTACAACATGCATGTTGCCATGATCTGCTTTTGGCAAGTGTGTTGTTTGATTTTTTTTTTGTCCCCGAATTCCTGTCTTGCCCTGCTGTGTCACCGGTGGGATGTAACTACTCTTTGCTGAGTTTTGCTAAGAGGGTAAACAAACTTGTTCTGCGTGGGTAAATAGGGCACATGAGCTGCCTAATGTAGCTCAAGGATTTAAAAGAGAATAAGATTGGAAGACCTGGGTTTTAGTATGGTCTCTGCTGCTTTATTGATGACTTAACTGTTGTAATTCCTCCATGATTTTTTTCTTATCTTTACTTCTTAAAGGGAAAAACAACCAGGATTTTTTTTTTTTAAGACGATCTGTGACACATGCAGTGGAAACGTGCTAGGAAATAGCATTTTTGCCTAGATTTCCTGAATGTAAGCTTCTTTTCCTGCTGATTCAAGAACTGTTAACCTTTTCTGCTGTGGGATATACATGAGGAACATTTCTGCAATGAAGGGAGAGTTATGTGGTCAGCTATCTCGTTCTGCAGGCTTGATCATATCCCACTCTAAAATTTTCAAATCATCTTCAGGGAGAAAGGCTGGGAGAGAGCTGACTCTAGTCTAAGATGTGGATTGAGTTCCTGAGATTTATAATAATCAAAATATTAATGAAGTAGTCGATACAAATGCTGTTTGTGTAGAATGCCTAAGTAACCGGTTGTGTAATATATCAGGAAGAGATCCAGAGATGAGCAGAGGCAGAGCATAATAAATCAGGTCATTTGTTTTGCAATAATGGAATGATAATTGTGATAATTTCAGAAGTCACTATCATCCTGCAGCGTGAAAGAATCTTTTGCTGGCTTCCCATTGTTTAAATATTCATGTGATGTCTATGAGTGACTTCCTGCTGAGAAAATCTTTGCATACCTCCGCTGGCACAAGAACTGGAAATTGTGCTTTGCTTTAACCTGAGAAGGTTTTTGCAGGAGCTTGGTGCTCTCCTGGTTTAGGAGGGAGAATGTTCAAGAAACAATTCTTTCAGTGAAATAAAGGTCCATGTTACTGAATTATTTTGCAAATGCCTTCTCCCAGCCAGCAGCTGTGTGAATTTATAAGCAATCACCTCTGCCCTTTTGCACTGAGTGATGAGGCAAAGGCAAAAATAACCATGCTAGCTTACAACACAGTTATGCTATAGAAATACAAACATAGCTAATGACCCAGGAGAAGAAAATCTGCAGTTGTCACCCAAGCTCACCATGACACCCTCCCCCAGCTCCCAGCTTTTTCCTTGGAGTGGGTGAATGGGGCTGCTTTAATTGAGTTATCTAAATTTGGCAGGCCATACACCCCACTGTCTCATATCCTAGGACTTAGGCCCACCTGTTGCCATTATCCCCTAACTAGCACAGTAGGAGATAGACGACAAATGCTTTCAAATTCCTTTTCTGTATAAAACCCTAAAAGAATTGCAATGGAGGTTTTGGAATTATTTGGGTACTGCCATGAATGGGGGTGCAGGTTCTTTCAGCAGGGGTTATTGTTATTTTAGAAAGAGTAATATCGTGGTACTGCTTTGAGCCAACTATATCATTAGGATGTATATTAGATTGTATATCAGGTAGTGTATTTTAGAATGTACTAGAGTTTGGTGTTCTAGAGGTACTTAGACTTTTGGTGTTAGGAACAATTCTCAAGTGACTGAGGGGAAAATAGAAACAGTAAAGAGGCAATAGACCTTTTCTAAGCACTCAAGTGCTATAGGCTGATGGTTTTGTTAAGCCTCCTAATTCTTATCCAGCATTAAGAAAGATTCACAATTCTCTTTAAGGAGAAAAAAAAGTGGGGGGTGGGGCGGGGGGTTGCTAAAAGATGAGTGTAAGCCTGGGGCTCTACAGATATTGAAGGTGGAGCCAGGATCTCTATCTCTGATAGAATTCTGACTGCCAGCTGAGTTTCCTTCCTTCAAGAGTTAATGGCCTCTAATGGTGGTTTGATTTGAAGGTGATTATGCATCTAAACTACCTGATTAAAAAATACGTTTCCAAATGTGGCTGATTACCTATTTACATATTGCTGGGGTTTAGGTGAAATTGTGAAGTTTAGCTAGGTGGTGATTTTTCTGAGAAACTCTGTAACGTGCAGAAGCAAATTCTGTTTTTAGCTTCATGATTAGATTGGACACCAGTTAATGTTTAAATTGATAGTCATTTTTCCACTGAGTTAAAAGGAGCCAGTCCTGCTTATATTCGTTCAATCAAGATAAAAGCAATGACAGCAATTTCTGGGTTAGGCGGAGGGTTGTTGGCTGGGGTGCAGACAGGGAGGGCTCTGGTAAAATCACAAATACCAAGGTGAAATCTACAGCATTTGTTTAGCACTGATCTACGGAAATCTACTGATGGCAGGGACAGCAGTAGGCTGTACAATGACATTTGGTTGTACTTAATTGATGGCCCTCTGATATGTTTTAGAGCCGAAGGCCAACCACACCAGGGTGGGATAGTCCTAAAGAGAATAAGGACACTTTTAAAATGGCAAGTAAATTGAATAACAAAGCAGGAATAGAGTAACCTTACATATACAAAGAAGGGTTGCTAGGTAACAAGTGAGGGGGTGTCGTGGCTTCAGATCAGAGAGGGCTGGTTAGAAAATAAAATGTCATCCTCTCTTCTAATTAGTCCTTCCCAATCACATGCATCAAGATAATTTTGCAGTTTAGAGCTTTAGCCTAGTTTGCAAAGCCTGATGCTGTAATCTCTTTCTTTAATAGAATCATTTCACTTTCTGTGTTTTAGACTTGGCCCATCAGCCACTGTTTCTTCCCAGCAGGTTACAGCAAAGCCACTTAACTACAAGACAGAGGTGTTTGGTGGCGATAGTCAACTCTTCAGATTCAATTTTCTAAGCAAATGTTACCAATTTGGTGAAAGACAAAGACAGCATATTTGCCAATATAGATAGAAAAGCAGAGCTAGCAGGCAGTAAAGACCTTAACTAAAAACTCAGTGGAACAGTTCTCTAAATTAGAGTTTTTTCCCTGCACATAATTTTTAAGAAAGAAGAAAATATTTCAATATGCAAATTTAGTAAAAACAAACGAATAACACTTCTGTGCTATATTCAAGGAGTTACCCAATCTCCTAAGCAACGAACCTCAGGATCATCAGAGGATTTTTTCTAGACCACACATATACCAGACTCTCAAGTGGGGATGGACATATGTAGTTTGAAAAAGAAAAATCTTCATGATGATTTTTATACATTTACCCCTACTGCGAACAGCTGTCTTAAATCTTTGCTATATCTGTATCACCTCTATTGATGTAGAATGTTATGTCTCAAAGCCCTGCAAGACCCTGAATTTTAAAAGGTCAATTATGTCCAATAGCATGTGCTTCCTACAATAGGCAAATATTAATTCACTTTATTAAATTTATCAAAATTAAAAAAAATATATGGGGAAATTGTTTCATAATGAGGCTTGAAACAATAACGAATATTTGATTCTATTCAAACTGACCAGAAAAGTGAATTAACTAGCTTTGAATAAGAATACATTATGGTCTTCTGATAAATTGAGGCTTTATTATTTGAGATTGAAAAGAAGCTAAAATATACCCCCTCTCAGTTATCTTACTAATTTAAGATCAGTGCATTTGTTGTAGGATTTTACAACCAGAAAGACTACAGTGAATGTATTGTGTTTTTTAGTGCACATTTTGATCATTTCAAAAACTCTAATACAGAAAATGGCAATCAGAAACATTTTAAAAATTATTTCTCTACAGGAAAAGACTGAGAAATAGTAAGCAATGCTTGAGGTAGGTGAAGGCTGAGCTATTTCTTTTCTCTGGTTTTTGGTCCTATGTTTATTTTTGATTATTGAAATGAAATGAGATCAGTATATGTTAATTTCATGTTTATTCCTTATAACTTACATTACCATATATGTTTGTTTACTAAAGATATTTTGAGTCTTTAAGTTGTAATTAAGATGGAATGGAAAATAATTTTCCGGAGACAGCTTTTTATGACAAATGATTTCTAGATATAAAAAAAATAGAAAAAAAATGATGAAAAAAAGAAATCCTTTGATTCTTTAATGTAAATAAAGGATAATGATTTGTTAAGATGTAATGCATATGAATTTTACTTTATAATGGAATTAATGTGTCACCAGGCACAGCCTGTTCAAAGTGGGGTATGCTTACTGATATGGTTTGATGTAGGTCTGGGAAACTTCTATTTAGTTCATCACCCCCAATCCTTCTGGACACAGAAAGAAATGAACATAATGCTCCCTTCTCTGCCCAGATCTATCTTTGTCCAGTTCTTTTGCTTTTTACAGGCTATTTCGAATCCAGGTTCTCTGTTGTCTAATCATCTGCACTGAAGAATGACAAGATTTCTGTGCTTGGGTTTTCTTCTTGAATTTGTCAGAGCTTCAAGTTTAGGAAGGACCTACAATCATATTACCTCCCAGAATGTTTCTAGAACATGAGAGATGGAGTGGAGATTGAAATGGCTAATCTATCCCTCACTTTGTTAAGATACCTCTCTTGTATTTAGTTGTTACTGGTTGAGAGTGTACAGAAAGGCCATGATTTCCAGACTATGTAAGCCACTGTCATAAATTAGCAACTATAGGGGCGCCTGGGTGGCTCAGTCGGTTAAACATCCGACTTCAGCTCAGGTCATGATCTCGCAGTCTGTGAGTTCAAGCCCCGCGTCGGGCTCTGGGCTGATGGCTCAGAGCCTGGAGCCTGTTTCTGATTCTGTGTCTCCCTCTCTCTCTGCCCCTCCCCCGTTCATGCTCTGTCTCTCTCTGTCCCAAAAATAAATAAATGTTGAAAAAAAAATTAAAAAAAAATTAGCAACTATAGATTAGGCTGGGTTTTTGTATTTAAAGATGCCAACAGCTGGATGAGGTTTTGTTCAGGAAAGTTTAGGTAACATTTATTTATGTCTACATTCTCCAATATTTGATTCCTTTAGCTAAAAATGTTCATCTAAAAAATGCTTTCAGATCAATCGAGTTATTTCTACAGATTCAACTTCACAGGATTATTACATTTATAAACCTGCTTTGAACTGGCTGAATTTTATTTGGTGTTAAAAACCATTGAGTGCTTAGCTTCAGGGTATTGGCAATGATAAAATAATCATGACAACAATAATTTTATTTTTCTGGTGTCTATTTCTGACACGTTTACAGCTGTTCTATACTCATAAAAATTATTCACTAATAGTAATCCCTGAAAAATGTCTATGATGATGGCAAAAGTATTTCTCTATTTTTTCCAATCAACATTTCCTCTCAGACCTAGTGTGCTATAAATATACAGAAAATTCTGTTTAGATGTAACTGCAACTGGTGAACGCCACACTCAGCAAAAGATCCTAAAAACTCCTCGTGAACAGAACCCAGTCTTGGAAAAACCTTATTATTTATTTATTTAAACGTTAGAAATTTTATGTTTTGCAGAATTGCGCTTTAAGCAACAGTAGCTGACAGAAACTAATCGTAACCAGTGATAACAATGCATCAGTCGGGTTAGCCTAGGTTATGCTACGGTATCAAGGGCCTCCAATGTCTTAGTGGCTCAACAAAGCTTTATTTCTTGCCTACAACACATGTCCACTGTGGACAGCTGGGGACTCTGTTCCAGGTTTAATTAATTTGGAGCCAGGCTGATGGACCATCCAAAGACTGGGGTTTCGCGGGTCTATGGTAGGAGGAAGGAAGCCTGCAAAAAATACTTGCTTCTAAGTGGTTTTTGCCCAAAAGCAATACACATTATTTTTGCTCACATTCCATTGGCAAGATAAATCACATGTCTCTGTCCAATTTCAAGGGGCAGGGAAGGACGATCTCACCCTGGACCTAATAGAAAATCTGGAATATTGGGGAAAAGCCTTAGTAACTATCGCAAAATAATAATAAAAAAAAAAATAATGCAAAGCCAAGACACTGTTTCCTATTGCCTTGCCCAGAGAAAAGACAGGACACAAAGCAGGAGATTATACATGGATTGAAAAATGAACAAATCTGAAAGTGAAAATAGAATTTAATAGATAAACATAATCTTTCTTCTTCTTTTTAAAATTTTTTTCCTAATGTTTATTTATTTATTTTGAGAAAGAGATACAGAGTGTGAGCAGGGAGACACAGAATCTGAAGCAGGCTCTAGGCTCTGAGCTGTCAGCCCAGAGCTCCACAAGGGGCTCGAACTCAGTGAACTATGAGATCATGACCTGAGCTGAAGTCAGACGTTTAACCGACTGAGCCACTCAGGTGCCCCCCCACAATCTTTCTTCTTTAAGTAGCAAAATGACCTGCCCCCTCTCCCCAATTTTTCTTTCTCCCCCCTGTATCTCTCTTCATCTCTTTCTCTTCTCTTTCCTTCCCTCTCGCCTCACCCCCCACCCTTGTCTTTTGGATTTGCAAGGCCCTCTGCCTTGGGAAGGGCTCAGTGATTTGGGAGCCTCAGCTAATGTTACAGCATGTAGTTACACTTAGGCTATAGCGCTCTGCCCTCATCCTGGCATGTATTTCTCAAATACACATCACTGGTCATGGCAGAAGACTGTATCACAAATCCATCAGCACTCTGGGAAGAACACCTAAAGAATGCATTTTAGAGGTATTTGTGAATAATACCATCCTTCCACAGAAAGGAGAGCTACTTCTTTTATGACTGAGGGCCTCTTGAAAACATAACTGGGCTCCTCAGCTCAACTAACCAGGCTGTTACTGTGTAGAATCTTATTTCCCTGTGAATCATTCCACTCTCTTGGTGAAAATCACATGAGAGTAATGAAGGAAAAAAATGACATCCTGGCACCACGTGCACTCATACCCCCTTCTTTCCCTTTCTGCTTCCCTCCCTGGCCACACCATCTGTGGTGTCTTAGTGAGGAATCCCAGAGAAGTGCTGAAGTGGGGGTGGGGTGGGGGAGGGACATGCTAGTTTCTATCCTTCATTTTATGGACAAAGACCCTGAGTCTGAGGAAGACTGTGTCTTAAACTCGAACTCAGATCCTGCAACATGTTCAATATTCCTTCCACCTCACTGACAAACAGACTCTTAGGACCTTGGTGTTCATGTCATCCTAAGAAATTCATGCAAAAGATGAGTGTCAGGGAATCAAGTGTTGGCCAGTTTTTCCCAAAGCAAATAGATCTACTCTGTGATGCCAAGTCAGTGTGAATGCTTCCCAGGGAGGGCAGGACACTCTGGGTCTCTTCATTTCCTGGAAAATGTCACAACATGGAAGTTACCCCAATTACCAGGCAGAGTGAGCTCAATATTGGGGGAACTCAGTGTTGGAAGGTTGGTCCTAACAGATGCCTTAAGGGAGAAATGTATTTTCTCAAATTAGGAACCCATTGTGCATGTTTATTCTCATTAAAGAACTCTGCTCTTTCAACATGTTTCTCCTGACCCTGATTTGTTTACTGAAACCACTAGTGAAAAGAAAGGAAGAGATGGTTGAAAAGTGAGTTTGAAATAGTAGTAATTAATTGTCTGCCACTATGAAAACAGGTCTCAAATTAAATAGCACTCAGTATAAACTGCCACCAATAATATGGGCAAAATAATGTTTTTCTTCAGCAATAAAAGCCAAATCCCATAATCTTTCCTTTCCTGTCTTAATTTCTTTCTTTCCTCTTTCTTTCTCTTTCTTTCTTTCTTTCTTTCTTTCTTTCTTTGTGGCACCTTTTCTATTCTTTGTGAAGAAACAAAGGAGCCTCAGTGATATTACCTTCTTTTTTATAAAATGTGGGCAGGCTAAACAGCCTGGCAGCAAATGCCATTGCTGTGAAAACCCCACCCTCTTATATCAAAATGCAGATTTCAGAGTATTTAATAGATGGATTCTAGACCAATCAAGGAATCAATTAATCCACAAGTCTTTACTGAGTGATTTTTGTAATTGGAATTGTTCCTGAAATAAGTAAGCTATGGCCTGGGAGATAGGCACTGTGTTGTGTTACCTAGAGAACATTGTCTTAATGGGGTTGGTCATAACTGGTTTTGGCTTATAAAATGTTTTCTGTAGGCAGTGTATATATAGATGTGTTGATGACGGTACTTGAGCAAATGAGGTAACCCCTGCCAAGGAGAGCAGAGGGCAGAATAAAGCCATTCCTCTTTGGTATGCCTGATGGCTCATCAGCCAGAGCCCCTGGGGGAAAATCCCATGCACAATGGCAAGGCATCCTAGTTTCCTGGGAGGCCAATGAATACAACAACTGTTGTTTTCCTGACAGGCACAGAAGCAATCCCTCTCTCTCAACACCAGTCAGTGATAGTGCTGAGTGTTAAAATGGATACTCCACAGTGGTTTGTGCCTGGAAGCTGCATTAGGCAGCTGCTTGAGGTAATTAGGAACTGGAAGGCAACTTTCTAAAGGCATCCAACAAGAGAATGGAACATCTATAGGAGGGAATGGTTCTCAGGATGACAGAAGAGCAGGCTGAAAGGAAGGCTGGGTTTCCCGAGGGAATTGCTGGTGGTGTGTAAAAATAGACACTTGTAGCTTATGTCTAACTGCTTATGGTTGAGTTACAAGTTGTCAGATGATTTGAACATCAACACCAGACTTCAGCACGTTGACAAGACTTGGAGAAGTTGGGGCTAAAGACTAGGTTGCATTGTGGGGAAGCACTTCCCTATTTCCCTGACTCATTCTTTTCTTCAGCTTCTGCTAATTTAGCACCTGAACTCCCTAAGTTATGCATTTCTTCTGTATTTGCTTTTTAAATATGTGCCGACACTCTGAATTCTGAAAAGTGCCTGAAGGGGCACTGAATATTCTTTTGACTGCAATATTATTCTTTCCTGACAATCCTGATAAGATTATCTTGAATACAGACAAAACAAAAAAAAAGTTCTATTTTTCTTGTATGATCTGTAATTAAAAATGCTGGTGTGGTTTGTACATGGCTCAATAATCATTTTTCACTGCCCTTCAGTTGATAGTGTACAGTTATTAGGGTGGTAATATGTCAGGAGGATTTTTACGAGGGCCCCTTCCCTTGGGGTAAAGGTGGGGGGTCTTCTGTCACAATAAAATGCAGCAGGAGATGAGTTTAAGGCCTTTCTGCTCAGGTAGAGCAAATGAGAGACTACATGGAAAGCTTCATAATATGGCTTTATTGTGACCTGGAACTGCACCCTCCCCCCATACCCCTTGCTGTTCAGGTCCTTGGCTCCCCTGAGTAGATACTGTCACTGGTAATAAATCCAGCTCCACTTTATGACATGAATAAATTCCCCAAAGAGTCTCGAAACTAATTTCCCTGTGCCTAAAGTCTCATGGGTAACATGTACTCTGGAGGTATGGTGCTGGTGGAAAATTAACTGAGCTGCCTCAACCCAGGTAGAGTTGAAGCTGATGTGGCTCATACATTTATTTAAACAAACTCACCAGAAAAAAAATCACCAGTTGTAGGGCACCAAGGGAAACAGTTTAGTGGAGGGATACTGGGCCTTAGAAATTGGAGGATTTCTAGGAAATATGAAAAGTATGAGCACCCCAGTCAACATTTATGGAGTGTCGGGTGCTGGGCTAGGAACCTCCCCAGGTTATTGTTCCATTTCATCCTCACAGTAGCCCCTGAGAGGTAGGTGCTATAGTCATTCACCTGCAGAGCTGAAGGCTCTGAGACTCTGTAGTAGGTGCGAGTGATTGCCTCAGGTTATTCAAAGTTGTGGCTGAAGCAGATTGTGAACCAAGGCCCATCTTTATTTTGATGCAGTCCACTTTGACCCTGCTCTGCACAGACTCCAGTTAATTTTAGTACAGCAACAAAACAGAAGCTGGTGTGTTTGGATTCCCTCTGGCCTGAATAAAGCAATCAGCCTGCTGTACTGCGGTGGTTGGTTGCCCCCTCTCCTCTCTACCCAGATGGAAATTTCCTTGCAGAAGGGGCTGGACCTCATTTTTCTTGTTTCCCTAACACCTAGCCCAGAGCCTGGCACCAGAAATACACTCAATAAGTACATATTTGAAGGCATGAATGGAAGCTGAACATCTGACCAGAATGCTTGGAGGAAAGGGGAAGAAGGAAAGGGCTCTAAGTCATTCAGAATATCCATGTTCCTGTGTGAAAGAGAATGACCAGTTAAAACTGTCTTTGTGAACCGGCTTCAACTGGAAAAATACTAACAGCAGCCCTGGGACCTTGCGAGAAGGAGAGGCAAGAAGAGCCATCAATAGGTATCTCTGGTGGCTGCTGCTGTAAAGGTACTCTGTTAGGCTCCAGAGTAAGATTATAGAGGGCAGCCATCTTGTCATTCGCAAAAGCAAAGTGAAATTGGAGCTTAATGACATGAGTGTTCAAAGGGCAGTGGGAAAGGGAACAATGTCATTAGAACAGGTAAGAGGGGGGCCTGTGAAAGGGGCACTTTTAAAAGCTGATGGTGTACTGAGACTAATAGATTTAATGGGCATGGTAAATAGGGTACGACAAGGCCTATTGTGCAGTGCTCAGCCAGCAGTGCCTCACAAAGAATAATGGATTAAGAAGAGAGGGGAAAGGATGAAATCGGAGACCTAGGGAAACAAAGAGGATATGAGACGCGGTGGTAAGAAAGAAGTGCAGTTGAAATTGCAGGGAGAGTTCTTTAGTCAAGGCTGTGAAGAAAGGAATTGACTAACCAGTGCAAGAATAATTCATGCTGACAATAATCACTGGTGAGGTGGGGTGAACTGTGTCCTCAGGATATAGCATATCACAGATTAATAGCACTGAAGAATAATTTGTCTCCACTGCAGGACTGTATTTAAGTATCACCCCTTCATTTCACATGTATGTAAAATCAATCTCATTCTCTTTCTTTCTCTCAATCTCCCTCTATGTAGATATTATGTGTATATATGTACGTACATCTTCATTTCATACTGAGAGTTTGAGGGGAAAACAATGTAAAGTCTCCAGGGAAGATTTTTACAATGTCCTTCCACAGCGTGTTTTTATTCTCACAAACTGTACTGTGGGGAATTTTGTTCCCAGATATAATCCTGCTGTCTGTCAGTAGTGGAAGAGAACAGCTGCTCATGACAACCATCCAATCGCCCCTGATAAAAGGAAGCTGTTACTGCCAGTCTCTGCTTTTCATTTAGTGGCTCTAGGAAGCTCCTGTACTTCACTCTCCATGGCTGTGCCCACTCAGAAAACAGTTTTCTACTGCTGATGCTCAACATGGTCAAAGAGATCATGGTTCATGGGCAGTTACCCAACCCTCTTCCAATCAGACTGAGTTACTTTCTGGATGTCACCGGTGCTGTAAAAGTTCAGTGATGCCAGTTGGAGGTGGCACTTGATGTTTGTGTATAGGGTGAGAGGAAGCACATTTCAACAAGGACATAGATTTCTAGTTTGGAAGTCACTTTTCCCAGGATTGTAACAGAATCTGAGGTCCTATTTCAACATTCCGGGGACATCTATAAAGAGACTTAGAATGAGCAAATTGATGTGGATCTAGGAGCTAGTCAAAAGAAATGAAATGAGCATGGAAAGGAATAGTCAGTATCTGGACAATGGTCAGATAAAATGGTCCCCCCCACCTTTTTTTTAAAAATACTACTTTGCTGTTTCTCCTTCTCCCTGTAATCAAATGTTTTTGGTAGGAATCAGAATCAAGAATACATGTTGGACTATCTCTGTTATTTTGGACTTTCTAAATTTAACCAAGACGTAGTCTTCTGGGTTTGGATGTCAGTTAAGATGCATTCAGCTTTGGACAACAGGAAGGCCCAACTCAAAATGGTTTAAACATTGAGTAGGTTAAGTAGTTCACCAGAAGTCTGGAGGGCTTCTTTAGGGCACATTCAAGGTGAATTATTTCTTTCTTGGCTCATTGAGGACTCAGGTTCTCTTTATCCTCTTGCTCTGACATCTTCAGCACATTGTCTTCTAACATTTGTTCCCCTAAAGGTCAAGCTAGTTGCTGTAGTTGCAATTGTCACATACACGTGCAGAGAGGGAAGTTTCTATTTAAATGTTTATTTTCAAAATTGAAATCCTTTTCCCAGAGTGCCCCATTAGGCTTCCTATCTAGCACCCTAGCACAAGTCCATTGTTAAACCATCACTGGCAAGGAGGGTGGAAATGTCAGCATGAGTTTAGGTCCCTCATGATTTACCACCTCAGGTTGGGAGGGTCCTCACCTCTTTGGAGCAGATGACTTTGGATTCCTTGAATAAAATCTGTGTTCTGTTAGCAAGGACGTAGGAAGGGAGAAGGGGCAGGTGTGGGGGCTTGGCAGATGCTGTTGAGCAGAGGCAACAACAGTGTCTCTTATAGGAAAGTTAGTCCAATAACCAGCCATTTCACATGAGTGGGCTCATATTACTAGTGAATACTATGGTATTTCAGGATCAATATAAGCCATTATTTTTGGTTATTTAGATGATTAAAAGTTGAGGTCAAGTTTCTTTTTTTTTATATATAATTTATTGTCAAATTTGTTTCCATACAACACCCAGTGCTCATCCCAACAAGTGCCCTCCTCCATGCCCATCACCCACTTTCCCCTCTCCCCCACCTCCCATCAACCCTCTCAAATTTCATTTAAAATACTTTTGGTCTTTTTTTTTTTTTAAATACAGTCTCTGACTAAAATCCAGTCCTAATTAGTGCTCTCTTAAGCATTTGACTTTGCTCTCAAAGTACATAGGCAAAAGAAGTTAATGGGAATTGTGATTTTCCTTTAATGAAAGACTACTACTAATAAGTTTATTCTTATTCATGAAAATGTAGCTATACAACTTATTAAGTAACCATTTTATCAGGGAAATCTTAGACATTATAAAAACAAACATCTATCAAATATAGTAAGAGTTACTATTTAATGACTACCTATTTTGGGCCAGGAACTACACTAAACTTTTTACATTATCATCTCATTTAATTTTTCCATCAATTCAGCAAGATAGGTAGTATATTATCCATATTATTATTATTATTATTATTATTATTATTATTTAAATATTTATTTATTTTTGAGAGACAGAGCATGAACAGGGGAGGGGCAGAAAGAGAGAGGGAGACACAGAGTCTCAAGCAGGCTCCAGGCTCTGAGCTGTCAGCATAGAGCCCAACATGGGACTCAAACTCACAAACTGAACCGTGAGATCATGACCTGAGCCGAAGTCGGACACTTCGGACTGAGCCACCCAGGTGCCCCTATTCTCCATAATATTGATGAAGAAACTGAAGCCCAGAGCAGCTAAGTTGCCCAGAGTCTAAATCCAAGAAAGAGAGGTAATGTAAAGGTTAAGAGACATAAGTGTAGGACCAAATCTTAGCTCTACCACTTGTTGTGACCATGGCCAAGTTACTAAATTTTCTATGTCTCAGTTTTCTCATCTGTAAAATGGGCACAAGAATAGTAATTACTTCATGGAGTTATTATGACACGTAATACAGGTAAAGCAATTTGCCCAGGATGAGGACTTTTTAGGAATTCAAGAATTATTAATAATTAATGCTTGCAACTTAGTGACAGAGCAAGGATTTGACTGAAGGGCTGACTAGCTACAGATTCCACTTCTATTCCTTTTTCTGTGTTGCCTCTAGAGCCTAGCAATGCAAACAATGGGCTAAGAGGCAATGGGAAATTTTGTGTCATTGAGCAACCCGAAAGCACACTCTTCCAAGAAATCATTTTGGTTTAAGGGTGAGAGGAAACATGAAAACACGCCACACCCAGATATCCTTTATTATTTTTGTTGCTTTTCATCTTTTTGCTTAGAATATAGTCATTTTGATAAATTGCATAACCCAGAGATACAGTTAGTTATTGTTAAATAAAAATGAATCATCTATACATGCTGAGCAAGGACTAATCTTTTAACTAATTGAGACTCATGGGGACTGAGCTATCACAATTCTTAGGCATGATATGTTAGCTCTATAATTCATTGCTCTGTTATTGCTAAATCTTCCTTCAAGATCTGACTAAAGAAGTAAATATTTCCTTTTTTTTGGTAAATAAATACTATTTTAATATAATATTTGAATTCTGTTCTTATTCCATTTTGAATAAATGAAATGTATTGAAAAACAATTATTGGAGTCATGCACACTTATATATACTCATACTATTGGCCTTCATGAGCAGGATCTCTGAGAGTTGACTCTGTTTATCATGTTTATCTTTAGGTCACAGAGGGAAATTCTGGAGCACAAGCCATTAGATAATTCACTCCCAAGTCTCATTTGTGGCTTGGTGCCAGATTCCTGCACCTATTTTTCCCCTTGGGAAGGAGATGATGTCCCCCACCATATGGAGGACAAATGCAGATAAAAGGAAGATTTTATGGAGCCCTTGTCTGATACTGTGGTGTCTGGTTAGGGAAAGAGCATATCTTCTTCTTCCTTCCGGTACCATTTCATTTACATCTTTCTCATCCTTGTTAAACCTTCTGAATTCTTTAGATAATAACTCTTAGATAACGTTTCATTCCAGCCACCATCTATACCCTTCTTAGTCTTAGTTGTCTATTCTGATCTGCCTACATCTCTAGCCCCCACAATTTATAATATTATTACACATAGTAGGTGCTCAACTGAAGCTTTTTAATTCAAATGCCTACTCTTTGTGCTAGATTCTTCTACTTCTCTTCCTCATTTTTTTATTATAATGAAGGTAGAACAGAAAGCTGTCCCAAATAATACAACTTAAGAATCAAATGTAGAAAAGGATTTAAATCTCTGCAAAGGAAAGGCCTCTTATCTATTATAATTTATTACAGTGACCTTCTCTGAATTCCATACTTATCATTGCTTTACTTCTTTGGCACTCTGGTTATTCTAGCTGTATAATTATTTAGCTTTTTGTGTACAAGTCTTGATTCTCATCAGATTGTCAACCCCTTGAGGGAGGTCTCCTGTGTAGTGTCCAACTCAGTTTCTAGTACATTCCTATGTAGTGAATATTTGTATTGAAGATGAGCTGAGGGGATACCAGAGGAAGATGAGTGAGGCATTGCAGGAAAGGGAGTCCCTGAAGCTCTTCCAGGGCACTCCTTAGTCTCCTCAGTGGGTGTCTGGTTTCCTAGAAGAGCTCATTCATTCCATGAGGTAGGGGTGTGCATCATGGGATCTCTGAGCTAAGTTATCTATTTAGTAACTCAGCATAGGTCAAGGCCCAATGAATAACAGTGAGAGTGGCTACTTTACCAATTTCCAGATCCCCTACTAGGATCTAGTTCTTTGTTTCCCCTAACTTCGTTCCCTCAGTTCTTAGTTCCCACTGAATTTAAAGGGAATTCTCCCTAATCAGGTGCAGAGATAGACACACACTGGCGACTTCAGCAGGGCCTCATGGTGACCGCTTTGTCTTCTGATTACCTTATTTGAATGCTATTGGCCAAAGTGGGGTGATTTGGCATCACACTAAGCCAAGCTTGAATTCACTGCCTATGATTTGGTATAAAGTAACCTTGTAGTAACTGTCTTGACCAATTCAGCCTTATGTTTAAGTTCTATCTTAACTTTTTTAAATCTCAGAAGAAGAAAAAAGAGAGCCAAACACATTTTAAGAAACCATAAACACCTTGTGAAAAGTCAACTCATGAAATCCCAGCTGTTGAAGTAGTATATTTAGTAACTCTTTACACCTGCAGTAGGTATGGAGGCACAGGTATGCATGTGTGCACGCACATGTCTTGGACTTATTTCAGTAGGGAAAAAATTGTTCAAGGACAAGTAGATCCAGGTCTGTCTGTCTTGCTTTTTCTTTTTGTGACTATCCCACGGTTGTCAGATATTCTGAGGAAGCCATTTTACTCTTTCAGGCTTATTCTCTCATCTCCGAAACATGAGGATGTGAACATATGCTTCCCGAGGCTCTCTTTAGCGTTCACATAGCGATTGATTGTCCATATTATAGAAGAATGTGAACAGCTTCTTTCCAGAAGATGCTGCCTGGGCCAAAATAAGATATGATGACTTGTGTCTACATTTTGACCTGATTAGTGCAGGAGAGGAGTAGATTAAATGTTTACTTAGTACTATGGATTCAATGTTTGTATCCCCCTCAACATTCGTACATTGAAATCCTAACCCCTAATGTAATTGTATTAGAAAGTGGGGCCTTGGGAGGTGATTAGGCCATAAAGTTAGAGCCCTCATGAACAGGATTGGTTCCTTATACCAGAGACTCCAAGACACCACAAGAAGATGCCATCTCATTAGACACTCAATCTGATGGCACCTTGGTCTTGGACTTCCCAGCCTCCAGAACTGTTAGAAGTACATTTCTATTGTTTTTAATCCATTCAGTCTGTTGTACTCTGTTAGAGCAGCCCCCTAAAAAAGACAGTGACAGAGATCTCTTTATCTCCCTCCTCTGGCCTTATATTGTGCTCCACAAGTACATGTTTTGTCCTTCTTGGATTTCTGCATTTCTCCCTGTCCTATTCATTCATTCATTCATTCATTCATTCATTCATCTATTTATATATTTCAAAAATATTTTATTTTTTTAATGTTTATTTATCTATTTTTGAGAGAGAGAGAGAGAGAGGGACCAGGGGAGGGGCAGAGAGAAAGGGAGAGAGAGAATCCCAAGCAGGCTCTGTGCTGATAGCGCAGAGCCCAATGTGGGGCTCAGTCTCATGAACCATGAGATCGTGACCTGAACGAAAATCAAGAGTCAGACTCCTAACCGACTGAACCACCCAGATGCCTCTTTAAATATTTTAATTATAACCTGCAGAAGGGATCCCTGTACCCCGCTTCTGTTTCCTTGTGTGTAAAATGATAGATTTGGGGTAGTTGGAATTTCAGGCCTCTGGCAGCAAGAACATTCTATAACTCCATGAAGACCTTTCCTATGTCAGGAGGAAGAGGAGATTCAATCCTTCACTCTGTGTGCATTTGTTCTCCCTACAGGTGCACAGTTTTTCCTGGTACACCGTCTCAGATGGCAGCAGAGCAGAGAATGAGGTAATTGCTGAGGACTGGCTGCCAAAACCTTCTGTGGGAAAACAGAGTTTTCCAGAATTGATATTTCTAGGAATGATTGAAGAAAAAAAAATAGATGCAGCTCAACTTGGCAAGGTTAACAGCACAGGCAGCAGGCTCTTGGGCTCAGCTGCCAGCATGACCTCGAATAAACCAGTTTTGCCTGACAGGACACCTGACAGGAATGCAGGGTAAGGAGTGGCCTGCAGGCTGCAGGCTGACATGGGGAAATGGAAAGCTGGAGAACTTGTAGGTGGAGATGTAGAGAATGTTTCTAGTGGTCTCCAAGTCACCACTAGCCAGAGATGACTGTCATGGACATCAGACGTGAGATATGTGTGGGGCCAGCTCCTCTGAGCACAGGGGGTATATGACCAATCATTGACTCTTCTCTCAGATATCTTTTAAATCTCATTCCAAGTGTCTCTCAGAGGAGTGACTCTTCCTCCAGGTTCCTCGGGAGACTGGTCTGTAACAGAGTGAGTCACCTCTCTGGGAAGTTCTTTGTCTTTTAGTATCTTGTTACTCTTTTCTTTTGTGTCATACACTTTCTGACCTCTAGCTGTGACATCTTCATTGTAGTTTACATGAATGGATTAGGTGGAGGATTGGAATGTAGGAGACCTGGTCCTTTTTGTACTTGGTGGTTGACCTCTCCTTGTGATGAGACCTCTCACTGATGAGAATTCATTCCAAGGCCTCACAGAGAGAGATCAGTAAGTAGAACTGGAGGAAACCTCAGTGATAACCTAGTCTGGTCCTTTAGAGTGAGGACAACATCTTGCATCTGTGTGGAAGAGCCAGAACCGGAAGCCAGGTCTTCTCGTTTCCAGCTTACTCTCTCTCCTCCATCTTCATGCCCTCTGTTAAAAACAAGGCAGATGTGCTGTTCATAAGCAGGTAGCATAAGTAGATGACCTTTTGGGGATGTGAGGAAAGGGGCCAACAGACTGAAACAGGATAAATTTCAGAGAATTCCCCAAAGTGAGGTTAGAGCCAGATTTAGGAGAAGCTAAATTTTCAATTTTTAAAATTATTTGTTTACTTATTTTTGAGCGGTGGGGAGAGGGGCAGAGAGAGAGGGAGACACAGAATCCGAAGCAGGCTCCAGGCTCTGAGCTGTCAGCACAGAGCCCAACACAGGCTTGAGCCCACAGACTGTGACATCGTGACCTGAGCGCAAGTCCAATGCTTAAACTGACTGAGCCAACCAGATGCCCCAGAAGCAGCTAAATTTTAAAACCTGCTTTGAGGCATAGAAATTAAGCTCTAGAAGGGGGATTTAGCAATCTTGTCACCCATATAATTGAGGAAATTGAGGCCCAAAAAGGTGACATGATTTTTGCACTTCCTTGAGAGGCAGCTTTATAAATATAATATTTTAACTTTCCCCATTTTTATTTAACTTCTGGACCCCATTTTCCCTTCCCCTTCCCCTTTTCTGACTGTAACTTGACAATTTTTGAAATTTTTTGATTATTTGTCATTTACTGGATTTCTTCTACTTCTCTGTCCCCCCCCCCTTTTTTTTTTTTAATGTAAACCCATAAATAGCACCTTAGATCTGATCCCACAGACCCTTCCTGGAGAAGGTAAATGGAGTCTTTGCCTCATCCCCATGACCCATTAGGCTTGAAGCAACAGTATTTTGTTACTCTGCCATGCACACATTCCTGTCACATTGGCCACCCTTCTTGGCCCTCCTGGCTATGGTGCATTTTCATAGTTTCTACCACTTCATAATATTTATTCCCCAGGTGTATTTGTCTGAACTATTTTTTTCATGCCAAATTTTGGTTGGTTTCCTCTCCTTGTTTTCAAGGTCTTTTGCCTCCAGCTGCTGGAGACAAACAGCATTGTAATCACAATAGCAGGCCTGATTTAACTGATAATTGACAAAACAGCCTGGAGTAATCATCACCTCTCATTCATGACTTCTCTATTCAACATTTCCTCTGCAGAAGTCATGGATATGGCTACGGCTTTCGTGTCCAAAACGCTGTCAATATCTGCAGCCTGTGCCAGCGCAGAGTGTGTGGTTATCTAGAGGCATTTCCGGGCCTCCACGCTGCTTTGCCCCGCTTCTGTTTCAATTGCTTCTCAGCCATTCCCCTTGCCACTCCTAGTGAATTGATGTGCCGGCTCTGTGTCCCCCATTTCAGTGTTTAAGATTCAAAAGGCTCCCATAGTTTTAGGGCCAACTGAACAGTCTATTCCTCAGGTCTGTCTGTTATCACATTTGGGCCAGTGAACCTAATGGATGAAAGGAGAGGATGACTCTAAGTTTTCAGAGGCTCTTGATCCAGCTACTTGGAATGACTTTTTGGAATGTAGATTGCCTGAAGTGGCATATGATGATGAATGTGCATTTTTTTGTTTATTCTAAGTATTAATTGCTTCCCTCAGGTTGGCAACTCAAAAGTACACTTATCATGGCTTTTCCTCTATTTTAAGCTACAAAAGGACACAGAGCAGATAAACCAGGCACCAGTCAACACCATTTTTCTCCACGCAGAGGCATGATGAGGTCTCTAGATTCTTCCAACTGGTTTTTTGAAATTAGTTGACAAAGGGCAAAGCATATCACTAAGCAGATCTGCACAGGGCATCAGTCAATCTCACCTAGCTCAAATTATCTTAACACACAAACTATATTCTCAGCGAGGTGCTCTGTTTCCCAAAGGGCTTATTTCAGTGCTTCTACTTTCTGGTCCTTCATTTTCTCCATCTCTGAAGACTCCATCCTGGGCTAATTAGGGTGTTCTGTTGGAGAGGATCTCCCCAGCTTGACCAGGGCCATTTGTCTAATGAAAATGTGTTTTCCTAAAATTTATGGTCAAGGCAAATTTGAAAAACATGAGATATATCTACAAACTAATCCTTACAGTCACATTAACTTACAGATATTCATCTCATAGAACCATCACATTGTTCTCCCCAATTAAGCCACTCTTTAGGTTAACTAAAATCCCATTTTCTTTTATGGTTTCATTTATGACAATATTTCAAGACCCTTTACTAGCTGGTTTCTCTTTACTATATCCAACACAGTTTGTCTAAATCCGCCCTCAGCATCTCCTTAAGTCATTTTTAGATCTATTTTTCTTTAAAAAGGAAACCTGTCAGCTAATCACATTATTTTACCTTCAATGAGAAATCTTATGTTTCTAAACATTTTCATTTATTGTTGCCTAGAGAGCCCTTCTAAGATGTGTTTTTAAAAGATTCCTAGAAGATAAATTAGGCCCAGATGTCCATCTGATTTGCTTCAGATCTGATTTTGATAGAACCTGAAATTCTTGCATAAGAAGAAAGGAAGATACAGATAGAAGAGGATGAGAGAAATTTTGAGACCATTGACTTCCTGTCTGCCTGGCGCTAGTACATTAGCCCTTATCAAAGTGGGAAGAGCTGGTACAACACAGCCATTGTAGGTATTGGATCAATACCTGGCAAACAGCCTGAAGGTCAGATAAAGTACTTAGGTAGGCAGTTTGCCAGGCTAAAGAGATGTCAAGAAAATCAATTAGACTCTAAAGAAAGAGTAGCAAGCGAACTAAAAATCCCATCTTGAAAAACTCTCTGTATTGTAAAGGTGTTTTATATACATTCACAATATCTTTATCTAGTTCATAAAATTATGTTTGATAAGCAGTTAAAAGTATCCTTGGGTCACCTGAGGTCATATCACAAAAGATGTAAACACCTGCACTATCCTAGATTAGCAATCACTACAAAGGATGGAGATTTAATCAGGTTCTTTTCAGGGTATAAGATTACATAACTTTTGATTAATTTGTTCTTTTCTGTATTGATTACTTTATGTGCATTTGGAATGCGAAAGATGCCCTTGCTATTTGAGTGGTGATAGACAACATGGACTTTGAGTACTCCAAGGATGCCAGGTAGTTTAGTTAGTAAATTACAGCTATCTCAAGTCAAAAAATAGAAGGGGAAAAACAGGACTGATTGATTTGGTAAAATTTTTCATCAGTGAGCAAAAGAAAGAAGCATAATGTTTACTGTGTGAAAGGCAGAAATATTCTTGCTATTTGTTTACCAGCAGAATCTTTTTGTTATTTATATAGTCCCTTCTCTGTCCCAGGGACCTTGTGGGCACATTTTGGTATAAATAACATGATGATTCTCTATTTATCCCATGTCTTATGATTTTCCTGGTATTGTTACATAAGACTGACAGATAATTTGTATTTGTAGTACATATTTCTCAGCTTCAGGAAGTTTTTGTTCTCCCTCTAAAGAAAAAGAATATTTAGGCATTTCAGTGACATGCCAATAGTCATAACGGATAATTATCAAGGGTAAATTTACTGAACTAGGCACCCAGTGGAGACACTGTGATGAACTAAACAGGTATAGTCTCTGCTTTCATGGAGATTACAGTCCAGTGAGGGGAACAGGCAACACACAGCACTCCAAAAAAATATGTATAATTAAAAAGTGTGATGAGTATGACAAAGCAAAAAATAAGATAAAATATGCAAAATGTAAGCTCAATGATGAAGGCTGTTAAGGGGGTGGTAGCAAGCATTTCAGGAAATGGGAACAGCCTGCACAAAGGGTCTCAGGCTGAGGGATCTTTTGGGGCCCCATCACAGCAGGCTCTTGTAGGCCAATGCCACAGACCACCCAAGACTACTGTGTCCTTTATAAATTTTCTTTTATTTTTTTAAACTTTGTATTACATATCTGTGGTTTATAACAGGTTAATTGTAGTAACATAAATAGCAATATGTGTTATTTTGGATTTTAAAGAACTATATATAAGATTTATGTATTTGAAGGATTTTCCCGGGTCCCTGTGTCTATAGACCTTTACCTCCAGTAGCTGGACTTAACTGACCTTGAGTTTTAGGATGAGCCCTACCTTTTATTCCTGAGCACAGTGCAGACCTAGGGCAAAGAGCCACACTTATGCGTACAATGATTCTGCAGCTCAGCACTGAGTCAGTCTTGCTGCTCACTCAAAGTGGGCACAGGAATCTCAACTTTCCCAGGGCATAGCTCCTGAACCAGGACCCTGATGTCTTAGCTTCAGGTTCTGACACCAACTGCCTGCCCATTTGGATGCCTACCAATTATTTCCTGCCTGGTTCTCTACCTGTCAAACTTTGAGTCTCAACTTGCACTTTGGGCTCCTTTGACCTTGATTAATTGGACTCTCTCTAGTCTACACTTTTGCCTTGGAAAGATCACCCTGTCTGGGTTCTGCTTTACACATTTGGGAAACTATAGAATCTTAAATAATGGCATCTTCTGGAGTCTAGATGCTTCAATCCCACTTACAACAGCCTCAGTTACCAAGTGCTTTTCTTGCAAGGCTAAAAGGATTATTGAAAAGTAAACATTTCCTTTTATGTACAAATGCAATCCAATTACTTATCCCGATCAGGTAATTTATTATCGACTTCAATAATGTTAACATGGTGAAAAACATGAGTTTTGCAACTAGATGGCCTGGGCTATAACACTTCCCTGCTGTGTGTAGACTGGGGTAAGTTATTTAACCACTCTGGTCTTCAGTTTCCTTAGCTGTAGAATTGGGGAATAGTAGGACCTACTCTTTCACAGAGTTGTGAGGATTAAATAAGTAAATACATGTAAGACACCTAATGTTTCCTGGTATGTTGTAAACTCTTCATATATTTTAGCTAGCAAGTGATGGAATTAGTATTTAAACTTAGACCAAAGTCCAAAGCACATATTTTTATCACATATCTCCCCCCAACTTCTTAAGACAAGTGTCTGCAAATTACCATCTTTGGACCAAATCCAGCCAAGGAGTTAAGAATAGTTTTTATGTTTTCAAAGGGTTGTAAAAACAAACCAACCAACAAAGAAACAAAGAAAAATATGTGACAGAGACCTTATGTGACTTACAAAGCCTAAAATATTTGTTGTATCTTTATAGAAAATATTTGCTGATGCCTGGTTTAATAGCTTGCTCTGTATCTTAATGTGTTGTGTGATTTGGGGCAATATATTTAAACCCTAAGCCTATAATTTTTCATCTATAAAAGGGAAATTATAATATCTATGTTACAAGGTTATGTAAGGACTAAAGACAATAACTTATGGGAAAGTTCCAAGGATAAAGTCCTGTACATAGTAGGTGTTTGCTAAATGTCAGATTCATGCCTTCCTATAAAATGAGAGTTATTTGGCTTGTCTTAAGATATATTTCAGCTATTTTAATATTATAAAGTTATCATTACATCATTCTAGACAAGCAGCCTGCTGAGGGGCTTCTGAGTGATGATTTACTGAAGAGAACCAGAGTATGCAGAAGGGGCTAGCAATCTGAAGCAGTTGTCATTTGGCCATTTGGGGGCTCAGGTGCGTCAGTCTAGTCAGCTCTGGAAATGAGCTACAAGTGGGAGGTGAGTGTCGTGGGAAATGGGGAAAACAAAAATGAAGCATTTTTCTGCTGTCAAGGTCAAGTGGACATTTGGGTGAATTTAACACAGTATGTGAAACAGCTCAGCTTCCTACTCTAAGTTGCCACAGGAGGCAAATTAAAGATGTCAGAGAGAGGGGCCATTGTGAGGATGATTCCCCAGAGTGCCCTGGAGAGAGAAGAAGGTGACTCCATGATCAGTGATCAGTGTAGGATGTTTAGAGATCAGGAGAAGAATATTTGAAGTTGGAAAGTGCCTTCCTTTTAAGGCCCATTGGCCAGTACATGTCCTTGAAGAGTGGGGGCAGTCTTTGAGCAGAGATGAAATATATATTATCAGAGAAAGTAGACTGAGGAGATATAGCCAGAATAAAGACTAGAGGCCATGTGCAGGGAGCCATGAGAATCTCATGAGCTGTAGGAGCAAGGGACCCAGGTCTATTTTAGAATAGCCATTTAGGTCTATATTGTTTAGCATATAGATCCTTACTCAAAACTTTTTCTACCCCAGAGGTCACAATTTATTCAATCCATTTTAATCTCTCCAAAAATTATCTGTTTAAAATTTCAAGCCTTTGAAGCCTTTAAGAACTTTTTATTGAAGTGTAGTACATATATAGAAAAATAAGGCAATTAATTTTCACAAAACTTCACACACTCAATTAACCAAGATCCCAGTTAAGAAAGAAACTATTACCAGCATCTTAGAAGCCCATCTCATTTCACCTTGCTGTTAGCATCTCTCCATAAGGGAAACACTTATCTAGATTTCCAATAGAATAAATTAATTTTGCCTCTTTTGTTCTTTACATATATAGCATCACACAGTATGTATTCTTTTGTGTCTGGCTTCTTTCACTCATCACTAAGTTTGTGAGACCCGTCCCTGTTATTACATGTAGTTGTAGGTATTCACTCCCTTTCCTATAAAGTATTCAATTGTATGAATACAGCACAAATTATTCATTCACTGTAGTTGGACATTTGGATAGTTTCCACTTTTGGACACTACAAATTGCACTACTATAAACATTCTGGTGCATGTCTTTGTGTGAACATATGTAGGCATTTCTGTTGCTGGTTCATAGGGTACGTATATGTTAAGCTTTAGTAAATATTGGTTTTTCTAATGTGGTTGCACCAATTTGCACTCCATATTGGTAGGTTTTGAGGAGCGAGAGTAGGTGTTTCTAGGAATGTGTCAGAATATGATCTTATCAAGGCAATCCAGGCGGCAAGTTATGGTTGTGTTAGTAGTAACTGAATCATCCCCGGAGCCAAGGAGAATTAGAGAAACGGGCAGATAAAGAATGGATGCCTTGTCAGGTACAGAATTGGGACAAGCTACTGCTCTCGGTGACTCTTGCTTTGAGGGCCTTTTCAGAGTGACCTATTGCAGGAATTAGTTGAAGCATTGTATTTACTGGATGAATGGCGGTAGTAGGAATTGAACACAGAATTTCAGATATCATCTGTTAAACAATTCCATGTGCTAGGTTGATTTCCTGGATTGTTTCCTTTTCCTATTTGAATACATATTAAATATTAGCTACCTGCTTATGACAGGAAACTACTATCACTGAACCATCTAAGTAGACACTCAAGCTACTTCTGAAATTGTTGAGTGCTTTGCACTGTTATTAACTATAGAATATTTTCTGCAAAAGACAAGAATGCCCAAAGATGGAAAAATATGATACCCTTTTCTAAAACTGGAAGAAATATCAGCCTTTGTAGTTATAGATGGATTGTTATATCTCTGGACCCTGAAAACATAACTTGGAAATCATGTAGTTGGCACCTGAATTCAGAGTGTCAAGAAGTTACCAGAATAGTTTGGGATGAGCTTATGTCAAATTAGTTTGACGTCATGTCTTGAATAAATGTCACATAAAGTGGAAGCAGTAGACATTATTTGGGCTTCTGAAATTTTAGATTTCTTCCCATGTGGCATTTCTGTTAATAAATCAGAAACATGGAGAATACCGGAAAGGTAGCATGGTCTCATACATGTACTTTGGAATCACATAGACCTGGATTGGAAATCTAGTCCTGTTACTTTTTAGCTACAGGTGTGTGACCTTCGGATAAGTATCTACCCTATTAAATGCTGAGTTTCTTCATCTGTGAAATTGGGATGACACTTGCCCTGCATGGTTGTTGTAAGGATTAAAGGAGCTAATTGATATATTTGTGCAAATTCTCAGCCGTTAGCCTCTCCCTCTTCTGCATCCTTCTCTTTGGAGTTCTGATGGTGCTGTAACATGCAGCCGCAGCTCCTAGATCCATAATTCTTCCTGTTTCAAAGTCTTCCTTTGTCCTGTTGCTGTCTGCCCTTCCTATCATACTACTTATCAGAGAGAGTTGTAGTTTTCTGTTTACTTATGTTTCTGATAGACTGTAATCTATCAGGAAGCAGGAACCATGTTTGTCTTACCCCCAACACCTAGCAGAGAGCCTTGCTCATAACAGAAAAGAATTATTGAGCTTTCTCTGACCTTTTCCTTATCCTTTGATGATTTAAAAATTAGTGAAGAAAGTCCTCATTTTGGTAGCATTACTGACACATGGAAGTCAGGACAACAATTCAACGGGCCCCTGAAAATTGAGAAAAGTGACCAAGTTAAGCAGATTGAGATTCGGGAAGAAAGCAATCCAGGCTGACACAAGAAAGGGAATAATTATGTAGGAACGAAGGAAGTAGAAACATGCCTGAATGTGAGTCAGCAGCCTAGTGCTGTTATTAAAAGTGTGAACATGATCCTAGGATATATTAATAGATGTATGACATGCAGAAGCCATGGAGTAATCTGCCTATTTTGACTTGGCATTTCCTGGGCACTTATTGAAGACTTGTGTATTTTTCTGATGCTCCATAGTTATTAGAAGTTGCATAGAAATCAAAGAGGATCTGGCTGGTGGACACAATAATAGTCAAAGGCATCCCTTCTATGAGGAAAGTTTAAGCTTGTGATGTTTTACTCCAAAGCAGAAACTTGAGAATATTAAGGAAACATAGAGTACATTGTGTTTTACAGGATATTATGGAAATATATAATGAATATAAGACAATGTCATTAATTCATAGAGCTGGCAATATTCACGAGAAAGGAGATACATTGTCCTTCCTGCAGAAAATTGAATGCCTAAATGTTTCAAACAGTTTTCAGTCCTTCCTGGAAATTTCCATAACCTCCTTCATTAGTCATTTAGATTTATCACTCACAAAGTCAAGCGATTCCTTTTCCTAAGCCCAATCTCTTCCTCTTTGATTTTGACAGTATTTTCTGATTTTGGTTTATCACTGTTATGGAGAATTTGTGTGCCTTTTATATTTATTTCTGAATACATCTGAAATCATAGTTATCCTCTTGCTATGATTTTGATATTTCTTTCCAGCCAAAATTCTCTAAGTTTCCCTTGTGTTAAGCATTCTTTGTAGTTCTTCTGTGAAATATCTCCCTGATTTCCACAGTCATTGATAGTGAGCCTGATGATTTAAACTGGACATCATAATCTGAAGACTTCTCACCTGCTAAGACAGACAAATAAACAAAAAACACACCCTCAACTTTATTTTTTCCTTTCACTTTTCTTTAAAAGGTAGTTTCCATCTGTTTCTATGTTATCTTGATATTTACAGCTAATTTTTTACTTTTACTCCTTAAAAGACTGTCATTTTTACATGTATTTTTTTTCTGGTTTTGTAGGACTATTTCTTTTTAATTTTTTTAAAAAGTTTATTTATTAATTTTGAGAGAGGGGTGGAGAAAAGAGAGAGAGAGAGAGAGAGAGAGAGAGAGAGAGAATCCCAAGCAGTGTCCGCAGCACTGTCAGCACAGAGCCTGATATTGGGTCTGATCTCACAAACCCTGAGATCATAACGTGAGCCAAAATCAAGAGTCAGATGCTTAACAAACTGAGCCACCCAGGCGCCCCTAGGACTATTTCTCATCTAGTAAAGGTAATTTTGAATTTTACTCCCTGCAGCACACATTCTGTGAATAGAGCATTGACTCCTTGGTTCAGACGTCACTTAGGCAACTTGTTAGGACAAAGCCCAGGACTGAATCTTGCAGAGCTTATGGAGGCAGCACTGGAGGTGGTGGTAATAGGGATTTCAGTAAAGTCTTTAAACCAAATGTTCCTTCACCCAATAGTGATAGCATAACTTAGAAAATGAACGGGATGGATTGAACTTTTATTATCATTGTGATAAATCATCTTTCTTTACTGTCTATGTGGGCTATTAACTTAAGATCTGGCTAGTCTATTCCTGCCAAAGTTGTATGGGATGCAGTTTAGTATAATAATTATTGCCTTGTAAGATACTGATTGGTTTTAGTTTTCCTTTTATCTGCATATCTAAAAAACTTAAGTTTACATTAGAGCTTTTGGGCAATAACAATATTGAGTTAGTATTAGGCCTTTGTAAATATATTTTTTAAATTTTCTGGAGATTTTAAAATTGATTCACCATTCATTTAACAAATATTTATTGTTTGCTGTATATGCTAGGTGCTTGGGATAGAGATGAATAAAGATAAATAATAGGTTTAGAATCCATAATTTTTAAACTAGTAAAGGGAAAAACTATGGAAAAGAAATGTAAATAAAAATATCCAATAATAATAATACTTTATCATTATTATAGTAATATTAGGGTTGGGGTAATATTAGGGTTTTTCATTTACACAGAATGAACAAAAAGAGCAGAGTGTGGAGAGACAAGACTGTGTAGCATTTGGTGGGCTGCAAGAAAGTCAATGTGGCTGCAATTAAGTTTTCAGTATCCTGGTTTAGAAAACGAGGCAGGGACTAGATTGTAAAGCAAAAACCTGCGTGCCAGCTCAGGAGGTAGGGTTTTATCTTGTGGGCAGTAAGAAATCTTCCATGAGAGTTCTGGACCTTTGTTAACTTTTCCATGAACTGAAATAAAAGCAGTGAGGCTAGAGCAAACAGCATTTATTGGTGGGATATCATGGAAACAAAATCAATGGGGCTAAGTGATACATGGATGAGAGTGAGAGGAACAGGGAACCAGGTTGATGGCTTGGGAGATTGCATAATGGTTTCACCATTTATTGAAAGCATGTAGTAGAATTCAGTCGGAGGATAAAGACAGTGAGATTAGTTTTAAAAGATTAGATTATAAATGCTCATAAGGACACTGAGGTAGAACTGTCTAGTGGAAAATACAGGAAACTTTAAACTATGTAATAAATGTCTCTCTGCCATGAAATGTTGTTTCTACACAGATCCACAGTCAAGGCCACTGACTATTGTTAATGATAGAGAAATAAGGGTTTTAATACTGAAATATTCCTAAAGGGACCATGACCTTGGAAAACAGTTGTCTGATAAAAACAGGCCAAATGCAGAGGGTTTTTTCATGTGTTTCTTCAATTGGTTTACAGGTACCTATGGGTACCTTCTAGCAATGCAGTATTGCTTGAACCTGCTTCTACACATCTCATATTGGCTCTATTCTATTTCCTCGCATCTTCTTGTCTAAGCTTTCACATTGTGCCCTTTGGGTGCTTATAGTTTATTCTTCTTAATTAAAGGGAAAAATTACAGATGTTTTGAAATTAATTCAGGAATTCGTTGAGTTTGTTTAGGAAGACAAAAAATTTCAACCAGACACACATGCCTGTGGATATATGTGTGCATCCACACATGTACACACATGCACACATGCACATTCACACATGCACATCTTGCCCTTCTGTTCTGACAAGGTAGTTCACCCAGTTCCATTCTGTTGACAGCAGCCTGGAACTGGGCTTGTGAGTGAGGTCAACGACACTCTTTTTCAAGTAAATTTACAACCTGGCTTCCCTGAGTCTGTGTATTTTTGTTGTTGTTGTCTGGATTTTTTTTTTCTTAAAAAAAAAATCTTTTACCTACCATACTAGCTTGTTGTAATGATCAAAGAAAATAATGCTTGCAAAGGTTCTTTTTTAAACTATAAAGGACTATATAAATATAAGAGGGTAACGAAACATAGAGAGCTATTCATTTCCATTTCCAATACAGAAGTGTACCTGTTTGTAATTTTCTTCAGGCTAAGGATGTTTAGTCATAAGTGGGGCTGTGGGAAGACTTTTGATCATGCATAATTTCTCAGGCACGCACTACTTAAAGATACATTTATCTTTCTCTGACCTAATCCCTCTGTGTATTTCAATTCAGTTGAAGTTTCTCACAGGCTCGGACTGTTTTCACTCAATTTTTACCATAATACTCTTTATACACATCCCTACAGACTGTAATAATGTATCATATAATTCTGGGGCAAAAAAGCCCTGGGAATCTTCTTCAAGGAGAATTATTTTTTACAAATACACTCTAATGCCATTTCTCCAAGTGTGTTTAACTTAGTCTTTACACACTTTCACAGTTTATTTTGATCAATTCTCTGTCAAATTGCCTTGTAAGATCCCAGAACTCTAGGACTGTTTCTATACACATCACGTTGTCTTGACCTGATTTTTGTGAGGAAGCTGTCAAGTGGTCACAAGCAGGGTTTTGCAGGCTCCCTTGTGAGAGTGCCTGGCCAGATGGGGTCAGAAAAGCTTATCCAGGAGTCACTAAAGCTTATATATTTGGCTTCCTCTCTAGGAGCGAGAGTGGCAAGTTCTGGCTTTGGGGGGTAAACTGAGTCAGATTCACAGTTTCTTTCTTTTTTTTTTTTTAAAGCATTTCTTTTTTTTTTTTTTTAATTTTTTTTTTCAACATTTATTTATTTTTGGGACAGAGAGAGACAGAGCATGAACGGGGGAGGGGCAGAGAGAGAGGGAGACACAGAATTGGAAACAGGCTCCAGGCTCCGAGCCATCAGCCCAGAGCCCGACGCGGGGCTCGAACTCCCGAGACCGGGAGATCGTGACCTGGCTGAAGTCGGCCGCTTAACCGACTGCGCCACCCAGGCGCCCCAGATTCACAGTTTCTAATAAACAGGCAACAAAGTGGTTATATCTGTAAATCTAGCTTAAATGTTTGTGACAAATTTTAAGTTTTCTAAAATTAATTCATGATGAAAAACAACTTTTTTTTTAAAGGTACAAAAAAAAGCTGTCCTATTACTATACCTTACACCTGTATTTCATCTCAATTAGATAATGAATGCAGATACCATCTACACTTGAACCCCAAACCTCTAAGGAAATATTTATGCTGTTCCAGACAAGATATCTTTTTATGCAATCCTAAATCAAAATAATTACTGTAAGACAGCAGAGAAATGCACAGGCTTTGAATTTCCATGAGAAAACATGTATTTGAGTAAAAATTTCATTGGGCCTTAGGGGCACCTGAGTGGCTCAGTTGGTTATGCTTCCAACTCTTGGTTTGGCTCAGGTCATGATCTCACCTTTGGGAGATGGAACCGCGACTCAGGCTCTGCACTGGCAAAGCGTACTGTTCAGAGTCTGGTTGGGATTCTCTCCCTCCCTCTCTCTACCCCTCCCCCTCCACTCATGCTTTTCTCTCTCTCTCTCTCTCTCTCAAAATAAATAAATAAACCTTTAAAAAATTTTCACTGGGCCTTACTTTTTATGAGAAAAAATTTATACTAAATATTACCTGGAGAAATGATACATGCTTTTCCATGCATTTGTAATGACCAGAGAATGACATGTGATATGTTCATGTGTGGGGATTACCTTAATTCATTTAAAAAATTTTGAACTTGGCAAGTCAATTTATGGCAGCATTTCTGTGAGCTGCTCAACCCAACGAATTCAAATTCAGGAATTTGAAAATTAATTTAGCTTATGGGGCACCTGGGTGGCTCAGTTGGTTGAGCATCTGACTTCAGCTCAGGTCATGATCTCACAGTTTGTGGGTTTCAGCCCTACATCAGGCTCTCTGCTGTTATGGTGGAGCCTGCTTTGGATCCTCTGTCTCCGTTTCTCTCTGCACCTTCCCCACTCATGCTGTCTCTCAAAAATAAATAAACATTTAAAAATAAAATAACAAAATAATTTTTTAAAAAAGAAAATTAATTTCACTTATAAAATTACATCTTAATGAAATAGAATAGCTCAGAGGGAAAAATCAGTGGTGGAAGCACCCTTCAGTACGTTTAACTTATTAAAATATTCCTAAATGACTCAAAATGTGGTCCTTACATATGATAAATATTTTCTATACTGCAACTATATGTTGACTAATGAACAACGTGTACTGTTGGTGAAGAGACTGTGTCAACTACTAATTATCATGATTATGATTTGAACTTGTCAGAACTAACGTCTTGAAATCATGAAGAGGGTTTGCAGAAGGATAGGAGTAGAGCACTTCAAAACTTTTATTTGGTTACTGTTAAACTATTGACAATACACAAGTAATGCGCCTGATAAAGCCAGTGCTGGGATGTAACTAACCATACCCTTATTAAAGAGCATTCTGTGGAATACCACACTCTACCTGGTTCCTCTGTTCTTTCTCCATGCTCATCTTGAGAATTTTCGCATGGCTTTTTCTACATTTTTTACCTGTCTTAAATGTTGTAATATATTATCAGGAAAGAGGATTGTGATAATCTTTTCTCCTACCCACATGAAACTGGTTAAATGTTAGGAAGTTTCTGAAGCAGTAAGTCCTCACCAGGACAGAGGATAATGGGAGAGCAGTCTTTCCAAGTCTATGGTAATTTGATTAGGTTTTCCTTAATCTTTACCCAGAAGGGAATTTCCCCTTTGTCTAGGCTATCTGCCTTCTAATCACTTGCCTACCCTAAACTGCATAATCTTTCTAAAACTCAGAGTCCTCCATTTTACTCTCCAACTCAAAAGTCCTTGACTTGTGGCTTCTTCCATAAAATCTTCCTGGAAATACCCTTCTCCACACTGTAGAACCCTCACTACTTCATTGTGTTGCCTCTCAGATGGCTGTTCTGACACTCATAACACTTTGTGACACTCATTTGTCTGCACATTTACATATCCTCTGCTCCACTGTACATTTCCTGAACACAGGGACCGGGGATGTCATTTTTTCCTAGCACTCAGCACAGAATCTGGCCCAGAGTAGCTTCTTAACAAATGACTTCTTGACTGCATAAAGCAATGTCACTTTCATTGCATTCAAGACTCTTCAAAATCTGGCTTGCTCCACTTTCCCAGCCCCATCTCTTACCCCTTATACTCAGCTCAACTCCCAGATGGCATCCACCAGGACCATTTGCTGTTCCTTGAATATGCTGAGTACTTCTGTATGTTCAAGTTCTTGCTCTATGCCCATACTGGTCTCTTTTCTTGTTGAAATCTCATTTATCTGTTTCAGTCTAATTTAAGTACCACGTGTGTGTCCAAATGTCTATATGTGTGAGAAAACTCTGACCCTGCCCTAACCCAGGCTAGAGTTAATTTTGTTTCCAGTGTGCTACCCTGTAATTTGTTTAATCACAGTTGGCTTGCATTATAGTTTGCTATGCATATCTTGATTTCCCCTACTGGCTAGTGAGTTTCTTGAAGACAGGAACTGTATTGATATGCTTGTTCATTTAACATATGGATTGAGCATTTTCTCTGTGCCAGGCATTGTGTTAAGTTCTGAGCACAATGTGGTGATTATAATAAACAAAATTCCTGTCCTCAAAGAGCTCATATTTCAGTCAAGGGAGAAAGACAATAAAAATATAAACAAAGTACACAAAATACATCTGATGGTGAAAAGTATTCTGAAAAGAAATAAAGCAAGAGAGAAAGGGCACATACTGATCATAAAAAGTCTTTTTAAGGAGGGGACCTTTGGGTAGAGATCTGAAGTGCATTCTTGGTGGAGGAGCATTCTATACAGAGGGACTAGCAAATCCAAGGGCCCCAAAGTGGGAATGTGCTTGCAGTATTTGAGGAAGAACAAGGAGGATAGGGTGGGTGGAGTAGAGTGAACTGGTAAAAAGTCAGATTAGAGGACAGTGCCCTAGCAGGAGTCTAGGTTAATCAAGGCTTTGTATGCCCTGGCACACACTTAGGATTTTATTTCAAATGACATGAAGGAGCCTTTGATGGGTTGTAAATAGAGGAGTAAGATGGTCAGACTTATGTTTTAAAGGTGTTCCCTGCTTACTGTGTCTGTAGAATTGTCTGTAGGGAGGCAAGTGTGGAATTAGTGAGATGGTTAGGAGGCTAATGAACAAAGGTTAAAATAGATTCATGTCAGTAGTATGCCTGCAGACATTGCAATAGGTGCAACTTCCTTTATTTCCTCCCTACAACTAGCTATGGAAACTACACACGGTCATTTAAAGCAGCTTCTCACTCCATTTCAATTTGATATTTCTTAGCTTCCAAGTGAAGGTTGCCATCTTGCTATAATAATGGTCAGTTAAAACTGTCAACATGAAAGACTGACAGAGGAAAATGGAACTTCATTTCCTAGAAAACTGTAAAGTTATTGTATTGATAAACAGTAACAGAAAATTTGTAAAAAAGTGGATAATTTACATGCAAGATGTGGTGCTTTATAGAACATTTTATGATTTTCTACCATGTATTTGTCTTTTTGAGTATTTATTATACACTATAATAATGAACTCTAATCTATCCTTAATATCTATCAAAAGTTAAGTGGTTAAAAAATTTGTTGCAATAATTCACAAAGCATTCAATCCATGGGTGTGTATAATTATGCAGAATATACTTTTAACAGTTAATAATAAAAAAGAAGACTCCATGATTCTTAATTTATCCATCCATACACACATATATACACATATCTCTATATATGTATCCAGACTATCTGTATATGTATGTGTCAATATACACTTACATGTATACACACATTAGATATATAAATATCCAACCTATGGTAGGCCTTCCCATTTAACTTTGTTATAGACATTATTGGGGACAGTGTTAAGAAAATATTTTAGAAATCTCATACTGACAATGTCATAAGTGACCTTTAAATAATAGTTGCCTCCAGTATAGTATTTAGAAAGGTCAGTGGGCATTTTAAAATTAAAAACTGGCATGCCTGGGTGGCTCAGTCAGTTGAGCTTTCAACTCCTGGTTTCAAATCAGGTTATGATCTCGCAGTTTGTTGAGTTTGAGCCCTCCATCGGCCTCTGCACTGGTCGCAGGGAGCCTGCTTGGGATTCTCTCTCTCCCTCTCTGCCTCTCCCCTACTCATACCCTCTCTCTCTTTCTCTCTCCCTCCCCACCCCCTCTCTCAAAATAAATAAATAATTTTTAAAAAGTAAAAATATAAATTAAATGAAAAATAAACTATATTTTTTATAACTTGTCCAAGGAGGCAAGTGTTTCTTACTCTTACACTATGTGTATTTCCATTGGAATCTGTTCGGCACAATGGGAATAGTATTTTTTAGTGATAATAGATCAAACTAGAATCAAAATAATTAAATTTGGAAAAAATTTAATTATTAACAATGGTGAATAATTGTATGGCATATTTAATCAAAGCCATTTATTCATCATGAAAACCTCTAAGGCAGGAAGTTTTATACTTCCATTGCAGAAAAAAAAAATAAATGGAGGCTTAGAAAGGGTAAATGATGTAACAGAGAATCATTAAAATTTTCAAAAGAGCTGAGGCTAGAACCTGGATCTGACTCCAAGGCTGTGTTTTTTCCCTCTACACTATACTATCATCCAATGAATAGACAAAGACTGTTTTCCATGTATTTATTACAGAAAACTAAAAAAACCCAAAAGATTAAAATGTAAGTGCATGCTATAACAGATCTGATTTTTTCTTTCTTTTAGAACGTGAAATAAAAGATCACTAAAAAAGGGCAAAATAGTAATTCTTGAAAACACTACTTTATAACTCTGAAAAATGAATATATGTGAAAAGGAGAAAATATGGGAATGCTATAAGCTTATTTCATTGAGCTAATTCTATGAGGAGATACAATTCATTGTTCATAAAATATTTGAGAGAATATATATCCCAACACAATTTATGATGTTTCACATCAGAGTTTCAAAGTTCAAATAAAAATTAAGGCAAAATTGAAGAAAACAAAAGAGAAACAACAATAAAAAAAACCCCACCATAGTCTGGAGGCTGAAAATGTTACTTAAAGAGACAACATATATCTACCATGTGGCTTTTAGTATTGAAATATGGTCTGAAGTTGACTCCAATGAAGACAATGAAATAGTAAGTTAGCTTCTAGCAAAGTTACAGTCAGCCATAAAGTTGTCCTGGAAATCATGCAGTGAAAGTTTTCTCAAATATTTATTTAGCAAAGGAATTTTAGATGAAGAACATCCTGGAAGTTGAAAATGGGCAGCTGTAGACTTTGAAGATGTTATGGTCCAGAAAAAAAGGATGAAGGTTTATAGGAAACTTGCAGTATGAAGTGTGAATGTGTGTGCACATGTGTGCTGGTGGTGGTAGGAGTGATGCCAGGAATCTATTGGATCACATTGGGACCTGCTTCTAGGTCACAGTCATTGGGATGGACCCTCTAGATCTTTAGGCCACTGTCCTTGCTGCCAGATGTCAGCCTCTCTCTTTCTTTCCATAGATTATTGGCAACTGTAACATTTTGGCGTATAGACTTTTACAAAGTCAAGTTCTCCTTTACATACTCATATCAAGTATTTGATAAGAATTGTTCAACCTGTGCACATTTTTCTCATTAAAAATAATAAGTATTAAGATTATTTTTGCATGAATACGAGATGTTTCATGCTGAAAAGAGATTATTTCTGCTCAATAAGCATTATTATTAATAATAATGTGCCAGCTGAAGGACAAAGCAGAAACTTTGTAAGGTAGGAACTGTTCTATTTCTCTTTTTAAAAATAATGTTTATTATTTCTGATTAAAATATTGAAAAGTATGAAGAATAAAGCAAAAAATTCCCTGTGATTCCAGCTTCTAGAGAGAACTACCATTAATATTTTAGTATATTTTTGTATGTGGTGTGTGTGTGTGTGTGTGTGTGTGTGTGTGTGTGCATATTAACTTGGTCCCAACTATGCATACAGCTTTGTATCCTGCTTTCTCATTCTAGCAATGCATGGTGTTTTCCAGGCATTCAATGTTGTTTGAAAATGTTATTAATTTGTTTTATATTTATTGCATATACAGTTATTACTTAAATATATCTCTACTTAGATATGTACATTTATCTCTTATTTGTTTTATACTACAAACAAAGCTATAATAAAATCCTTATGCATAAATCTCAGTCCAGCAAAAACAGTGGACATTTTGGTCTATTTCCTGACTATCATGAAAATGCTTCTAGAGCCTTATTTTCTTCAACCTAGTCTGTAAAATAAAAATACACTGGTGAGTAGATGTACCACTAATTAGAAGATTACTGTTGCCAAATAAGTTTGTGAGATGTTGAGTTCAATAAAGGTATGGAGATTTCTTTTCTATAGGACTTCTCAATCCTTAATATGCAAATGTGCATTTTTTTTTTTTTTGAGAGTGTGACAGGGGAGATGGGCAGAGGGAGAGAGAAAGAATCTTAAAGAAGCTCCATGCTTATCACAGAGCCTGACACAGGCCTTGATCCCATGACCCTAGGATCATGACCTGAGCCACAATCAAGAGTGCAACACTCAACCGACTGAGCCACCCAGGCGCCCCAACAAGTGTGCTCTTTGAATTACTAAGAGAAAGATCTGTAATGTAATGAACCATTTTTCCAAAGATCATGGAACAATTGTTTTGTGGCATTTTGATTTAAGAAGCATCAAATATGATGCTCTCTTTCAGTTCAAAAGATATTCTTTATCATGGTAGTCAAGGGCTGTTCTAGTTACACTAGTTAAGTGACACAAGGCTCTGCTGCAGTAATAAATACCCCTAAAATCTCTACAGCTTAACACAACAAAGGTTTATCCCTTGATCATCTAGTTTGTGATAGGTCTGGCTCCTATGTATTTATTTTCCAGATAGTGTCTCAGGGAACCATCCAAATTCTAACTACCAGCTCTGAGTTTTTACTTTCTACCATTTAAATGAGATTGAATGTGGATGGGGCGCCTGGGTGGCTCACTTGGTTAAACATCCAACTTCAGCTCAGCTCATGACCTCACTGCTCATGAGTTCCAGCCCCACATCCGGCTCTGTGCTGACAGCCTGAGGCCTACTACAGATTCTGTCTCTGTCTCTCTGCCCCTCCCCTGCTCATGCTGTGTCCCCCCCACCCCCCTCTCTCTGTCTCTCTCTAAAATATAAAAAAAAATTAAAAAAAACATAAATGAGATTGAATGTGGAGAAGGCACAATGGCTCTTATCTTCCTCTTCCATTTAGACTTGTGAGAATTCGTCACATACCTACACCCTTTAGAGTCAAAGGGACTGAAAAAGTTTAAGAAACACATAAATATTTGATGAATAACAAATCTCTGCCATACTGTTGTGTATTTTTTAATAAGTAGTAGATATTGGGTTTTGTTGAAAGCTGTATTTGGGTTGTCTAGAGAAACAGAATCAATAGGCTATAGGAATATTTAAAAGGAGATCACAGGATTGGCTCACATGGCTATAGAAGCCGAGAAGTCCTACAATCTGCCATCTGTGAGTTGGAGAATGAGGAAATCTGGTGGTGTAAGTCATCCTGAGCCTGAAGGCCTGAGAACCTGGAGGGCCATCTGTGTAAGTCCCAGAGTCCTACAGGCCCAAAAATCAGGACCTCCATTGTCCAAGGACAAGAAAAGATAGATGACCCAGGTCAAGAAGAGAGAGAGGAAATTCACCCTTACTTTGCCTTTTTGTTTCATTTGGGTCCTCACCAGATTGAATGATGCCCACCTACATTTTACTGTGTCTACTGAATCAAATGCTAATCATTTCCAGAAATACTCATACAGACAACACTCAGAAATAATGTTTCACCAGCCATCTGGCCATTTCTTAGCCCAGTAAAGTTAACGCATAAAACTAACCATCATAAATGCCTATTTGGAAACTATTGGGATGATGAGTTTTTAACCTATTAATATTATGATCTTGATTAATAAATATTCTCATAGCAAACTCTTTATAGTCATCAAATAAATCCTATGCTAAGATGAGAAATTATTACTTTAATATTCTTTTGAATTATATTTGATAGTATTTTTGCCTAGACTTCTGTATCAATATTCACAAACAAGATTGGTTTATAATTCTACTATTCAATGTTGGTCGTTAGATGTTGTTGTCAGGGTTTTATTATGGAAAGTCTTACATATATGTATTTTTTAATTAAACTTTTTATTTTGACATAATTGTACATTCACATGCAGTGAGTCCCATGTGCTGGTAATCCAATTTCCCTAATGTTGACATCTTGTAAAACTATACTACATTATAAAAGCCAGTATTTTGGCTGTGATACAGTCAAAATAAAAAACATTTCCATCAACACCAGGATCCCTTATGTTGTACTTTTAAAACCATACCCACTTTCCTCCTGTGCTTGCTTACTTCTTAACTTGGGGCAACAACTAATCTGTTTTCCATTTCTGTAACTTCACTGTTTTAAGAATGTTGCATAAGTGGAATCATACAAATATAAATTTTTAGGATTGACTTTTCACTCAGGTAAATCTCTGAAGATCTATGTGGGTTATCACGTTTATCAATCATATGCCCCTTTCCATTAGTCAGTAGCAGTCAATGGTATGGATGTATTGCAGTTTGCTTAACTATATGTCTACTGAGAGGACACTTAGGTTGTTTCCAGTTTTTGGCTATTAAAAATGAGCTCTATAAACATTCATATATAGGTTTTGTAAAAACATAAATTTTCATTTATCTAGGATAAATACCCAGGATTGCAATTCCTTGGTTGTAGGATAAATATATATTTAATTTTTTGAAGAAACTGCCAAATTGTTTTCCCGAGTGTATTGCCATTTTACATTCCCACCAATAATGTACAAATGATCCAGTTTTTCATCATTCTTGACAGTATCTAGTGCTAATCATTTTGTTTAGTGCTAATCATTTTGATAGGTATGTAGTAATATCTTGTTTTAATTTAATTTTTTTCTCTAATGGCTAATTATATTAAATATTATTTCATATGTTTATTTATCATCTGTGTATCCTCTTTGGTGATCTGTGAATGCATGTGTGCCTGTTTTTTTTTTTCATGATATTATTTGTTTTGGTTTTTTTACTCTTGAATTTTGAGAGTTTTTGTATATTCTAGATACTAGTCCTTTGTCACATGTGTGGTTTACAAATATTTTCTTCCAGTATGGAGCTTGTTTTATCATTCCCTCTAATAAGGTCTTTCTCAGAGCAAGTTTTTCATTTTGATGAAATCTAATTTATGACGTTTTCTTTATATGGATCATGGTTGGTGTCAAATCTAAGAATTTTTTGCCTAGATCTGGATCCCAAAGATTGTCTCTCATAATTTTTTCCAAAAGTTTTATATATTACAATTTATATTTAAGTTTGTGATCTGTTTTGAGTTAATTTTTGTGTAAAGTATGAGGTTTACGTCAAAGTTTTTTGTTTTAGTTTGTTTTAGCCTATGGATGTCTAATTACTGCAGCACATTTATTGAAAAGTCTTTCCTTCTTCCATTGTATTGTTTTTGCCTCTTTGTCAAAAATCAGTGGGTCATATTTGTGTTGGTCTCTTTCTGGTTTCTCTATTCTGTTACACTGATTTATGTGTCTAATGCTCTACCAGTACTACAGTCTTGATTCCCATGGCTGTATCAACAGTCTTGAGGATTGGGCACTCATTTCTTACTTTAATCTTCTTTTTAGAGTTATTTTAGCTATTCCAGTTCCTTTGTTTTCCCATATGAATTTTTGAACAATCTTGTCTGCATCTACAAATAATCTTTTTGGGATTTTGATGGGGGTTGCATTATACCTTTTATCAATTTGGGGGACATTAATATCTTCACTGTATAAAATATTCCACTCCAAAGGACAGTATATTTCTCTATTTCTTTAGATATTTGATTTCTCCCATCAGCATTTTGTAGTCCTATACAAGTTCTATTGTAATTATACCTAAGTATCTTGTTTTGGATTATTGTAATTTGTATTATATTTTTAGTTTTCTGTGACCATGTGTATTTATGGCTAGTATATATAAATTGATTTCTTCCAGGATTTTTAAGATATAATTGACATATAACATGTGTAAGTTTAAGGTGTACAATGTGATCATTTGATATATATGTATATGGGGAAATAGTTAGTTACTGTAACGGGTTTAGTTACCACATCTATCACCTCACATATTACCACATTTTGTGTGTGTGCTGAGAACATTATTCTCTTAGCAACTTTCATGCATATAATACAGTATTAACTATAGACATCATACTGTACACTGGATTCCCAGAATTTATTCATCATATAAGTGGAGATTTGTACCCTTTGACCAACATCTACCCATTTCCCCCACTTGCTAGCCCCTGGAAACCTTCAGTCTACTCTTGTTTCTATGAGTTCCGTTTTTTTAGATTCCATATATAAGTGAGATCACACAGTATTTTTCTTTCTTTTTCTGACTTATTTCAATTAGCATAATGCCCTCAAGGTTCATCTATGTTGGTTCCTTTCTAGTAATAAGGCTATTCAAATTATTCATTTCATATTGGGTGCGTTGTAAGTAGTTTGTGTTTTTTAAGAAACTGGTCTATTTCATCCAATTGTTAAATCTTTGTGTGTGCAGTGTTGTCATAGTATTTTCTTATTATTTTGATGTCTACAGCATCTCTAGTGATATTTCCTGTTTAATTCATGATATTTTGACAATTTGTGTCTTCTTTGTTTTTATTTTATCGTTTTTTTAAAGGCTTGTCAATTCTGTTGATATTTTCAAAACTTTAGTTCTTTTTGTTTCATTGATTTTCTTTATTATTTTTCATTTTCAATTTCATAGATTTCTGTTCTTATCTTTATTATTTCTTCCCTTATGTTTATTTTAATTTATTTTGCTTTTTGTTTTCTGTTTCTAAAGTGGTAGCTTAGATTACTGGTTTCAGATCTTTCCTCTTTTCTAACTTGTGTATGTAGCACTCACAATTTCTCAGCACTGTGTTAGCTGTGTTGTACAAATTTTGACAGTATTTTCATTTTCATTCAGTTCAATTATCTTTTTTTTTCTCTTGAGACTTCCTCTTTAACCCATGAATTATTTAGAGTTGTGTTATTTAATTTAAAAGTGGAGATTTTCCTTATTTTTCTGTTATTGATTTCTTTATGGTCAGAGAAATTATTCTCCACTATTTCCATTTTTTCTTTTCTTTTTTTTTTTTTTTTTGCATTCTGAGAGCTTTTATTTTTGGGACAGAGAGAGACAGAGCATGAAAAGGGGAGGGGCAGAGAGAGAGGGAGACACAGAATCGGAAACAGGCTCCAGGCTCTGAGCCATCAGCCCAGAGCCTGACACGGGGCTCGAACTCACGGACCGCGAGATCGCGACCTGGCTGAAGTCGGACGCTTAACCGACTGCGCCACCCAGGCGCCCCTCCATTTTTTCTTTTAAGTGTCTTGAGGTTTGTTTTATAGCCCAGAATGTGGTCTTTCCTGTTATATGTTCCCTGGAAACTTGAAAAGAATGTGTTCTGCTGTTGTTAGATGGATTATACTATAAATGTTATTAGGCTGGTTGGTTTATGCTGTTGCTGAATTCTTCTAGATCTTTGTTGATTTTCTGTCCAGTTGTTTGATCAATTGTTGAGAAATGGGAGTGGGTGTCTCCAACTATAACTACGGATTTGTCTATTCTCTTTTTACTTCTACAGTTTTTGCTTCACATATTTTGTAGTTCTCTTATTTGGTGCATATACATTTTGGATTGTTGGTGGATGGACTCTTCTGTCATTCCATAATGCCTTTCTCTGTCACTAGTAAGTTTATTTGATCTGAAGTCTATTTTATATGATATAATATAGCTACTTCTGATTTCCTTTGATTAATACTTGCATTGTATATGTTTTTCTATCCTTTGACTTTCAATCTGCCTGTATAATTATATTTGAAATTAGAGTTGGCTTGTACTTTTAAATTCACTGCCAACTGAATAACTTTTATTTAATTTAGGTCATCTACATTTAATGTAATTATTGCTATGTTAGGGTTTGAGGTTACTATATTTTCTCTGTTCTCTTTGTTTTCCTTTCTCTGTTGATTTTTTCTTGGCTTCCTATGGGTTAATTTTTTTTTAGAATTTTATTTTTATTTACTTATATTTTTAGTATATCTTTTCTGTACACTTTTTTTTTTGTGGTTGCTGCAGGTATTACATTACATTATATAACTTACCATTGTCCACTGGTGTTATCATTTCACTGGTTCAAATTAAGTATGGAAAACTTACCTCCACTTACGTCACTTTACATTTTGCTGTTTATGATTGTTCTCAATATTTCCAGTAGGCCCAGGGTACTGACAGCGAAGAGGAGTGGGACATACAGGTTGCATGGAGGGGTGGGTAGAAGCTCAATGGTGGATGACCACGTGACTTAATGTTGGGATTTGGTGCTTTGTTGTAAGGGTAATGGAAATTTTTGAGAAGTTTTAATATGAGGATATGGTTAATTATGTATTTTAAGTAGATTATTCTGGATATTAAATTTACTTTCAAAATTCTATGTATTTTGTTTCCTTGTCTTCTGCAATTTAATTTACAAAATAGAAGTCTGAAGCTAACTTTAATTTTGTTCATTTGAGTGTAGTATATGTTATTTTTTCCTAGTTGTTTATGAGAAATTTCTTTATTCTTGAAAGGTAAACATTTCCTAAGAGTTTCTCTCTATATATGTATCTTTCCTGGAACATGGTGAACTGTGTGTGTGTGTGTGTGTGTGTGTGTGTGTGTGTGTGACATTTTTTCAGATCGAGAATTTTGTTTAGTTATATCTTTACTTTTTGCCTCAATTTCATTTGTTCTGTTTTCTTCCTTGGGAACCTTTATAATTCTGAGACTTAGTTTCTATTTTTTAACCTCTATGCATACCATCATTTTCATTTTGTACACATACAAATACACCACAAACACACAGATACGTATGCACATGCATATATATATATGTGTATATGTATGTGTATATATATATATATGTATATGTATGTATATATATGTGTATGTATATATATAAGCATACACATGTATGTATATGCATTTATATATATATAGATATATAGCTTACTTTTGTGTATATTTGTGTGTGTGGAAGAGAGGAACTGAGATTGAGAAAGAAAGTTTTCATATTTTTCTGTACTTCAGTTCCATCTGAAATTTACAGTAAAGATATAGTTCACACAAAAGAGGCTTGGATTTTGTTTAGTAGTGTTGAGTATATTCCAAGGGACATCCAGAATGAATAAAGAAACAGTGTGACTTCATTGTTTGCTGAATTGAGTTCTTAATCCCATTTTATTTTAAAGACAGAATTGTCTTCATGGGCTATGGAGACCATTAATAAGCCTTTTGTAAGGGATTCACCAGGCGTTTTAGTCCTATATCATTCTTCTGCATGAAAAAACAAAATCAGCAAAACTAAATACAAAAATAATATCTAAAGGACAATTTCTGTGAGTCTCTTTAGTAACTTATTTTGGCAGACGGAAAAGCTCCTCTGAAAGTCTAACCCAAATGGACTCTTTTAGAAGCCTTATTTTCCCTTTCTCTCTTCAGGAAATGTAGAGAATAGTTTTTTTGAAAAATGTCCAATTTCTCACTGGAGATAAGCTTCCTCAATCGATTTTGGGTCACTTTGCATTAGGTAGTTCTGGACATAAAAATCTTTCTGGCTTATTGGGTCCCCCAACCTCTAGTGTCCTTTAATATGTTCCTGTTTGTGTAGATATTATGTAAATTTCTTGAATCTAAACAGATTATTTATAACTGTAAAATTTTGCTTTTAACACTTGTTAAACTGTTTTTGGTTTTGTTTTTTTAATGCATGTTATGATTAGTTTAAAAGGTATACAGTGTCCTGATGAAGAACATGGACTAAAAGGCCTGAGGCCTAAAGTTGAGGCCTAAAAGGCCCACAAGTTGTACTTTCTCTGGCCACGCCGCCTCATGGTTGCCAAGGTCCTGGCTTTGAAAACTTTTGGGACAGGGACAGGAAGTGGGAGGAAAGGAGACCTCAGACTGTCTCCTGTGCCTCCCACCCCCGGACCCACCTCACACCCAGACAAGCAATACACACTCTCACAGAAGCTTCCATCCACACGTGTGCTTTCACCCTCAAGGAGTACACACCACCCACCCCCAGACACGCACACCCCCACTCCCTCCGGTGCCAGCCTGGTTCCTGCCCTCTGCTCTCCTGTGGCCCTCCTCAGGGGCCCTGTGCTGCATCTAAATGTGAAAGTTCAGCTCCTGCCCCTTCGTCCTGCCCATGAACCAGCTAGGACCCCACAAGGAGGTAGGGAGGACACACACTCTGTAAAAAATGTATTGCTTGTCTGGGATATAGATATATATATATATATATATATATATATATGTATCTCAATTCCATTTCTTCCTAGCTGCATGGCCTTGGACAAGTGACAGTGTTTCTGTGGTTTGGGTTTTCCACCTGAAAAAAAAAATGAAGGACCCACTTCATATAAAGAGCTAATATATTTGATCACATAAAAGAGTCTCTGTTGTGTTATATTAGTTATTACCGTTACTTTTTATGTAATCATCAATGCAGCAGGTCTTTTTAAGTTGGTATGACAATGCTTCCTACAGAAAAGAATTATGTTCTTGCTAAATATCATCTCAGGAACAAGGTGAAAACTTGCTAAATTATGAAGATTATTACTAAAAGAGATCAATTACATCATTACTTTAAAAATGTTGATTAACTTATTTTGAACTTATTTCATTTATAAATACTCTTTAGAAGTCTTATATTCAGTGATCTTTATTTAAGATGATGACAAACTTCTTGTAGAAGCTTAACCCCTGGTACTCTTAAAAATTAATCTTGTGCTTCAATTAATTATATTCTCAGAGATATTTGGGGTTTTTTTGTTTGTTTGTTTTGTTTTCCCAGTAAATGGCTTCTGAAGCTATTATCATCTCCTCCAATGCCCATTGATTCAGAGAAAATACCAACAAGTGGAATTCATTGCTCTGAATTTGAACTGAATCTTGCAGGTGTTTTCATTGTAATTCAAGGTACTGTTTAATCCCTTGGTTTAGAAACTATTAGAGTGAAAATGTTCACGTTGCAGAGTACCTTTTGACAATGATGCATCGGAAGACTAATCTGCAAGAACCAAAATATACGGTACTTACTGGAAGAAATTCAGGGTTACAACCAATTGAAATAAAGGACACCCAATCCCATGTGCTAAGAAACTAGGGATTCGTTTCCAAAGCTTTGTAGTACGCAAAGGATACTTTTCTGGTGTGCTGAGAAGTTGTCTCCGGGACCGTCACACTTGGCATTCCAGTAGATTACCCTATCATCAAGGCATCAGTATGCTGTTATTTGAATAAACACAGCTGCTGTTTTCCAAGAAATATGGCTAGGAGCAGCAAGGAAAAAAAGGGCAATTAGTGTTATTGAAATGGAGGGGTACTCAGGATGGCATATATGTATTTATGAGAGCGTTCGTTTCCGAATAGCCTATTTACCATGCTGTGACTTAACAGTGGGGGAGTAATGATCCTCTCTCCAAATCCTTGGTACTTTACTGTATTTTGCTATTTGCCTAATATTAATGATGAATATTTTTCATAATTAAGTAAACACATACTTTAATTCTTGTGACCTTGTGCTATCTTCTATCTAAAACATCTTAAGATTTTCACGGCGACTTCTTCTAAAGATTTACATATATAAGAATAGATGGATAAGATAACATATTTTTAAAACTCTGCTGATGATTTTTTCCCTGCCTTTGGAATACCTGGAAAGCAAAGATGTCATATGCTAGTGTTGGCGGTGTAGCTGCTTTTTAGGGGGTCAAGGGAAACCTTCAGCACGTTGCAATAAAAAAAGTCGCACACCAGAAAGATTAGGCCATATCCCAGCTGTGTGTTCACAGCAAGCAGATTCCCTCCTCTGGATCTCAGCTTCTTCATCTATAAACTGTCAAAATTGGTTGATGTGATCTTTCAGGTCCCTTCAAAGTTCCTGATGCTTTCAATTTAGACCTTTGTTATTCAGGTCTGACATTCAGAACTGGGGAACACACTTAGTACAGAGACCCATTGGAACTGGTGGTTGTCATTTTTGCAAGTTTAACTAACAAACATACAAACATTCTAGCTGTTTCTGTGTTTTTATTATAAAGGAAGACAAGAAATGGGGCGATTAATTCAGATGTTTTCAGTACACCATTCATCTAAAACAGTTTGTTTTGAAGTTGCATAGTCTTGGGTCTTTAGTCCATGGTTGAGAATGCTGGTTCAGGAGTACTGGTTTGGCAAGTGGGAAGGAGAAGGAGGAGAAGACTAGAGAAAGGATTTCAAGGTTTCATTTGTATGGTAAGACTGCCAGAGGGGGGGAAAAAAAAAAAAGAAGCTGGAGAGGCAATGCCTTTTTCCTGAGAGGGTCATTGTGGTATACTTTAAAATCATCTCATGCAAGAAGTACGGAAGAAACCAGCACCCCTTGCCTGATGTCACGTCCAGTAGCTATTATGACCACCTTATGTATCTTCTACTTTTATTTCTTCTCAATACAGAGTTGGCTTCTGACTTAAAAGTCCTCATGTGTTTAAGTCCGGTGAAACGGAAGGATTTTAAAGAAACCTCACAGATGAAATGACACACGTCAAGGGTGTGGATAAGTTGTTTTCTGGTGTCTTGGGGTAGATGTGAAAGAAAACTTCATATAAGCCTCATTCAGAAGTCAACAAAAGCCTTCAAACAAGAATGACAAAGCAGCCTGAGTAATGTTTGGGGCCCATGCAGGGACGAGGATTAGAGGGCCTTTATTCCATAGTCAGAACAGCAACCATCTATGCAATGTCTGAGGTCTGACTCCATGACATTGGGCCCAGCCACAAAATACTGTCACCCAAACCCAACCCGTCCTCATTAATAGTAACAACACACAGTAGTTTAGTGCTTTATGCTTTCAGAGCTCTTTTGCATTTATTATCTCATCTCTGATCCATTTTTAGGATGGTGTTAGCCTTACCTCATGTCCTAGCATTTCATCATTCCTTTGCAGACATTATGGCTTTTAGTTGATAGGTCTGGTTTTTCTATTCATACTTTGGGCAACCTGTTGAGGAGATAACAGTGACATTTTGGTTAGTGGTTTAACCAAATGACAAAGATAAGCTGAAAGAGCAAATTTCTAATGGGATCAAACAATAAGTTCTAAGGGAAGAAATTAAGGAAGGCTTATGCAGTGGTAGTTTCTCTCACTTTGATTCCATGTCAGGCAAACCATTTCCTACTCATTTTCTCATTTGATCCTTGTGGAAAGCCCTCAGAGTAGGTGTTTATTATGAACCCAGTGTATAGATGAGGAAACAGACACTTGGGCAGTTTAAATGGTGTACAGAAGTCACAGGGCCAATGGTAGAATGGGGATAGTAGCTAGTTCTCTTGCCTCATTAGTCGGTGCTCTTTCTATCACACCCTGGTGCCTCTCTGTGCATCCTGTGCATAAGAGAGCTTTCCAAGTTGGAGGCTCTTTTTATGCATCACTTTCCCTCCCAAGATTAACACTAAAGGCACAGGAAACCAATTCTGAGAAATGTTAACAATGCAAGGCTTACTGCATGCTCTGAATTATCAGGGCAGCATAGTTTTTCCAAGAACTAGAGAAAAATCAGAGAGATAGTAGTTGTCAAAGGAGAGCTGGAGGTAAAACTGCAAAGTCTTCACTCTGTCCCTGGGTCTCCTTTTCTATAAAGTGGGGGGAATTCCCACTTCTTTGGTATGCTGAGGTCTCATGTACTCTTTGAATCCTTCAGACAGAAGTCCCAATGCTTAATTATCCACTAAAATTGTTATGGCTTAATACTAATTGATTGAATTGTTATGGCTAATATCTTGATGTTTAGAATTATGTTACATGCTGAAATTTGTCTGCTCAAAGGTCATTACCTATTGCTTCTCTGGGTGTAAGCTCCATGGGTTTTGAAAAGATGATTGAATGATTAAAGCAAGAATGAAAAGGCCTGTCAGGCAGATTTCTATGTTTAGTACTTATAGAAGCTATGAAGGCTCATGTCCTACCCTATAAAATAGGGAGGGAGGCAGGAGGTGGGTGGTCAGGGCCAAACTGGAGGCAATGGCAGAGTCACTTAAATCCAAAAGTAATAAGATATTGGGAATGGTTGCTGCAATCCCAACCCAGGACATCTTCTAGGGGACCCAGAGTCTTATGGTTGCTCTGTTACTCTGGGCCATTCATAATAATAGATGAAATGTGCTCTGTAAACTTACAAAAATGTTACTCCTTTTCCCCCCAAGATTGGATAAGTTTGTGAGGGATCAGCTTGGCAGGGAAACGGGCAGAAGCTAAGCTCAAGGTCTTTCCAAAGTGGCATATTACCAAGGTAGGCCTTAAAGAGGGTAATTAGTGGCTCAAATCTGGAATCTTGTAGATGAAGCTAATAATATAACTGGAAAGGTGACCAGAAAGGTTAGGACAGTAAATTAGGATTCTTTGTGACCAAGTAACAGAAAACAACTCTGGAAAGTTTAATTTAAAAACTGGAGAATATATCAAGATACAGGAGAGTCTCACCCTACATCGGAAAATCAGCTGGTCCCCAGTTCTAGTAATGGAGGACTTTGGAGAGCCTATAGTATTCTTTCTTTTTTCTTTTTCTTTTTCTTTTAATTTTTTTAAATGTTTATCTTTACTTTTGAGATAGAGAGAGACAGAGCATGGGCAGGGGAGGGGCAGAGACAGAGGGAGACACAGAATCAGAAGCAGGTTCCAGGCTCTGAGCTGTCAGCACAGAGCCTGACGTGGGGCTTGAACTCGCCAGCTGTGAGATTATGACCTAAGCCGAAGTCAGACGCTCAACCGACTGAGCCACCCAGGCGCCCCACCTATAGTATTCTTTCTTACCTTGGATATCTTCTAGACATTTGTTGTCTCCTTCTTCCTACAGATATTCTTTTTATGCTATTCAGTCTATGTCATAAAAGTGTGTTGTCATACTGTCCTCACCTCCTAAGCTTACAGGTCATAAGTCCAAAAAAGCAAACCATTATTAGTTCTGATAGAAGTTTTCCAGGAAAGAATATGATTGGCCTGGTTTTAATCACATGTCCACTTCTGTTTGGCTCAAACATGACTGCTGAAGATTAATTTCCTGACCCTGTGAAGGGGTAGGAAATTCCTGGAGAAGGGGAAATCATGATGAGCTGAGAGCATGCTGTAAATATGTTTACCATAGGGAGAGCTGCAAGTAAAAGATGGCACCAACAGTGAGAAATGGGAAACTAGAAGCAAATAGGAACAAGTGGAGAGCAAATTTGGAGGGTGCAGGATTGCCTTGAATGGATTGTTGTGATCATGCTCCTCCTGATCAGTTTGTTGGTCATCAGACAATGAGCGGGTTTGGTGCTCCCACAGTCATAAAGCTGGCAGGACAGGAGGCATGGATAGGAGATAGGAGGAAATGGGTTCATAGAAAGAATGAAAATATTTGGTAGGTGTATGAGCTGACACAAAAGCCCAATTGCTGAGAGAAGAGTTCAAATTACATGGTAAATGGCCAACAATCAAGGAAATTCTTGCAAATGGGGATGTAGAGTAAGTAATACAAGAGAACAGGTAGGTGACACATTCAGCAAGGGAGACCCACGAATGAAGGTAGTATTGTTACCCCTCCCTGTCTGTTTCCACCTTAGTTTATTCCCTCTTTCTTGAAAAGTTCCAGTGTGCCACAGGACATGGGGGAAAAGCAACAGGAGACTAGGACCACAAACACGAGGCCACAACTGGGCTATTTATCCTTTAGAGGTTGAGTCTTGGCCTATGCCTGCAGTTAGAGAAATCGAGCCTGGACAGAATCTCTAGACCCCAGCCGGGAGGCCCAGGTCTTAGCTGAGGCATGTGCACATTGGTCTAAGGCTAGAAAACATTCTCTAGTCCTTACTGGCAGGCTGGCTGACCTTGTTGATATAGTCAGTGTTGGCTAAGGAACCAGTGGAAGCAGGAGTGATGCTGGCAAGAGATATCGGGTGAGCAATGGATGAACTTTTGGCAGTAATGACATTATGGGGATTTCAGTGAACTGTTGCTGGTATTTATTATCCCCAACCCAAAATTCTTTTGTTTTATCTTTCATGTGTTTTTCAGTTTTCCTCCCTTTGATTCTTTTCTTCTCTTCCATTGTTATAAATCAATAACATTTGAACTGCACTATCAAAATAGAGTATTTTTTAAAAATGCATGAAGCCTCTTGTAACACAATAGTTCCTTTTCTAAAGGAAATAATTACTTCCTAATTGTTCTGTAAGATTGGAGATTATTGCATATATTTTTAAAGCAGGCAGCACCTGCAAAGTGATCATCTTATTATCATTTTTTTTAATCAGGCAGCACGCCTATAGGACAATTCCAATTAAATTTTTAAAAGATTCAATAATGGAAACAGAGAGAGGAAAATGGGGAAAATATATTACCCAAAGCAAAATTGTTTTGAAACAATTTATGTGGCCTCCCTCAGGTTTCGGTGGCTTTTAAAGAGATGGCTCCACCCCTTGATTTACTATCCATCCAAAAGTTTAAGTCCAAGGTTGTTTTTACAGTGATGCCTCCATTTCAAAGTGTTCTTATTATGAGACGAGAGCACCCAAATAGAGAGGTGAACGTTTAAAGTGTAGAGCATATAATGAGGCTGCGCTAATATGAAGCAATTGTTCTGCATTAGACTCCAGATAGTTGAATTATACAATTCATATCTAAGAGTAAGGTGAGCTCCATATTAAGCATGTTTCCCTGTCTCTGAAACTAGGCAGGAAAACTTATGAATGCATCTCAACTACCTTCCTGAAAGAGCATTATTACTGGTCTGCAGCTATGGAGCACTCTGTTCTCTCTTGAATGTCCCTGATTATTAATTCTCAAGCAGTTGAAAGGAGGCTTTGAATTGGAACCTATCCCCCAATGCCCTTTATGTGGCCTGACTCTCAGAGGCCTCTGCCTCCCACACTTCGTCAAAGACTCACTTATACTTGATACACGTGTGTTACACTTTGTTTCTTTTTAACAGCAGAGGCTGGAGCTGGGTAGAGGTGGGAAAAGATTTTGGGTAACAACCCGAGTACAAAGGCTTTTGGAAGAGTGTTGACGGCAGGGTAGATCTGGTGGAAGGAAAAACCTTTCCCGATGTGCTATGGCCCAATGGTTGTTCTAGAGATAATCATATCCACAAGAGGTACTTCTACTTCATGCACAATTCAAAGGGATTGAATCTTCATACAAAACTTTAAATTGAAAATCTGAGCACAGCCTGGGGTTGGCAGAACTAAAGCCATCATAGTCTCTTTTGTCTACCATTACTGCTTTCTCATAATTTAGCCGCCCGTGGAAAATGTGTAATCCCTTTGCGAAAATAGAAGACACTAAAATGGCAATTACTGGCTCATCCTAGGTACATATTTAATGGCCAGAGCTTCTTTGCTTTTAACTTCTAGCCAATTTCATGTGAGGCCCCAGAGTAAACTCCTAGCTCACTTGGTGATATGTGGGTACTCTCTTGGATGTGTGTATTAACTATAGAATAGAGGTCAGAAGTTTAAGCCCCGGGGCAGCAAGCAGGGCTAAGCAAAGGTGATGGAATTCTTGAGTGACGTTGGTAAGTGCCAAGAACTGTCAGGCAAATGGAAAGAAAATTTGTGGAGACTATCATAGAAAGGAAGAAAGGACAGAGGAGCAGAGATAGGAGAAAGGAATAAGCGGTAGGAGGGGTGGATGCCCCTAATTGTGGTGCTATGCTTGGGCCTCTTCCAACAGGCTTACCAAAGCTGTTAATAAGGTTGTGTTTTTGTTTTTGTTTTTAACTGTGTGTTCAGTGATTTCCTGTTGGTTACTTGTAATTAGCACAGCGAGAGTATTTATACCACAGAAATTGGCAAACTATAAATTATCGCTCCTTTTTTCTCCCCTCTGACAGAGCCTGTTGTTAAATATCTACTAGCACAGTACTGGCCTTCTATGTTTCTTTGTGACACAAGAGACCTAAATTGCCACATGTGTCACAGGCAGGAGAGTTTGGGAGAGGCTGAATTAGTTCAGGCAAGGCCCAGTTCCAGGACCAGAAATCAACCAGAGTTCATGTTTCCACAGTTGCCTGAAATCGGAAACAGGTTAAGATCATGGAGAGAAGAGGTCCAGTCCAACAGGTGATAAAAGTATTTATTTCCAGACATTTTGCAGGTCGAGCAGTGTCTTATTTAACCCTCTTAGTAGGTCAGTAAGCTATGGTTGAGAGAGGTTAAATCTACATAGTACACAGGTAAGAATCACTTAGAATTTGTGTTATCCCAAGGTCTTAATTCCTAATGCCCACCCTGTAGAGTTCCTCTGTAGCCCAGACCCAGCTCTCAGCATCTTTTATTTCCTCTCTTTGCTGCTCCACAGAACCTCTGCATCCCATTAGGCAGGTGATGCTCCCCACAGTGTTTGAGGTCACCATCCACATTGCAACCTATGTGAAGGGTGCCTCATGTAACCTACATGAATAGTGCACACGTTGTACAGTTATACACAACAGATCTGCCTGTAGGCACCTCCTAACTCTCCAAAGGTGAAGACTGGCCTTAGCCAATACATCACCTGCTCCACTCTAAACCCTCCTCTTCTAGGTTTATAACCTTTCTTTATTTCTACAATATATTCATTCATTTGTTCATTCAATAGAAAATTGCTAAAGACCTGTGTGTACTGTGAGAGAAAGCAGAAATACAACAAAGTAGCCTGGAGAACGTGGGGGTTAAGGGGCACCATGTAAGTATCTAATTTGGAAGCTTCAGAGGAGCAGAGGTGGAGATGTAGGTCTGAGGACTGTGCGTGGGGGGTCCACACTTTCTGTACCACCATGGACACTCCATCCTTTTGAATATTTCTCTTTCCTATGAGCAAAAGCCTTAATCTGGCAACTTTTTCTTTTTTTTCCTGTTTTTTTCTTCACATTATGTCCCTAGCCCTTACTTAGAAAATTTCTGAAGACCTTCTTGTGGACATTAGTGGCCTAGATATACTCCCTTCAGAGATCCTGACACTTTCTCTGTTCCTATCCTTGAGGTGAAACTATCTTAGATACAGTAACTTTATGTGGTATTGGGTTAGCTCAAACAGCATAATTTAATTCTATTTATTGAAGTGCCAACCAGATATTCTAAGGAGAGGCTGGAGTGAGGAGTGTGTGGATAGGGAAGCAATAAATGCATAAAGACAGTTCAAGTCCAAGGATCTCAAAGTGTGGTCCATGGACCAATATCAATATCACCTGGGAATTTATTAAAAATTTACATTTTTGAGCCCCAGCCCAGACTGAATCAGAAACTCTTGGAGTTGGCCCAGCTGTCTGTATGATTCTGATATCACACAGATTCTGATATCAGTTTGAGATTCACTGGGTTAAGTAATATCAACAACAAGTGAAACTAATAACAATTGAACAACAAACTTTGAGTGGAGCACTACAGAATTATGTAATTAACTCACTTTGGTCAGAGCAACACTAGTTTAGATCCTTGGGTATATTTTTCTCTTCGTGCTCAGTTCTTAAAAAACCAGAAGTATTTCAGTATCCTCAACACTTTTGCAAATAACCATTAGACAGATTTGTAAAAAGATTGATTGTAAACTTTCATTTCCTCAAGCGGCCATTTACTCACTAAGATAATGCTCATTCTCCGGTCAGCAGACAAAAGGCTTGAAGATGTATATAGTTGAAGGAAATGAAAAGGCGACAAGGCTAAGAGAACAAAGGTGAGGATTGCCACGGTCCAGAGGTCCAAAGGGTGGCTGTGGAGGAAGCATTTTATGTGCTCCTGCTTCTGTTAGATCCTTCAGGAAATGAAAGTGTTTTGTGTCTTTTCCTTTACACCTCAAGAAACATGGAATAATGATTTTCTTTTGTGGAGGATCTTAAATTTAGGCAGATGAAAAATTAGCCTTTGAGTACAACATCAAAGTCCACAAATTTAATTATTGCTTTCCCTGATTAGTTGATCTTCTGTCATGATATTACCTCTCTGGTATAGGGGGTTAAGGTTTACACCTACTTTTAAATTCCTTTGGTGTATCAGGAATAGTAATACACAGAGAAAGTTTTCATTTATTCATCAGTGGGTATTTACTAGGCTCACCGTGTTGTCAAACTAAGATACTGTAAAAAATACAAGGTAGAAGGCAACATGAACCCTACCTTTATGGCATTCAAAGTCTACCAGGAGACAACTGCTATTGCACAAGCAAGCATAACAAAAATTACAAGTGAATTTTCCATAAGATGTTCAAAATAAAGGGCTATGAAAAGTCAGAAGAAGAAAAGTGTTCCTTACAGCTTTGGTCAGATTTGGTCTACAATCACATCAAATCCTTATTAATTAGGTTCTTGGTCTCTTTTTTACTGTCACTGGCGAACTAAATTGCTGCAGAAATAATCCTCTCCCATAGGAAATCTTACAGACAGACCCTCATCACCCCTGCCAAGCTGCCCAGAATTTAGGTCTGAAAAGAATGGCCAAAGAGGTCAAAGAGCTGAGCAAGAGATTTAAAAGCATTTGGTCTTTAAGGGCATGAGTGTGTTTGATGCCAAAGCCTGGGGGTACACAGCTGAGGTCAATCAGTATTAATTGCTAACACCTAGAGGTAATTAGCAGTAATTACCCAAAGAAGTGAAGGGAGAAGCCCCACAGATTTAAAGGCAGTGTTTCCAGAAAGAACCTCCCACCACACAGAAAACCTCATACTTCCTAGGTAAGAGATAATAAATGGGTTTTCTGTAGCAATTTACATAGTGTTTGAATTGCACTACTAAAGACCCCTGAGGGCAACTTATGTATATTTTATTAAAACTCGCAGCCCCTCCTCTCCAGGTGGAGTTTATTTGTCAATATCTTGAGTCTGAGCTGGTCTTATGACTTGCTTTAACCAATAGAATGCAGGAAAAGTGAAATTAGGCTACTTATGCTTCTAGGGCCTAAGAGACCTTGCAGCTTCCACCTTCTCCTTCCAGGAGTACTGCCCTGACATCATCTTGGGAGGAAGCTGGTTTAGCTACTGGGTGATGAGCAGCATTGTGGAAAAGATCCAGGTATCCCAGTGAATAGCTCCAACTCCAGACTTAGGAGAGAATGTGTCTTGGGTTTTTCAGCTAATGATGTATCTGTATATTAGACACTCATAATATATTTTTTAATACCTTCCTCCCCTTGATGGCAAAATTATTTCAATAATAATAATAAATATAATTTTATTGATCTATTTTTTAGTTTAAAAAATTGGCAATTGAAATAATGAATACATATAAATTTCAAAGGTATTTTTCAAATAGAGTGAAATATTTTTTGTATGAATTAAAAACTGTATTTATGAAACAAAAATATTACACCTGACAATTCTTACTTTGCCTCCTCTTTAACAAACTTTTGTATCAATAAAATCTCTAAGAGGTCATTGGACAATGATTGTAAAGACAAACAGAACTTGAGTTCCTTCTAGTCTGTTATTCTATCATTGTTAATTTCAAATCTTAAATAAGAGAATATGTAGTACCACAGGATTGGAGATACAAAGAGCACACAAAGAAAGCTTGAATAATTCCAAATCATTATGAAATTCTTTTTAAATGTGTGTAGGTGACACTGTATGGGTTGGGGCACCAACTGTAGTGAGTTTTCCAAATTAACTTCCCAGTTGAATGAATGTTTATTAAAGGATAAGTAATAAAATGTACTAATTTGAAGCTTACATATATATTATTAAAATTCAAGCACCCTAGCATTGTTGAGAAATTAGAACGAGGCTATAGATTGTCTTTCCAAAATGTATATGTTAAAATTTAATCTCCAAGGTGATGGTATTAGGAAGTGGGACTTCAGGGACATGATTAGGTCCTTAAGGTCCCTCATTAGTGAGATTAGTGGCCTTCTTAACCAGACCTGAAAGAGATCTCCCTTATCCCCTCTGCCTTGTGAGGACATAGCAAAAGGATGGCCATCTATGCACCAGGAAACAGGTTCTCATGAGAACCTGACCATGCTGGTGCCCTGGTCTCAGATTTCTAGCCTCCAGAACTGTGAAAAATCAACTTCTGTTGTTTACAAGTTAGTCTATGGTAGTTTGTTATAGTAGCTAGAAAAGACTAAGACCATCAACAATTATTTTTCTCATGGAGAGGAGTAGTTTATCACAGACATTATTTAGAAATATTGGCACATGGTGGTAATCAAAAGTAGACTGACTTTTAGTAATTTTTATTGTTTTGAAATTCCACAGTGAACTCTATTGCCTGTTCCATGGGTGGACTGCTTGTAGACATTTCAGTTCCCATCTGACTACAACACCATGAATGATCCAGGTAAGAGTGGCAGAATTGCCCAATCAATCCAAAGAACTATCCGAAATAATGATGGTTATTCTATGCTACCAAGTTTTGAGGTAATTACATAGCCACAGATAACTGGTATAGGGAATAATCACTTAAAGCAGTTGGTCTGGATTTTTCTTCCTGAAGCCAGAAACAAATATAGGAGCTCTTAAATGTATACTGGTCTCCATCTTTTATGTTGAAGGGAAGGATTTAGAGAATATATGTGTATGTTATGGCTTATTTAAAAAGGTGATGTTCTCTTAAACAAGATAGGAGGGGTGGTTTAAAAAGGAAATGAGAGAAAAATGATTCTGCGGGAATTGGAGATGTAAAATTATCATGAGGATGCTGGTAAGTGGGAGAGTGTTTCAAAACAAAACAAAAAAATGAAAAAAACAAAACAGTGTATAACCCATTGAAGATGAATCCTTTGTAATATCCTGAGCATGAAACCAGACTTTCTGGACTGGGATCCGAATATCTCTGAAACAATGAGCAACAGTTCTAAGTACTAGAAAGACATAAAATTCTGTCCTCTCCACCAGGAGGAATAGCACATTGTGGGGACTGATATTTTTCTGGTATAAAGTTTTAACATCACTTTTACATATTTGGTAACTAATTTTATGGAGAAATTTCTAAGATAAGGCAGATTTTGGCATAAATATATAAAGCAAACTAATAATTTTTGTGTGGGGCTCAATTATATACTTAAAGATAGATGCTGGTTCCATATACTATACTGAAAAGTCTACAAATATAGGAAACTGAAGTCAGAAAACTGGAGTTACTTTAAACATTTCTTTCCATTAATTTTATGATTTTTATAGCTTTGATTGTTTTTCATTATATACCAAAAATTTCTTTCTCAAAGAATAATTTTTTTTTGGCCCTAATTTGGCAAAGAAGTGCATATTGTGAAAATTGGAATGAGTGTGGAAACTGGATGGTCTGTTCAGGTGAAAATAAGCTGTAAGTGTAGAGGTGAGAAATTCTGGAAAAAAGAGCTGTATGTTCTGGCTATTATAAAATACAGAGATCTCTGTAAGTAGAAGAACAGTAGTGGAAGATGTGCTTGTGATAAGGGATGATCGGGGCTGACAGTTATGATCTCAGGTGGCCAATAGCAAACAAAATAAACTTAATTCAATTTTGAGTGGTGATTATAAACTCTAATGTATCCTTGAGACTTAATGGATAGAAATTTAGGAATATAACGTTGGCAATGGGAAGTATATGTCTTGGTCAAACAACATGGAATATAGGGGCATAGTAGGATGTGATAATGTGATTTATAATAATATATATTTGGTCTTTGTCCACATTTCTGGCAGAGCTCCTAACTCCTTTGGAATTTGCTAAATGGAGGGAGAATAAAGGTGTCTTTTGTTAGATCAGTGAGGTGACTTTTGGACTGCACCTGGATGGGGATGGGGGGGACTGGTTGCCAGTGAAGCCAACGATGTGATTAGAGAGTTGAAAATTAAGAACTCCTTCCTTCACCACCTGCAGGGAAGGAAGAGGGGTGTGAGATTGAGTTCAATCCCCATGGCCAATGACTTAACCAAACATGCTTATGTAATTAAGCATCCATTAAAGGGTTCAGAGAACTTCCCAGTTTGTAAATGCATGGAGATTTGGAGAAACTGGTGTGCTCAGAGAGAGCATGGAAGCTCTGTGCCCTTTCTTCATATCTTGCCCTATGTACCTTTTCCATCTCACTGTTCCTGAGTTATGTCCTTGTATAATAAGCTTGTACATAGTAAGTAAATTGTGTTTCTGAGTTCTATAAGCCACTCTAGCATATCAATCAAACTCAAAGAAGGGGTCATGGGTACCTCTAATTTATCCATTCTATCAGAAAAACCTGGACTTAGTATTGGTGTCTGAAGTGTGTGTATACATGTTGGTAGGGGGTCTTAAAGGACTAAGCCCTTAAACTGTAATATAAGGAGAGAATTGTTGGAAACTACAATCTACAGCCAATTGGTCAGAAGCACATGTGAAATCAGAGATGGAGGTTGGCATCTGAAGTGGAGTGCAGTCTTGTGGGACTGAGCATTTAATCTATGGAATCTGATGCTATCTCTGGGTAGACAGTGTCAGAGTTGAGTTGTGGGATACACAACTTGTGCTGGAAAATTGCTTGGATGGGGTGGGGAACACCCCCTACCCCACCCCTGCACACACGTGCACACACACTGGAATTTTGGATGGTCAGAATCTTTTTGTACAAGAATCCATTTTTAATATAGCAGAGGTATGATGAATGGTGGAGAGATTTAGCAAAGGATATAAACAGAGAAAAATAGACCTGGTATTTCTGTTTAAATGGTTTAAAGCATGCCTGCTCAGATAGAGAATGAAAACGAGGTTCTCATGATAAAGATCACAAAAGTGGTAAAGAGGTAATATACAAAGGTGTGTAGATTTCTCTCTATTGTTCAGACATTACTAGGAGTCTGTTGAAACAGAGGAGTTGGTACATGATTAATTTTCCTGGTGACAATAAATTTCATAATTATGAAAACATGAAGGGAAACTCTAGCATGGGCCTATCGAAAAGGGGAAAAAAAACATAGCTTGACCTAATAGTGTCAGGAAATTTGGGGTGAAAGTGACTAGGACATGAGAGAAGTTCTTCATAGGTCAAGGAGGAAAAGGTGGCCTTGGTGAGACCTCATCCTGGCCTTCTTAAGGGTATACTTTAAAGAGTTTATAGAAAATCAAGTTGTAATTGCATAGACAAGGATTCAAAGTAAGCCAAAGCTAAAGCAAGGTAGAAATCCATAACAACAGCAGTGATAATGGAGTTTCTACTATAAGCTAATTACTATTCAAGGCACTTTGAATACGCTATTTCTAGAAAAACATTTTGGTTTCACATTTACCACAGCCCCATGGAGGAGAAAAAGCATTGGAGATGTGTGTGTGTGTGTGTGTGTGTGTGTGTGTGTGTGTGTGTGTGTAGATGGGGGACCAGTGTGACTGCTCATAGATAAGTTCAGATATTTTTAAAGGCCACGTGTGAAAAGTAAAGGAAGGCATCCCAAATAAAGGGTAAATGTAAAATTGTGGCTGAAAGCTGTAGGAAAATGTTATGAATATATTGAGCTCAAAATATGCTAGGCTTGAGAAACATGCCAACCTAGAATAATTCTCAGAAGAATTAGGGGCCGCTTGTGGTGCATCCAGGATGGCAGTGACAGACGTGCTGTTCAATACTCTTGTTTGCTTCCTTCTCTGTCAGGAAGAAGCTTCAAACTGGAAAGAGAGCAAATATAGCTAAGCAGTATTGAAGTGTATGATGGGGGGGATAAATGGCAGAGAACCTGGCTGTTTTAAATGTTTGTCTCTTGATCTTGGCCCTGAAGGGACTTGCAAAAGCTATCCTGGGAACACTGTTGGTGATATTTGTGTTCTCATGTTGCTGAGAGAATGAACCAACTGAAGCCAGATACTCTAATTTTGAAAAGAAAAAAAAAAGTGAGCTCTAGAAGCTAATAGAATTTTCTTGGTTTCATCAGGTTTAGTTGCTTCCTTCTCTATGATTCTATTGAAATTACCTCATCCTGACATCACAACAGTTGATATACTTTTTCATAACTATTTGTTTTTATCATATCTAGACTATAATGCCCTTGAAGTTAAGGACTGTCTTGTATTTGTTGTGATTTCCCTAGGGTCTGTGGCAATGCACTGAATCACAGTGAGGACTTCTATTTATTAATCTCTTGCTCTCACACTCCCTCTCTTCATTGTCCTCTCTTATATTCTTTCCATTCAACATGTTATGGTTAGCCTTAATACAATTAAAAGTAAATTTCTTGCTTAGTTCATGGAACTTTGGTTTTCTTTCTTTTCTTTGTTTCTTTCTCTTCAAAAAAGAAACTGTGATCATTTAGCTATTGTTTCCATGTAGGAATTCCTTCCAGGAATTTGTTGGAAAAATATTTATATATGTTTATAAATCTTGAATCCTAGGAAAAATTAGCTAAGAAAAAAATGGGAAAACGATTATAATTCTCCTGTAAGAATCAAAGCCTACAGTCAACATAAGGAATCCACTGGTGTCAAGCTGAAACGAAGAGCAGGAAATGCTGATGTGTAAAGTTGAAGACCCTAGGTTAAGGCCTCTATGTTCTAGAACTGGGACAGGTATTGTAGTGGTGTGCAGAAAAGTTTAAAAGCTCCAAAAAAATCCCCTGAAAATATACCAATTCACCCCTTCTTCCATGCTTCTGGGAATCACTGGCCTTTTACCATCTCCATCGATTTGCCTTTTCCAAGAATGTCCTATAGTTGGAATCATACATTGTGTAGCCTTTGCAAATTAGCTTCTTTCACTTAGTAATAAGCATTTAAATTTGATCTATGACATGGTTTTCTAATTCTGTTTAGACTATTTATATGATATGCTAGGGTCTCAACAAATGAGAGGGCCTACATATCATGACCCCTGAAATGGTCTACTTTTGGGAGAGTTAATTTGCTTCTCTAAATTTTTATTTTTTCATTAGTAAAATGGGGGATAATAGCACTTACCTTGGAATGCTATTTTGAGGATTAGAGGGATTGTAAAACAAATAACACTGTAATAGTGGATTTGCTATTGTGAGATTACTGTGGAGGAATCAATGAGATGGTAAGTAATTGATAATGAGGAAAAACTTAAGAGAGTCAAGCAAAGAAATAAAATATTTCTGTCAGTATAAGACTTATGTTAAGTTCTTCTTTCCCTTGAGAGACCAGAATGAGTTCCTATGGCACTTTCCTGTTTGGGAATGATTTAGGAGAAGAGACTCCATTTTACTACTCCTATGACCTATCCATGGGAAACAGGATGCTGAGAGATAATAGACCAATATGTTCTTCAGTATAGTCAGTAATGAGAAGCTGGATTTGGAGGGAATTTTGGCTCAAGATGCACTGTGTATTGAAGCATTAGGAGGGGCTGGGTGGCAGAATATAAAAATATGTGTCCAAGACTTCATGCATTCATACATGGTGTTTGGCCTGCTCGTGTATCCCAAGGATTCTAAGTGCCTGTTGAAATCTTCACACCTGATACTTGGCATACGTAGTATACAACATGGTTTTTGTTTTTGTTGTTGTTGGGGTTTGTTTTTTGATTTTTGTTTATTTGCAACAGGTTTTGCTACATGAGTAATGTGCCAGGTATTTTCTATTTGACTTCCAGACCCACTTTCTATATTTCTCCTCTCTCTCTCTCCTTGGAAAGCTGATCTATGTAGACTACATCAGTAGGTCTCACTCAGGTGCAGAGGTTATTTCATGACTCTTTCAAGTTGTAAGATACTTCCTGAAGTTTGGAGAGAGGGAGACCATGAATTATGTCACATGGCAACTATCTATAAAGTGAATGAATTATAGGAAATTATGAAAGATTGTGTGGATTGTGTTCCTACATGTTTAGTTCTTCTATCATTTATAAATGATAGGTAAAATTATTATCACATGTTCCATTCTGAAAATAGGGCTAAGAGCCTTTTGGTTTTTTTCAAAGACTACATGTGGCAAAACTGTACAAATTTGTTGCAGTTTTAGAAAGGGACAGCTGGGCTACAACATTCATAATATTTACCCCTTTATTTCTTTTTCCTGCCTCCTTTCCTGCCTCCTTTCCTGCCTCCTTTCCTGCCTCCTTTCCTCCCTCCTTTCCTGCCTCCTTTCCTGCCTCCTTTCCTCCCTCCTTTCTTCCCTCCTTTCCTCCCTTCCTTCCTTAGTATTGCTTGAATAATATAAGACGAGCACTGGTATAAAACCGTGGGTATCTGGAAAGAACAAATTTATCAGAAGGGACTGCCACCTAAGCAGAATTTGACACTAGCACTTGGACTCTTCCTTCCATTTTAATGATATTCAGGATATAGTCTTTAGATAACAACAGATAAACAGAAACCTTTAGCTAGCTAATAATGAAAACTCTGCCTATGTGGTTTACATTTTATTGTTAAGCTGAAGTTTACAACATAATGATCTGCTTATGGTATTTTGCCAAGTTGGAGGTTTATTTTTTTTTCTAATTTATTCTCCATTCATGTTACTAATTTGTTGTTGTATTGAAGACCTAACAGGTTATTTTTGCCCTTGGGGGAAAAGTCCCCAATAAAATTTCATGTCTGTATTGTTTGGGATCTAGAGAACAAGCTGATTCACTCCCAGGTATCATTTAAATGATTTAAAATATTTAAATAAATTTCATTTGTTAATAGGAATTTTTAAGAAAATGTTTTACAAAATGTAGGCTAAGTCATAATATACTCTAGTGAAATCCCTTATTTCAATTACTGTAATTCATATTTCTCTATGATTTTTACCTATTCTCTTATATGCCACTAGCATAACATGTTTGCATTATACTTTCTGTTCATTTCTCAAATTTTTGATGAATAATTACATTAATGATTACCATATTTATACCATACATATAAAGATTACCATATAAATGGCTAAGTGTCCATCCATCCATCCATCCATCCTTTATCGTCCATTCATTTATGTACCAGGAAATGTGCTAACATATGGAAAAGGAAAAAAAGAAACAGAATTATTATTCTCAGTGAACTCACAGAACTGAAGAGACAGGCAAAAAATGGACAATGTGATGTGGTTAGGCTGCTAATTTAGACAAGGGTGGTCAGTGAAGGCTTTTTGAAGGAGAAGTGGTGAGAAGTAGGAAGCAGGGTTCTAGGGGGTGGTGAGTTGTAACTGAGCTAAAGTGTAACTGGGAATTACCTGAATGATAGAGGTGGGGGGCTAGTGAGGAGGCTGGAGGCTGAAGTTTATGCACAGGCATAAAAGTCTGAGAGATGTCATATGTGGGGAGGTATGATGTATACCATTTAATACATTAGGAACATAGGGGATAGATGAGAGCGATGAAAAACGTCCCCAGAGTTATAAGCAGGCACTAGATCATAAAAGCTCTCTTATCAGCTGAGAGAGTTTGCATTCTTTAAAGGACACCTGGCAAGCTACTGATCGGTGTTGAGCAGAGTACAGTGATCAAATATGTGTTTCAGAAGGGTTATTCTCAGGCTGTAGAGGCCTGAGAATGGCAGTGAGGGCTAAGAGTGGCAGTGCAAGCATTAGACTATGAGTGAATGGGAACAAAGACCAGGCCTGTTTATTCACCACTGTATCTTCAGGACCTTGATCAGTGTCTGGCACATAATAATTCCTCCATAAATATTCGTTGAGAAAAGGAATAAACACGGAGACCATGTGGGAAACTTTTGAGGTAATCCCAGCAAGAAATAATGAAGGCCTAAATTGTTAATTGAGAGAGAGAAAAACTGGGTAATGTGGATCAGTATTTTCCAGACTTTCCTGGTTAAGACCTGTATTAGGAAATGCACCTACATGACTCAATGCACTCAAACCCATACCTAAAACTAACGTTTTACTGAACAGTATTTACTCCCACCTGTAAATGCACTCTGTTTTCTATTGTATGCCATGCTACACGATGTTAGGGCTACTCTAACAAATACAGTAGACTCAGTGGCTTAAACCAAAGACATCTGCATTCTTACAGTTCTGGAGACTAAAAATCTGAGACTGAGGTGTCAGCAGATTTGGTTTCTGAGGACAACAAGAGAAGCATCTGTTCCCCACCTCTCTCCTTCGTTAGTAGAGTGGTCTTCTCCCAGTGTCTTCCCATGTTCTTTCCTTCTTGAATGTCAGTGTCTCAATCTTTTCTTATAAAGACAGAGTTATATTGAATTAGGGCCTACCCATGTGACTTCATTTTACCCTAATTATCTCTTTATAGGCCTAATCTCCAGATATAGTCACACTATGCAGTACTGGAGGTTAGGACTTCAACACAGGAATTTGAGGGGGACACTAACATTATTTTTTTAAAAAATAGACCAACGTCCATAGGCTACATTGAGGTGCACTCTGTGTTGCACATTCTATCAGTTTTAAAAGATCTATCATTACATGCATCACCTCTATGTATATATTATGCAAAAAGGTCCTAAAAATTCTCTGTAGTCTACCTATTTGTCTCTGGCCCTTCCCAATCCCTGGCAGCTATTGATCTTTTCACTTTATCCAAAGTTTTCCCTTTTCATAGTGCCATATAGTTGGGATCATACAGTATAGAGCCTTTCAATTTGACTTCTTTCATTTAGTAATATTTTCTTTTAAAAATGTTGTTCCTAACCTGTTGATCTTCTATTTGGAGAACATTGATTTTTTTCCAAAGTGATAGTAATGAGGTAGAACTGCCAGTACTTGAGGACAGTTAAGATATGGGGAGCAGAGGATACGAGTCTGGAAGTTAGGAGACCATCTGTGATGAACATTTGACTGGCACACAGGTGTTAATTGAAGTCCCGGATGTGATTGGGCCAATCCAGAAAGTGAAGAGAGGATGAAAAATGGAGAGTTGAGGAATAAATCCTAGAGCATGTCAATCCCATAGATATGAAACTGTCTTCAGTTTGAGTTGAACATCTTTAGCTACATTAGTTTATCTTTTTTTTTCTGTGAACTGTTTGCTCAGGTCTCGTGTAAACATTTCTACTGGTTCGTTGATTTTTTTCAACAGTTTGAGTGAGATATTTCACGTATCTCGTGTGTGTGTGTTTCACATATCACAGGAACTAGTCTGTTACTATCTCTTCAAATATTTTTCCCAGTTATTTGTCTTTCAACTTTATAATATTAGTGGCTATGCAGAAATTGTGGATTAGGTATGTAGTCAATTTTACCAATGGGCAACTTTATATCTTGTGAATTTTATGGCATTCTTAGCAAAGTCTTCTCCACCCTAATATAAAGAACAGTCTTCCATGTTTTCTTACAGTAGTTTTATTTATTTGTTTAAACTTTACATTTGGAAATATGATAATATTAAAATAATGTTCCTATATGGGGCAATATGGGTATCTAGTTTCGTTTTTGCCTACATGACTTGGCAAATATCCTAGCACAATTTTTTAAATGAATTCTCTTTTCCTTTATGATTCTAATTGATATATTTTCACATTTCAATATACAATATGTATTTGGGTTATCTCAGGAGTTTCCATTAGATTTCATTGCTCTACCTATCTGCTCCTGACCAGTACCACATTGATTTAATTCATTTTTTGATATATATTTGGGATACTAAAGAGGGCTAATCTTTTGTTACTGTTTTTTACTCACTCACATACACTTCCATGGACAGCTTCACTCATTTTTTTTTACAGGTGGTCTTTAAAATATTTAAAATATCCTCTTATCCCTCTCTTAAAAACCTACACCACAAAACAAATCTCCCAATACAATACTTTTATAATTTCATTGTGGACTCAATCAGATTTCCAATTAACATAGAAAGATTGCCTTCATTACAAAGTTTTCACTGTCCAAAGTCTTGAATCATTATATTCAAGAAAATTTTATTGGATATCCATGTAGTTGAAGACAACAGTGGCAGCTATAGCTAACATCTGCAAAACTTTCCTCCTCAAACCATAAGAAAATCCAAGTGAATTCTATCCAGTACCAAGCCCTTATCTTAATTTGCAGACAGACCTTGTCGAAACTACAAAATAATTGTCCCCAAATAGCGAAAAATGAACTAATTCCACTGGGCAATTTTTCACACTGCCACCTTATTCCAGGAGCCACAGGCTTTGTGGTGGGTGAAGGTAGATGGAGAAAAATTGTGAGGAAAACAAACCAAAAAAGGGAGACAAGCAATGAGCTGTAATGATAATTTGGAAGGCCTACCAAAAATATTTTATCTATCCTAAATCTGGGAGAAAAAGAAACAAAAACCAGGAAAGGTGTTTGCCAATACCAGACTAAGAGTTACAGGAAGAGACTCAGAGTTCCTGTGATTTAAAGTGGCACACTCAATTTAAAAAGATAGATGCAGTTAAATAGACACATTTCCTTTCCTGTCCCTGTGCCTTTCCCTTCCTTTCAGTATGTTAACATACAATGTTATATTAGTTTCAGGTGTAAAGTGTAGTAATTTGACATTACTCAGTGCACATCATGATAAGTATACTCTTAATCTCCTTCACCTATTTGGCCCATTACCTCACCCACCTCCCCACTGGTAAACATCTGTTCTCTATAGTTAAGAGTCTGTGTTTTGGTTTGTCTTATCTCTTCTTTGTTCACTTGTTTTCTTAAATTCCATATATGAGTTAAATCATATGGCATTCTTATTTCTATGACTGACTTGCTTCACTTAGCATTATAATCTAAAGTTATCCATGTTGTTGCAGATGGCAAGATCTCAATTCTTTTTTATGGCTGAGTAATCTTCCATATATACATACCATTTCCCCTTTATCCATTCCTCAAAAGATAGACACTTGGCCTGCTTCCATAATGTGGCTATTGTAAATAATGCTACAATGAACATAGGCGTGCATACATCCTTTTGAATTAGTGTTTTTTGTGTTCTTTGGGTAAATACCCGGTAGTGAAATTGCTGGGTCCTATGGTAATTCTTTTTTTAACTTTGTGAGGAACCTCCATACTGTTTTCCATAGTGGCTGTACCAGTTTGTGTTCCCACCAACCATGTGCAAGGATTCCTTTCTCTCCACATCCTTACCAACACTTGTTGTTTCTTGTGTTGTTAATTTTAGCCATTCTTACAGGTGTGAGGTGATATCTCATTATGGTTTTGATTTGCATTTCCCTAATGTTGCGTGATATTGAACATCTTTTCATGTGTCTTGGCCATCTGTATGTCATCTTTGGATAAATGTCTGCTCATGTCTTCTGCCTAGTTTTAAATTATTTTTTCAGGTGTTGAGATGTGTAAGTTCTTTGTATATTTTGAATACTAACCCTTTATCAGAAATATTATTTGCAAACATCTTCTCTCACTCAGTAGACTGTCCTTTAATTTTGTTGAATGTTTAGTTTACTGTACAGATACTTTTTATTTTGATGTAATTCCAACAGTTTACATTTGCTTTTGTTTTTCTTGCCTCAGGAGACCTATCTAGAAAAATGTTGCTATGGCTGATGTCAGAGAAATTACTGCCTGTTTTCTCTTCTAAGAATCTTATGGTTTCAGGTCTCACATTCAGATCTTTAATCCATTTTGAGTTTATTTTTGGGTATAGTGTGAGGAAGTAATCCAGTTTCATTCTTTTGCACATAGCTGTCCCCTTTTCCTAGCACCATTGGTTGAAGAGACTGTCTTTTTCTCATTGCATATTGTTGCCCCCTTTGTTGAGAGCTAGTTGACCACATAATCATGGGTGTATTTCTGGGCTCTCTATTCTGTTCTATTGATCTATGTGTCTGTTTTTGTGCCAGAACCATACTGTTCTGATTACTACAGCTTTGTAGGATGTCTTGATATCTGGTATCATGATACCTCCTGCTTTATTTATTTATTTGTTTATTTCCCAAGATTGCTTTGGCTCTTCAGGGTCTTTTGTAGTTCCATACAAATTTTATTTGTTCTAGTTCTGTGAAAAATTATGTTGGTATTTTGATAGGGATTGCTTTAAGTCTTAGACAGACTTGATTTAAATGGGCACTCTTCAAATTGCCTAACTTCTTTTTTTTCCTTTTGTTTTGAAAGCTAGAGAGCATGAGCTGGGGAGGGGAAGAAAGAGGAGACAGAGGATCCCAAGCAAGCTCTGCACTGTCAGACCAGAGCCCATCTTAGGGCTCAATCTCACAAACTATGAGATCATGACCTGAGCCCCAATCAGACACTTAACTGACTAAGCCACCCAGATGCTCCAAAATGCGTAACTTCTGTGGGGAGAAAAAGTGCAAAAGAGTGAGAAGTGCTCCTTTGCAGTCAGGTGGTTAAGAATAAATAGAAAAAGGAAGTGGGGGAGAATTTAGGGCCTTACAAGAAATGAACTGTAAAATGAGAGGACTCAAAACCACCCCAACATCAAAAACAAATAAGAACACCTTTCTAGAAGTATCTTGATGGTGCTAAATAATGGAAATACTGGAAAAACCCTAATATCATAAAAATGAATGAAAGAAAGGTGAAGCCCACACAGAGATATTGCTGAAAATCAGGAAATAAAATTTAATACATAAAAACCAAGGAAATTAACCATCCTCGTCTTGAGAAATGAACACTAAGCAGATGAAAACTGTAAGCCAATTTTCTAAACAAAATTAAATCTGCCTGAACAAGCATTTTAGGATTTGAGAAACTATCTTTAAAAGGAAATTTGAAAATTAAAATGGAAATGGACAAAAACAGAGAATTAAAGAGATTAAATCACAAAAGAAATAGGAAAAAAACCCTCAGTATCTCATAAATGAAGAATAAATTACAATAATAAACTCAATAAATAATTTCAGGAATGAACTTAAAGGAAAATTAAGACACATTAAAAAATTAGGCAAATAACTAAAGAAAATGATATAAGCAAAGAAGGAAAAATAGAAAGTAGTGACATTGAAAACAAGAACAAAGTAGTAACAAACATATTTGCAGAGTCCATGAAGAAGAAAAAATAGGAAATAGGAGCAAAGAGCTAATATTTAAAACCACAATCCAAGAAAACCTTTCAGAAATAGACTCACCTACATTGAATAGGTCCATAATATACCTTACAAAGTTAACTAAGAATAATAAATACTGAGACCTAGCCTAGTAAAACAATTATATTTCAAGGGTAAAGATGAAATCCTCCAAGCTGGAGGGGAAAAAAAATTTCATAATGGCAAAGAATTAGACTGGAATCAAACTTTTCAAAACCAAGATATAAAGGAAGGCAAAAATGGAGCAGCAGTTAAAAAAAAAAAAAAGTAACAAATAAAAATAAAGCATATGCAAACTAAATGTATGTATATCCGGCCATTGTTCTTCAGATAGCAAAGCTATTGAAAAATCAGTTTAGGGGCACCTGGGTGGCTCAGTAGGTTGAGCGACCGACTTCGGCTCAGGTCATGATCTCATAGTCCATGAGTTCGAGCCCCGCATGGGGCTCTGTGCTGACAGCTCAGAGCCTGGGGTCTGCTTCAGATTCTGTCTCCCTCTCTCTCTGCCCCTCCCATTCTCTCTCTCTGTCTCTCAAAACTAAATAAACATTAAAAAATTGTTTAAAAAAAAATCAGTTTCAACACATAAAAACATTGAGACTTCTGTGCTCATCAGCCTTTTTTGAGGAACTTACTAGATAGAAGATGAGTGGCTTTCAACTTAAGTAATAACTGGGGAACACTTCAGCAAAAGTACCATCTTGTGTATTTTAAAATGTATAAATTTTCATCTTCAGTTAGAACTAAGTTAAGATTCAAGATTCAAGATTAATGTACAAATAGTGTAATTGCAACAACATAGAATGCCAATGATGAAACTAAATAACAAAAATGAAAATAGCTGGAGAAGCAAATGGGAAAGAGGAACATAGAGGAAGCTTACTACTGCACAGGCAACCAGTCCATATTAAAGGATACTGAACAGAAACTGCTACATCAGAGTAAAAGGTTAAATGGGAAAAATGAACTAAGGTCATTAAATAATGTGTATATACAAAAGTAACCAATGGATTAAAAATAAACTTTTCTGAATACTCACCTTGAAGAGTAAAGAAAAACAGCAAATATAAATACAAATAACTGTAAAATAATAAGACTACATTCAGATGTAGTGTAGCAATCATATCAATAAATGTGAATGGGCCTAACTTACCTATTACAAGGAAAAGGTGTTCTTTTTGGCCTTCCAAACCAGAGCCAAATCCATGCTGTGTAGAATAAATCTAAAATGAAATGATAAAAACAGGCTACCAAAAGGGGGGGAGGTGATAAACTAGGATTTTGTGGGAATTCTAGAAGGGAATGCTGCTTTGATAAATGATCTAATCACATTACAAATGCATGATATGTCTGCACTGAAGGGTGGTGGTTGGAGGGGTGGATAAGAGCTGACCTAAGGAACTTTGGAAAATGGCGTTTGAATGAGAAACTACAAGGTTAAAACTAAAGACAGTATGTAGACACTGTACTCTAGTTGGTAAATTTGTTTCTCATGAGACTATGGGTTAACAATTCTGAACCTGCTTTACCTGTATACTGGAGATGAACAAACAGCTTAATGGATGGTGGAAGGTGAAAGGTTTTTTTTTCATATGTTTTGTAATTTTTATTTAATTTTTTAATTTTTTTTTCAACGTTTATTTATTTTTGGGACAGAGAGAGACAGAGCATGAACGGGGGAGGGGCAGAGAGAGAGGGAGACACAGAATCGGAAACAGGCTCCAGGCTCTGAGCCATCAGCCCAGAGCCTGACGCGGGCCTCGAACTCACGGACCGCGAGATCGTGACCTGGCTGAAGTCGGACGCTTAACCGACTGCGCCACCCAGGCGCCCCTGTAATTTTTATTTATAAACTAATCTTGAGTAGATAATTTTCTCTTCCACTTAGTGTTTCCTGTTTTGGGGTTTTTATTTCAACTTTTTGTTCTGACACAGTCTATAGCAAGTCTTAGATTGTTGGATCAAGCTTCCGACTTATGATGATAGGAGGGGACATTCCAGATACAGTCACCAAGGTTAAAGACGATTTGGTAGGATGATGGCTACAAATATGATTTGTTTCTTTCAACTCTGGTTGGTGGTCAGCTTCTTATAAGACCTAGACCAATATAAAAGCATTAGCTTCTTTTAATGTCCATTCATATGTGGGTGAATCTTGTTTTAGCTCCTCTTTTCACAAAGTGAACCTGGGTCTAATCCTCTGCCTGATAAGGAATATCTTTAGTCCTTAGTATGCTGGAAGAGAAAGAGATGAGTTCCTAGTTGTCTCTGCTTGCTTCTGGAATCAGAGCTTGACAGACCAGGGCCTTCATCCTTGCATTGCATTGGTTTTCTGTTTTAGTTCTGCTCCACTGAGATGGTTACCTTTGTGTGTGTATATGTTGCTGTGTATGTGTATATGTGGCTATCTCTTTTGAAAATTTTTGGGTTTATATGTTACATACTACTTTTTTTGTATTTGGAGTGGTGGGGAAGTCTCAAAATATGAACTGCCACTTGACTAGAAATTTGTCAGTCCCTCTAGAGAACTTTAAGCTTTTATTTTATATATCCTGTTTATTTTTTAACATATTCCTAAATTTTTAATTGTTTAAAAATATTAATGTGATCTCTCATCCATTATAATTTCAAACTGGCCATTTTCTTGTGCAAAGAAAAACTGTTATTTTATATATATATTTACACAAATATATATATGTATATGTATTTGCAATCAGATACCCTTAAGAAATTCTATTTTTCTAATAGTATTCTTAGTATATTTGCTGGTGTTTCTACAAATGTAATTTTAACATTTAGAAATGACAGTTTTGTCTATTTTCTAATATCTATATTTTTTGTGTAAATGTATTAACTATAACTTCAAGGATATTGTTGTCTTATTACTAACTTTAATGGAAATAATTCAGTTAATGTTTTATCATACTGTATGATTTATTATCTTTTTATTTTTATATCTATCAGATTGTAGATTAATGTAAAAAGTAGCTTAAAGTTTGTAATCATTAAAAAATGATTTATACCTTAATGTTTGTATTATTAACTTAAACGTAAGCACTCATTTATCTCGCTTTTATTACACAATCAAGAGCTTTTATTTAAAAAATATGTTAATGTTTTATTTATTTTTGAGAAGGAGACACACACACACACACACACACACACACACACACACACACACAGAATGAGCAGGGGACAGGTCAGAGAGAGAGGGAGACAGAATCTGAAGCAGGCTCCAGGCTCAGAGCTGTCAGCACAGAGCCCAACATGGGACTCAAACCCACAAACCTCAAGATCATGACCTGAGCCAAAATTGGATGCTTAACCCACTGAGCCACCCAGGTGCCCCAAAGAGGTTTTATTTAAATATGGATTGCTAATTGGAGATTAGTATTTATGAAACAATGATTACATTATACTAATAAACTATATAACCTTATCTCGTCATTATAGTTCATCTGAAGTACTTTTTAATAGTTCATACTTATTGAGCCATTCCAAAGAATTTAACTTAATTTTCTTAGAAACAAGAAGTCTTTTTTAGTACTTATATTTTATTGATTTTTGTAGCATCTAATTTACTTATAGCATACTATGACTGGTATAAACAGGTTTTGGAACATAGAACTTTGTAAGCATATATTTAACAAGCTGGAATGAAAGTGGTTGAATGCATTGAATAGTATTCTATCTACCAGAATCATAAATCCATGATCAATAACTTCTTTTTATTTTTATTTTTTTAAGTTTTTTTCTTTATTTATCTTAAGAGAAGAGAGAGAAAAAGGATGTGAATGGGGAAGAGGCAGAAAGAGAGAGAGAGAATCCTAAGCAGGCTCCATGCTGTCAGTGCAGTCTGATGTCAGGCTCGATCCCACGAACTGTGAGATCATGACTTGAGCCAAAATCAAGAGTCAGATGCATAACTGACTGAGCCACGAAGGCACTCCAATAATTTCTTCTTTAAGTGAGAAGGCTGAGGTTATTTTTCCTGAAAGTTGATCAAGTAGATGTCAATTAAATATGCTGTGAAAAATATGTTATTTTTCATGTCAAAGAAGGCCCTAGCATTGAGTTTTCTTAATTAGAAAGGTTTATTTAATTTTAAGCTCATTGGGGCGCCTGGGTGGCGCAGTCGGTTAAGCGTCCGACTTCAGCCAGGTCACGATCTCGCGGTCCGGGAGTTCGAGCCCCGCGTCAGGCTCTGGGCTGATGGCTTGGAGCCTGGAGCCTGTTTCCAATTCTGTGTCTCCCTCTCTCTCTGCCCCTCCCCCATTCATGCTCTGTCTCTCTCTGTCCCAAAAATAAATAAACGTTGAAAAAAAAAATTAAAAAAAAAATTTTAAGCTTCATTAATTTTTACAACGACAATATTTTTCTTCTAATGTGATTTATTAGGTTTCTAATATTAAGCCATCCTTGCATTCTGGGGATATTACTAGTTAAATTTTATTATTATAATACCTTTATTAACAGTTTAATAATTTGATTTTTTATTACCATTTAATATATCCCCAAATTACTGGCTATCAATTTATCTAGGATTCTCACATAGAAATTCATATGTAAAATTAGTCAACCTCTGTTGCAAACTGCCCTCGTCAGATTTTGGCAATTTTTATCTTTTGAGATTATAAAATTTTGAATTTTGTCCTGGATGGAGGTTTTAAATACTGGCATACCTTGTTTTATTGTGCTTGGCTTTATTGTCCTTTGCAGGTAATGTTTTTGAAGGTTTGTGGCAACCCTGGAACAGGCAAGTCTATCAGTGCCATTTTCCCAACAGCATTTGGTCGCTTCATGTCTATGTCATATTTTGGTAATTCTTAAAATATTCACTTTTTCATTATTTGTTGTGGTGATCTGTGATTAGTGATTTTGACTCACTGAAAGCTCAGATGATGGTTAGCATTCCTTAGCAAGGAAATACTTTAAAATTAAGATACGTACAATAGAAACGATGCCAGCACACATTTATTAGGCTATAACATAGTGTACATGCAACTTTTATATGCATTGGGAAACCAAAAAATTTGCTTAAGTCGCTTTATTGCTGTGGTCTGGAACTGAACCTGAAATCTCTCCCAGGCATGCCTGTAGATGTTTCCTATATTGAGAAGTTTCTTATTAATAACAACAATAGCATTGGTATCAATCATTGCCATCACCTATTTCCATTTAGCCTTCCTGACACTCCTCTAGCTCTAGTGGGGATCTTCTGTCACTTTTTTTTCTTGAGTAAACAAATGATGAATAAAATGAAATCATATATTGTGTATCATCGACTGAGCAAATGGTAGGGCTGGGAATATTTTTTTCTTATTCAGCACACATTTTCTTTTATACCACGGCAGAAGGCTAATACAAATTGAAATGATTACTGATGACTTGTATCAGATACAAGGTTTCTTTGGATACTAATGGAACTTCACTGGGTTTATCTTGGAAAATGGATCCCAAGGGTGGCAAACTTGAGGTTTTTCAAAATTTATTTTAGTTGAGATTTTCTTCACATGGGGGGTGGATTTAAACAAATACGAAAAAAGCAAATGATCAAGTTTGTGAACACTTCGCAATATGCGTCTTGATAACTTTCTTTCTCTGAAATGAATATTCTATTAAATTTATTTTCCACTCATTAAAACTGTACTTTCTTTGTGGTGGTAATCAATCCTTAGGTGATGATTAAGAATTTACAATCTTTTTTTAATTGACTCATCCCATTTGGGAGGGATAGAGGGAGCCTCCATAGAGGGAGGCTGGGACAGAAGAAGGTACATAGGTATATTGAAGTTACTAGCAATATTTTAGAGGTGAGAAATGCTTCTGAAAAAGACAAGTGGGTAGGGGGCGCCTGGGTGGCACAGTCGGTTAAGCGTCCGACTTCAGCCAGGTCACGATCTCGCGGTCCGTGAGTTCGAGCCCCGCGTCAGGCTCTGGGCTGATGGCTCAGAGCCTGGAGCCTGTTTCCGATTCTGTGTCTCCCTCTCTCTCTGCCCCTCCCCCGTTCATGCTCTGTCTCTCTCTGTCCCAAAAATAAATAAATAAATTAAAAAAAATAAACGTTAAAAAAAAAGACAAGTGGGTATACATCTAATTATTGTACTTCTGTTTTTCAAATCAAATATTCTCTACTGGCAGATAATTTTCTGGCTGGTATAGGTGTGTAATTTCCTGTTGTGGAGGTTGGTAAACAAGCTGTGAAGTGATATCTTTATCTAACCAATGCCCATATTAATACCTGTACTTATTTTAGAATCAAGCATGGGACATTACCATGCAGAGTTCATTTTGCATTTTTTGTTAGGAGACATTATTAAACATTTCATGTGTTGTAAATTATTTAAAATGCGACACTCAGCAGCATCTTATACTACTTGCTGATGTATCTAGAAATTCCATCTCTGATCATAGTCTGCATATTCAAGAAGGGGAAATAAACCCTATTGTGGTCTTGAGAAAATGTATAAAGAACCGAATTTACAAAATAGAAAAGAATCCAATCAAAATACATGAGATGTGATGATAATAGAATGTAGATAGGTACTGTAACTTAAAGTGATAACAGAACCAAATATAGAAGACACACAAAACTACCTTGTTGTGAAACCAATAGAAACACATCTTGCCGGAGATTAGCCTTTAGTTGTTAACAAAGCTGAGAAAAGAAAACATTTGGCACCTAGTGGTTTTAACAGAAAAAAAACAGTTGAATCAACAGTAGAAATATTAAACATATTTTATTAATCATTTAAACATTAGAAAGGACATTGAATAATAAAATTATCTTTCATTATTTAGTTTCTTTCTCTTTGGGTTTATTGACCTTTTCATATTTGCACAATTTTCCTAAGGAAATTGCCAAGCACTCTCTTTAGCTGGGCTAACTTGACTTTAATTGATCTGCTTTCTGGTTTCCCCAATTTATAATTAATAGCATGAAAAGAAAAACCCATTTGTACTGCCCATCCCTGAGTAGCCATGACTATATAATGCAGAATAGTGGATAAATATATCTTTACATTTCCATCCAGCAGTCCAACAATAATGACTTAAGTCTGTTGCCTGGCAGAACTCCCAAGTGCTTCTAAAGAGACTAAGATCTCTGAAAATGATAGGTCCATTCCAACACACTGTGCTGAAAATCTTGTCAATTGTAAAATAATTGTTAGCCATTGTGGGGTTTGAGGCAATAGGGATTTACATGACTATAGAGATCTTTTTTTTTTTTTTTTTTTTTTAAGAACTGTGTAGAGTCTAGCCAACAGTTCTTGGCAGCATTTTAAACAGCATTAAGTTTCCTGGCAATGCCAAGGATCAGGTCCAGGGGAAACTGACTTCGTCACTGTAATTATTTCCAAGCTTACTCTGTTCCAAAACAAAGCAACTTGAGGACAGGTCTGTTGTAAATTTTCTAAGAGTGCTTCACATGCAAGGTCTTGAGTTTTTCTTCCAGACACATGTGTTTGGACCAATTCAGATATGGTTTCTTTAATTTTTGCCAATTGGCACTATTGTCACACTCTTGGTCAAAGTCTGGAATTTTAAGATTTAATAGTCATAAGGGAACCATGGCCTCAAATTCACTGTTCCATTGTATGAGAGATGTCAATACATGAGCTTGCCCAAAGAATGTGTAGCAACATCAAGGAAAAGAATTGCTCCATATCAGTCCCAAACAGTCATAAATGGTTTAATTTTTATGTTTGTACATGGGTGGAGAGGAGGAAGTTCAGTCTCCACCGATCTTAACATGTATGGGAAGAGTGACTATTCAAGAACTTTTACAATATGCTTAACAACTTAATGAGTTTTAGAATGAAAGGGAGTGTATAAATCATTGCAAGCTCACTGTTTTAAGCTTGGTGTTCTTATCAAATATAGCTGCTGTGACCCTGAAACAAGTGAGTATAGAGACCACATACCTCATCTCACTTTTTATAGGATGAACTGTAAACTGATCACATCTGTGTAGTACGCTGCCCCTCCAGCATCCCATCCTGGGAAGGAGTTTGAAAAAGAACCCGGACATTTAACAACGCTTATTAGGTGAAGACCTGTCCTCAAAACATGTTTTAAGAGATTTTCAAGTTTCACACGAGTAGATGTGATACCAGGTCAGGCAAACTTTGTGCTTACATATGTAATACAGCAGTTTGGTTTGTAGAAGCTGGGTTAGGCTTAAATCTTTAAAGAACAAGGGAAGCATTTATTGGAGACCTAGAGTATTAGAGCCAGAATCAACTTTAGACATCATTTGACCGGTCTTTTTTCATAGGCAAATGACTTGTGACAAAAATTGTGACTTGGTTGGATCATGGAGTTAGTCAGAGCTGGATCTGGAATACAAATCTCCTAACTCTTGATGTTTCTTTAGATTGGGGGGAAAAAACCAACAGAGTTAGAAACAACATCAAAATAAAGACCCATGCTTAAGGCATCTCTGTAGAAAGCTTTCTTCGTCTGAAGGTCCCAGCAGAGGTCCTCTGTCTATAGTTATTCAGGATTAGTTTCCTGTTCAGTCTTTGTCTCAGTAACTTGGGAAATATGCAGTATTTTCAGGGAATTTTTTTTCTTCTTATCAGTGGTTTCACTTTGTTTCTTTTTAGTCCTTTATTACCTAAGGTTATATTTCAAAATTTCTATTTTTTAATACTGGTAGAAATAACTCTATTATTTAATATATATTATATATAACTTTATATTTATTATTCATTATATTTTATATAATTATTAAATTGTAGTCATATCATTTATTACATATGTTTTAATAACTTTATACTATTTATCTCTATATTAAATGATATAGTGGATTCAAACTCTAAGACATTTAATTCAAAGGGGTTGATTTAGAATAGAGTTTACACTGTCCTTTGTATAGTATGTGTCTGATCTCTTTTTTCAAAAGTTCAAGCTCTTTTTGTATATTTCTGTTAAAATTAGTTACACACATGGCCTTGGTAATTGCTTCTGAGGATATATGTATTTTGAAGCATACAATCCAGTCCACATACATCTGATAAGCCACCAAATGTTGAACCTTTTTTTTTTTAATTTTTTTTCAACGTTTATTTATTTTTTGGGGGACAGAGAGAGACAGAGCATGAACAGGGGAGGGGCAGAGAGAGAGAGGGAGACACAGAATCGGAAACCGGCTCCAGGCTCTGAGCCATCAGCCCAGAGCCTGACGCGGGGCTCGAACTCACGGACCGCGAGATCATGACCTGGCTGAAGTCGGACGCTCAACCGACTGCGCCACCCAGGCGCCCCTGAACTTTTTAATAATATTGTCATAATTTTCTTAATGATACCCAAATGCTTTAGGAAAGCACTAATACAGCAGCCATTAGCTATATGTGGCTATTTAAATTAAACAGTTAATCAAATTTGAATAAAACTTAAAAATCGGTTCCACAGTCACACTTGCCACTTTTCAAGTGCTTAATAGCTACATGTGACTATCACTACTGCATTGGGCTGCATGGGTATGGGAAATTTTCATTTTTACAGAAAGATGTATTGGACTACTCTGCTCTAGAAGAATTAAAGCTGTGTCCCAAGATCCTTGTATTCAAAATGCCTCCTATACCTGACGATTCATGTCAATTAGTAAATATATCAAGCATGTGATTTTCTTAAACATTTCTGAGAGCCACAAATAATTTTAACATTTTTGTGCTGTTTTTTTTTTTTGACCTTGTCACTTTCTAGCTGTGCACTCTTGAAAAAGTTATTCCCCTTACTTTAATTTCTATCTTTTAAAATAGAGATCATAATATTTGATAGAATTGTTTTGAGAATAAAATGCTCACATTTGTGGAATACACTGGTAAACTGGGATTTGTTTAGGATTAATACATTCAGGTAAAGTGTTCAGCACACTATCTGGAGAACTTGAATCAGCAGGTCCTTAATTACTGCCCTTCCTCAATACACATAAACACTTAGTAGTTGTTAATCAAAATATTTATAATACAACAGCTTTTCTTAGCCTCCAGAATCATAGATAAATATTTGCAGTTTGAACCACCCAGTCTATGGTGTTTTGTTATAGCAGCCCAAGTGAACTAAAACTGCATAATTTATCTATCTATCTATCTATCTATCTATCTATCTATCTATCTATCTACCTACCTACCTACCTACCTACCTACCTACCTACCTACCTACCTGAGAGGGGAGAGGGGAGAGGGCAGAGATTCCCAAGCAGGCTCCATGCTGTCAGCATAGAGTCCACAACCCTGGGATCATGGCTTGACTAAAATCAAGAGTACAAGGCTCAACTGACAGTCACCCAGGTGCCCCAATAGTGTAGGATTTTTGGTAACCCATTCACATATTCTTTCTCAAATAGTTCCTTTTATTTGTTAAGGTACCTCTTCGTGGGAAAGCCAGTTTACAGCAAGGTTCTAATTTGCAATTACCTAAGAGAACAAGTTACCCACTCAGCACAGAAGATTTTGAACTTAGAACTGTCAACTGCAATCATATTTTCTTCTAAATGAAGACTTTAAAAGTCATCATCCAGTTGCTTTCCTCTCCTTCTCTTTTTCTACAGTGCTTTGGCGTTCATTAAATACTTTTATATTCTTCATTTTATTTACTTTCAATTTTGACATAGCTTTCTAGGTTGTCTGGTTCCCTGTCTACCTTCCCTCCCTAGCTTTTTAAATTTGCCTTAATGTTTTTGTGTTCTAGTTGTTGTTATTGAGAAGTTATCTGTCAGTAGTAGTTCTTCCTTTGAAGATGATGTATATTTTCCCCTTTTTGGCTGCTTTAAGGACTTGTTCTTTGTCTTTAATTTATAGTAATTTGACTGTAGTGTGCTAAGGTGTGGTTTCATGTGTGTTGATGCTTCTTGGAGATTCTTGAATCTGTGGCTTGTTGATGTTGGTCAGTTTTGGAAATTTTTGGCTATTCAATATTGCTTTTGTTCCAATAGATATGTTCCAATAACTTATTTTTTTACGACTTTATTTTTTGAGAACCGTTTTAGGTTTACATTAAAACTGAGAGGAGGGGCACCTAGGTGGCTCAGTCAGTTGGGCATCCAACTTCAGCTCAGGTCATGATCTCATGGTCCATGGGTTCGAGCCCCACATCAGGCTCTGTGCTGACAGCTCAGAGCCTGGAACTTGCTTCAGATTCTGTGTCTCCCTCTCTCTCTGTCCCTCCCCTGCTCAAGCTCTGTCTCTCTCAAAAATAAACATTAAAAAACTTTTTTTAAAAACAATAAGAAAGTATAGAAATTTCCCATACCATTTGTGCCCCCCCCCCCCCGACAACATGTGTAGCCTCTACCATTATCAGTATCACTCACCTGCTTATTTGTCTTTCTCCCCCATACCCCAACCCTGGCAACATCTGATCATTTTACAGTCTCCATAGTTTTGCCTTTTCAGAATGTCATGTATTTGGAATCATACTATGCATAACTTTCTCAGATTGGCTTCTTTCACTTAGTATTATGCATTTAAGTTTCCCCTATATCTTTTGATGGCTTAATAGCACATTTTTTTCAGCATTGAATAATATTCCATTGTTTGGATGTACCACAATATATCCATTTACTTACTGAAGGACATTTTGGTTGCTTCCAAGTTTTAGCAATTATGAATAAAGCTGCTATAAATATCCATGTGCAGGGTTTTGTGTGGACATAACTTTTCAACTCTGGGTAAATACCGAGGAGCACAAATGCTGAATTGTGTGGTATGAATATGTTTACTTTTGTAGAAACTGCTAAGATGGCTGTACCATTCTGCATTTCCACCAGCAATGAATGTGAGTTCCTGTTCTTCGTGTCCTCACCAGCATTTGGTATTCTCTTGTCTGGATTTTGGCCATTCTAATAGGTGCATGATAATATTCATCGTTTTAATTTGCAGTTCCCTGGTAATGTACAAGGTGGAGCATTTTTTGGTATGCATATTTTCCATCTGTATATCATCTTTGATGAGGTGCCTGTTAAGGTCATTGGCCCATTTTAAAATCAGGTTATTTGTTATCTTCTGGTTGAGTTTTAAGTGTTCTTTGTATACTTTGGGTTATAGTCTATTATCAGATGTCTTTTGCAAATCTTTCCTCCCAGTCAGTGGCCTGTCTTCTCATCTTCTTGATAATGTTTTCTGCATAGCAAAGTTTTTCATTTTAACCAAGTCCAGCTTGTCAATAACCTCTTTCATGGATTATGTATTGGGTGTTTTATCTAAAGTCATCGCCAGACCCACGTTCACCTAGGTTGTCTCCTATGTTATCTTCGAGGAGTTGTATAGTTTCATGTTTTATATTTCATTTTGAGTTAATATTTATAAAGGGTGTAAATAAGGTCTGTGTCTGGGTTGTTTGTTTTGTTTTGGTTTGTTTTTTTTTTGCATATGCATGTCCAGTTGTTGAAAAGACCATCTTTACTCCATTGTTCTGAACTCCAACCCCTGTGTTCCCAACTCATTGAAATTGTTGCAAGCTCCAGGCCACTGCATTTCACTCAGCCTCCACTCCTGGTATACAGAAAATTGGCAAATTTCTGATTAGACTGTAGACAAATGTACAACTCACCTCCACGTATTTCTTCTCTCTCTGGGAAGATGGTCCCTCAAGTCCTGGCTGCCTTGTTTGCTTACCATTGCCTTCAGACAGTTGCATTTTTCATCTTATTTGGATTGTGTAATTGCTCCTCTCAGGCAGTCTGGTAGAAGTCATTGCATCATGGCAGGAAGCAAAAGTCCAAGGTCTTGAATTTCATTTGATCTTCAACAAACTTGTGAAATGATCTTGACATGAAATTGAGTCTTAGGAAGTTTAGGTAGCTTGCCATGGCACAAGCCAAATAAGATAAATAGGTCCTAGAGTTCAGATCAGGTATTTTGACTCTTCTCTTACCATTAGCTGAAGCCTGAAATATATTTCATACTCAATTTTGGATTCTGAGAGCCATTAAACTATTCCTTTTTAATTCTTTTGGCTGAAACATACATTTTATATCCTTATTAATATGTTCCGCAGCGAAAAGAAAATTCTGAGCACTTTCAATGATGTAAGAGCAATACTTATGTTCCTAAGTTGACACAAATTTGCATATAGCTTGTACCTTTTTCCATTTTACTTTGGTTGAATAACATAAAAACCTGCTGGCTCATTTTCTATAGGAATGTTTAGCATGGGCTTCCTTCATAAATAGATGCTAAATAATCATTTATCTAGGAGTCTGGGACTCTGCTATGGATCTGTATTGTCACACCCTTCCTATCTTCTGGAATCTTATAGTCACAGTGTTGTAGATATGTAAGAAGATTTTCAACCTAGACATTTCCAAAGTTTTGTGTTTCTAAAATCTTAATCTCCCAGGAAGCCATTTTTGAGGATGCATGGAAGGAGGATAGATAGAAGGCATCTTATACTCAGGCAAATCCTATACTCTCTTTAGGAATATATTATGTTTGAATATTAAGACAGAAGGCAACAGAAGAGTTCAACTTTGTGTATTCCACAACCTTCCACTACATGGGTTAGCATAATGGTATAAACCCATGACCTCTATGGGGTCAGTCAATGATAATTCTATGTTGTCAAACTTTAAAGGATTATTTCCACTGATGGATTTTATTAGCCTACTTCTCCTTAGATAATATTTGTTAATCCCTCAATGTTTCTAAACACTTGTACACTCATTATCCCACTGAATTCCCATAAGTACCCTGACATGTGAGCAGAACAAACCTTATTCTCTATTTTACAGATGAGGCCAGAGACAGTATTCCTTTCCAATGTAATGCTGCTAAGGAACCAAGTAGAACAGGGACTTGAACACGGGTCTTCTGACTTTTTTTCCCAGACTTTTCTATTAGACACAGTCTGTGATGCATATGGAAACTGAGCAAGGGGCTCTCTAGTAGCTGTACTTTGGTCTAAGTACTAAAGGATCAACAGGAGAGATGATTCTGGCCATGGAAATTTTTCCATATTCTGCACACCTGATGTTTTTCATCTCCCCCTAGTTCCATTTCCTATTGTATTAATGGGAACTCCTGGAAAAATGCCTGCATGGCCAATATCCTAGTAAGTCTCTCTCAAACTTTTTATTTCAACAAGTCTTTCCCTGAGGGAAATTCACAACAATCATCTGCCCTTTTGGAGCAAGTAGCAAGAAGATTCTTAAAAATTCTTGTTTTTCTCTGAGACAAAACCCTTCAACTACCTTAAAGAAACCCAGTGTTCTGTGGGAGAATAATATTGAACAGGGCGAGGGAAGTACAGCTTGTGAGTCATAAATATTTACATTTCGTGGAGGCTTTGGGTAAGATTAAGAGGGCTGAACAGCACGACTTTCTGTGAGGAGGTGGCAGCACATTCTCTGAAATAGCCGAGGTGATACTGCTCAGGCCTCCAGCAATAATATAAATAAAGTTTTTGAAAGGTATTTTTTCAGTTGTTCAAGGCTCTGTGAATTCATTTAAATCTCTACTTTTTCAATTTTGATTGATTCTGTTTTTGTCACTTAAGGGCCATGGCTTGACCCACTCTCATCATTTGGGGAACTTTTAACAGAGAATGCATACACTAAATATATGAAAATCAGCAATATCAAGCAGAACACCAGTTCATCTAAGTCCCTTCGGCTGAATTGCGTAAAAACTGATAGCAAACACAAAATAGGTATGCATTGCAACATAGTATCATTTAAGAATGCTTTTTGGGGGGCTACTTTGTTTTGTTAGGGTTCAACTAGAATTTTAACTTCTTTGTTTTATTTGCATAACAAGGTTATGAATGATGAGGCAGTTAGAGCCAGACGTGTTGGCTCCAAGGTTTGCAATTTAAGTAGGGAGTATTTTGCAAGAGAGGAAGGGAGGGAGGGGGAATTCACTCTTATAATATGCATAGCTTGCTGAAACCTGAGTTTCCCAGATTGTCTTCCTTGAGCTCCCATATCTGTAAGAATAAAGGAAAAGCAGGAGGTGGCACAGCAGACTTGAAGAGCGGATTAGCTTTCTTAAATGGGGTGAATACATACATCCCAAAGCAGGAACATTCCCATGATGCCCAGCTGCTAGCTGGTATTTCCCAGTGCTGCATGCTCTCTGCAAGAAAAATACAATACTGATGCCGAATAACGCCATAGGCAAATATTTTCTAGCATCCTCTTTATTCAAAAATGGATAATAGTTAGAAATGGCTCTCTGTTACTATGACTATTGCCTCAAAGATAAAGACAAGTTTGTAAAGTAGGGGCAATTTCTCCTTAGAAATCTTTTATTCCCATTTAAGTCTCCCATCCACATTTTAATAAAAGGTCTCTGACCCAATTGTGGCATCCTCTTGGCTGCCTTCCCAGATCTATGGAGTCAGAATATCTGGGCTTGGATGTTGGGCACGTATATTTCAAAAGACTTGTAAGTGATTTTGATGTGGTCCTCATCTCTTTACTTTTGTCCAAATTTACCTGTCCAAATCCCCTGGCTCTAAGTGACAAAAATGTCTGATCCCAACATTTAACTTGCAGTTCCTGCTGTACATTCACCCTGGCTTAATGGGCTGCCCTTTTGGATCAGCATTTGCTCTTTATCAGTGACCTTCCTAACTTTGTTTCCAAAAAAGTGGCCAGAAGTTTCAAGAACATGGGGGGCCATAAGGGGAGGTAAATTTGGGACGAGGGATTATTTGGGGAGTATCAAAAACCACATAAGGTGCCCACCTGTTCTAACTATGCATGAGATTGTCTTTGTACATAAACTTCGTGAGGCCTACTGTATTGATAAAATTATTGAAAGAGCAGACTGAAATGTGATTGCCTTGTTTTAGTCCAGCCTAAGGCAAGGGACCTAGCTGGAAATTGCCATTTGGCTTTCCAATCCATTAAAGACATCCAGATTTGTCCTTTGCTGCCAGTTTCACTTTCAATTTCACCTTGACACTTGGGTTAAATTTGTTTAGGAAACCCAGTTACCAAGCTGCAGATGAGATGGAGTTAGAAGTGAATGTGCTCAAGCCATAAAGAACCTTAGGAAAGGGAAAGCTGGTCCTCATCAGGGACTCTCTGGGGAGTGACTGGCCTGACTTTTTCTGCTGTTTCCCAATCAACAGCCACAGTGAAGGGTCAGGGTGGGTCTGACTTCTGCTCTCACACCGCCCCTTTCCCCCGTGGCTGAGAGAGGTCTCTTACAAAGCATCTCAGATGCCATCCCGATAGCTCAGGTATCAGCAGGAAAGGAAAAGGGGAACAATTCCTCTGTGCTATCAGAGTACTGTTTTCTTTTTCACCTTGGTGAGCATCTGAAAGACATGCCTATGCTTTCACTCTTGGGAAAAGTGATCCTTTATGCAGATCTCACTTGAGATGAGGGAAGACACTCTCCCTTGTCCATCTGTGTCCTCCTGTTTCCTGGGGACAGTTCTCAGGGAACAAGGGGAGGCACAGTTGAAGATCCAGTTTAGTGAAGAATGATACACAAGCAACTGGTGGCATGCAAGCTGACCTTAGATATTACAAAAACAATCTTTTATGTATTATTTTTAAAACAGACATTTATCTTCACAGCAACCTCCGATTTCTGGCAAATTAAATGAATTTGTCACTATAATTACAACAGAAAATTCTTTTTAAAAACAAATTTATTTAGTTTAAAAAAGGAATCACTTTAAAGAAGAGGATTAAAGGAATAACAGTGTAGTTGGTATGCGGATAGTACAACATTCATCGTTTGGTATGGGAATGACAAGTTTAGAAAATGTTGGCTCACACAAGCTGCAGTAGAGTGGACCCAGAGAAAAAAAGAGTTTGGAACTTCTTAATTAAAACTTTTTAAAAATCTGCAGGCCATAAATATTATGTGGAGGTTAGCAGTTTGAACCTTCACAATCTCTCGAAATTTTAGCTCTTAAAAGATGCCATTATTAGAAATAGTGTTATGAACTTAAAACCCACAATGTGGATTTTAAAAAGAATAAGAGGTCATGCCTGACTCTGAGCTTTTAATGTTGGTTCTTGATTTGTTTGTTGGGTACTTAAAGCTAATTCTATAAACACTGAGCTGTGAGAGCCCATTTGGTTTCCTCACTTAGTGCCTCTAAATCCATTTATCTCTATGCCTAGAGCTAATATTGCTTTCCTACCCTCAATTCAACTAATTCCTTGGGAGTCTTTCTGAAATCACAAATAATAAAATACAAGGGCTATTATTAATTAGAAAAGAAGATTTATAGAGAAGAAAATAGAAATTCAGGCTCTGTATTTATTCAACAATAGTTGTAAAAATTTTTTACTTTTTTTTTTTTTTTTTTGGAGATACTCAGATTGAGGAAACCATTAGAGATGGTGCTGTACAGACATCATTTCCACTGTGGTGTGTATATTACTAACAGGATGCAAAATACAATATGGTTTGGTGGGAAGAGCTTTAGAGTTAGATGTAGGTATTATCCCTAGTTTTTCCTGCTTCTAGTTATAATCTTGTATATATCGCCTCTAAACCACAATTTCCTAAACTATGAAATAGGGAAAAACAGTATTTGTTGCATGATGATGTTGTAGAATTAATTTAGAAAAGTAGGAAAAGGGTCTGGCATGTATACAGTGTGCTTTTATCTTTATCTTTCCCTATAAATGAAATTCACTCCATTTGGCACTTTATTTTGTACTGATCTAGCTTTTATTTAATTGCTTCTTAGTTCTGCCTCCATAAATCGATTACCATAGGGACAATGTCTTCCCATTTGTAGTATCTGCAGTGTTGAGGTCTGAGTCCCATGCTTAGTCTCAGATTAAAGGAGGATAAGATGACCAGGTTAGGAGCAGCATACTCATAGTTTTGTGGGGCTGGAAGAGATCTCTTAGAGCGGTGGTCTGTCTCTGGCATACATCAAGGTGGCAGCAGTGAAACTTTCTCAGGGAGATGACCTTGCAAGGCCAAGAGATTCACCAACATTTCTTATGGTGCTCAATAGTTTAGTGCCCCAGGCTACTGGCAATTTCTTTTAGGTATCTAACTTCAATCACATCGGTTGCAATTTGAAGCCTTCTCTCATTCTTCCATGGAGATAGGGAGCATTTCATCACTGTCCTTTGCAGAGTGTTTCATCTTCTTGAAACCTGTTACTGTCACCTCACCCTCTCCCGTTTATTTTCTGTGTACTGAAATTCTTGAGAAACAGTATAGTTTTCCAGAAACTTGGTATCTGATTCAGGATTTGGTTCTTATTGGAGAAGGCTGCAATAAAATCAGCAGTTCCAATACAAGGAAATCATCAAAACTGTGCATCTTTTGAGCATTACTTGAGTAGGGAAGGTGATGTCACTAGGCAGTTGGAATAGTTCATGTTTGTTGTGAACCTGAAGTTCTAAAGTCATCTTGTAATTAAATCTCAATTCACTGAGATTTTAAAAAGATGAAACATTTGGCGTTCCTGAGTGGCTGAGTCGGTTAAGCAGCTAATTCTTGATTTTGGCTCAGGTCATGATCATGATTTGTGAGTTCAAGCCCTGCATTGGGCTCACTGCTGTCAGTGCAGAGCTGCTTTGGATCCTCTGTCCCCCTCTCTGCTTGCCTGTCTCCCACTCATGCTTTCTGTCTCGAAAATAAACATTAAAAAAATATGAAACATTTACTGAAATGGATTTCCTAGATTTGCTAATTTCATATGAACTTAAAGTCATATAACTGATTCTAATCTAGTAGTTCCGAGTAGTCACATAACTTGTTCTAAAATTACCATAGTCTCTTCTTTTAGAAGCGTTTAGATGCATTTAGACAAATCATTTTATCTTCTCTAGAGTGGATATGTATCTGGAACAGGAATAGCTATCATAATTTCACAAATAAGTTTTCTTAGAATTTCCCTTGCATCCTGCAAGCTGATGTAAATAACTTAAATTACAAAAATTGCAAAATAAAGTTCCATATCCACAGAAATGCCCATCACTCCTAGTAGACCACATTCTCCACAAGGATAAGAACTGTGGCAAATGTTTTAATTCAGTGTCTTATACAATAGTTGGCTCTAGTAGGCATTGAATATTATCAAATAAATAAATAAAGGAATGAAGTGAGAGATGCTGAAGCATCTGAAGTGAGTGGCTTTTGGTAGATAAATTCTGCTGAGTATTGGCTGGTTATGTATGTGTCCAGAGTTTGGAGCTGCTTGTAACTTAAGGATATGAGTTGATTCTGAGTCAAGGTGGATATTTAGGGGAAGTACAAAAAGTTGAAGATCAATCCATTGTCTTCCATCCAAGAAGATTTGATGAATGGTTAGAACTTGGGGAGGAATTATGAAATTGTTGGGACTCCTCAAATCACCAGATCCAGTAATGCATATAGTGTATCTAAGAGTGGGCCAGATATTAACACAATGGACTGGCTGTGAGCATTCAAGTCCTAGGTAACTTGAAGGTCATATGTGAGGTGTATTTCTTGGGGTCCAGCTATCCTGACATAGGTTTCTAGGCAAGATCTGATTCAAATGGATCATGACTACAATAGCATGAATTCTAGATGGAAGAATCTCCAACTGCCTGAGTTCAAATTTTGGCTTTACCACTCTTCAGATAAGCAATCTTGGTCAATTTATTATACTTTTTGGTGTTTTCATGTACTCTATATTGAAAAATTGTGACAAATTTCTTTCTTTTTTTTTTTTACCTCCCTCAGAAGTTTTTAAAGATAAAATTAGGGACACCTGGGTGGCTCAGTTTGTTGAGCATCCGATGTTGGCTAGATCATGCTCTCACAGTTTGTGAGTTTGAAACCTGCTGACAGCACAGAGCCTGCTTTGGATCCTCTGTTCCCCTCTCTCTCTGCCCCTTCCCTGATCATGCATTCTCTCTCTCTCAAAAATAAACATTAAAAAAAAAGGAAAAGATAAAATTAAGTAATCCATAGAAAACATTTATTATATATGGCACTTCAGTAAATGTTAGAAACTATGATGACTATTTTTTTGTTAAAATTTTTTTTAATGTTTATTTACTTTTGAGAGAAAGAGAAACAGAGATGTGAGCGGGGGAGGGAAAGAGGAGGGAGACACAGAGTCCAAAGCAGGCTCCAGGCTCTGAGCTGTCAGCACAGAGCCGAACATGGGGATCAAACTCACAGACAGCAAGATCATGACCTGAGCTCAAGTTGGACACTTAACTGACTGAGCCACCCAGGTGCCCCAATGACTATTGTTACTGCATCATTGAGGTATGAAAATAACCAAGTTGTTATTAGTTGAGTAGAAAGTGAAGTTTCAACTCCCTTAAAGACCAGCATATCTCACACTATTCCATAATCAATGGGCTAGTGGTCAATCTCTTTCATTAGAATATATGTTTCTGAAAGACCTGCCAGATTTTAATTTCCTTTGACGTCCCCTCACCTGATACAGTGATGGTCATGTGATAGATTTTCAATAAATACTTGGTTAATAGAGATTAATTAAAACCTACAGAGCTGTAGGTTGTTAATGCAGCATCAAAAATATCTATGGTCCTATTTAATGTTGGGTTTTGTTCCATAGGATGTCAGAACTTTTAAAAAAAAAACATTTTACAATTTTTGTTTAAAAGTAAGACAAAGGAAAATAAATCTTCCCTAAATATAATTGACCATGTTTATTTTTGGATAAGAGACTACTACTGTCTTTAGATAGGGACAATCTGTACTTTTCCTTAAGTATGTCGCATTTTTAAACTATACGGAAAAAATAAGAGAATGAAAAGTTAAATCTCCTATTATATCAAACTTCATGAAATCTAAAGTTTTTTAGTTTTGTTTTGTTTTACTACCCCTGACAAGTGTCATTTGGGACTGTGGTGCTTGGTGTGGTGGTAGCTGAAGGATGGGATTAGATTCAGGCATCCATCTGTAGTTTCCAATACCCAGCAAGTGCTTAGTGCACTTCGCTCTCCACCCTTCCCAATTCCACTTGTGACTGGTGGGTTAAATGTGAGAAACTCTGGAACCAAACATTCTAATTCCCTTGGGCTATCTACTCTTAATAGCAAGTTCACATATAGCTGCACATTGTTTCTCTAAATCCTCAGAGGTAATCACTTCAGACACTCGTTCAGCATATCTTTCTTAAGTTTCCCTCACATTCTGTCACAAGTAGAACCACCTGATTCCAAACCTCTTTCAAGGTTTGGATAGATTTTATCTGTTTTGTCCCATCCAATTGCTCTCCCTGCTGCTCAGATGTCTCCTTCTCTTTTCTGCGTTCCTACAGCTGCCATTTTGGGGGTCACTTTCTCTACTTCTGCTCTTGCTCAGAACTTAACTTCAGAGTTGGGGAAGTTGTCACAGTGAAATCCCCAGACACTTCTGACTGGCATTTCAGATTATTTTCCAACCCTGTAATATAATAGGAAAATCACAAAGAAAATTCTCCTAAGCTGACAAAAGTTAAAATGAGTATAGGAGAAATAGTACATTACATGCAAATAAACAGATAAAAGAGAAAAGAGAAAAAAAGAACAGCTTCATGGTTTCTGCTTCTTCTGAGTATGCAGGTTGTCCAGACATCACCACCGATGGATATAAACACATTTGAACAATAGCTTTCATTCATTGGTAGAGTATCAGTTAGGAATTGTATGACTATACACAGTTAGGGTAATGCTAGCTCACATGTTGTTAGTTAGCATTCAGGAAACACCAGTCTCAGGATAAACCCCAAGATTTCAGTGGCTAAACCAATAGAAATTTATTTCTCATTTATTATCAGTCCAGGGTAGGTGTTACTGGTCCATAGAGTGTGAAGGTTAAGGTTTCACTGAAAGATGTCAAGCATGAAACCCAGACATAGGCACTGCCATCTTCTGTGTGTTTTCTGGTAATTAACCAAGAGCATGGAGGAAAATGCATGTGAGATTTTTCTTATCAAGTGTGAAAGTAGTGAGCATCAATCATCTCTATGTACATTCTATTGGATGAAATTCACTAAAACAGAAACATGGATATATGGGAAAAACAATAAACAAATAGCTGATTGCTTTCAAGTTAGTTCCATGTACCAATAACTACCCTCAAATTTCCTTTAAAATTTTTTTAATGTTTATTATTTTTGAGAGAGACAGAGCACAAGCAGGGGCGGGGCAGAGAGAGAGGAGACACAGAATCTGAAGCAGTCTCCAGGCTCTGCACTGTCAGTACAGAGCTTGACAAGGGGCTCGAACTCAGAAACCGTGAGATCATGACCTGAGCTGAAGCCTGATGCCTAACCAACTGAGCTACTGATGTGCAACCCCCCTGCACCCCCCACAAAGTTCCTTTTTAAACATAAATCTCAAATACGATTTATTTCTTTATCATCTTAATGGCAAGCTAAGAAATGTAGGGAGAAGAGGAAACATTTGATAAACAGTATTTTGATTGTTTTCTACGCAAAGATCACGTTCAGCACCTTTCCAAAGGAGAAAATTAATAGTACTATTTAGTTAGTGTCTCTAGATTGAAGTCCATAATTTCTGAATGCCAAGAAATTCCTTTATTCAGGTACAGACAAAACTCTATGAGTTACAGCCACTGCTAACTAAAAGAAGAAGAAAAACAATCTTTTCCCGCCACCAACAAATATACAATACTAGATCAAAAAGCTCTACTTTGTTCTGACAATATCCTGGCTCAAATAGGATGTTAGTATTTAGGATAATGTTAGCTGCTGTAACAAATTAGTTAGAAGTTTCACTGACCTAATGTCCTAAGTTTATTTTATTCTTCCGTGAAATCCAAAGTGGTTGTTCCTGCTGGTGTGGGCGGGTTCTGACCCCCACAATCATTCAGGGACCCAAGCTGTTGGAGACTTTGCTGTCACTTACCTTCAGGAGATGCCTTTCAAGTTTGCTTTGGATATTGACTTTGAGCTAGCAGAAGTAGGAAGAGCATGTAGGCATACACAAAACAAATTTATGTGGATCAGGTCTGTAGTAGTGCTTGTCCCTGTCACATTTAACTGTAAGGGAGGCTGAGCAAAGTAATCTAGCTGGTGCTCAAGAATAAGAGAAAATGATTTTGAAGGACAGCACTAGCAATCTCTGCTCTACTGGTTTGAACAAATAGGAATTGGTTTTTCTTATGAATGAGAAGTCTCAAAGTTGGTTGTCCAAAACTGGTGCATGGACCCGATAGAGGTAATCAAGACTGTTTTTCTCCCCTACTCCCCTAGATGCAATAAAAATGTGCCTTCACTTGAGATTTCTGGCAATAATTTATTGGCCAGATTTAAGTGACCATTGTTAGTAGCAAGGGAGGCTGGGAAATAGGGTATTTTAACTAGGTACTACTACTGTTTTACATCAGCTTAATTAGTAAGGAAGGAGAGAATGAACACCAGGTAGGTAATGAGCAGTGTCTACCTCAAAGGACAATATGATTTCCATATTCTAGGGGAAAATCCTTCCTTGATACATACCTGTTTTTCTCTTAGGAAGTAGCATATACAACACTCCTATATTTTAGAAACATTCAGAAATAGCTACATGAAATGAGTCCTTCAATACCTTGACCTTGCCTGCAACATAGTGAGTAATTTTTTATTGAAAAAATTAAATGAATGAGCAAATGCATCAGTACACCTGTATGACTTATGGGAGTCAAACGAGGTATCCTGTGACCACTGTGACTAACAAATATGTAAGTTTAGTTATATAATGAATAGAGGAGATAGTTACTGTCAATGTACAAATCATTTTCCCTAGATACTTCTTCTTTATGAGGTAGTTTATAGCTTCGAAGTCCTTAACAATTCAAGTTTCGTCTCTTTTGCACTCCTAGAGAAAACATAAGAAAAAATTCAAACCCAGAAGAAGCCCATAAAAAAGTCACCCCAAAGAGTGAAAAATATATCTAGTAAAGGATTCTATACTTGAACGTAGGAACTACATCATTTGTAGGGAGAGAGGGATGTTACTGTTTAGAAACCGGTAGAATGAAAAGCTGACTTATTTTTTTGGCTTAAATAGATTGATTGTGCAAATGTTGATTATTACTATGTCGGGAAAAATTAGTCTAGTCAAAAATAGCAGATGCCATGATTACATACCCATGAGTCCCTCTCTTTCTAACTCGCTTTGTCTGATGGTTAAAACAGGGAAGCCGAGACACGTGAGAGGTACACGCTATGTGCCACTGCTGAGGCTGCCGCCGTTGAAATAATGGGGCCATTGCTATTTCACAGTTTTGCTTTAGAAGCCACAAAACCCTTCCTGTGATGTCAGTGCAGCCTGCAATAACCCAAATGGTGGCCCAGAAATGCACATCTGACGTAAGCTGCCTTTATCGAGCAATAATTATTTCTTCTTTTGAAGAGTCAGCTTGCCAATCACTCTGACATGCTTTCAGTTTGTTTCAATAGTACAGGTTTTTCTTCTGCTTTTCCAAGAAGAGTCTTTGACAGACTTAGTTACTTTCAGTGCCAGTCACTGCCTTGCTGGCAGTATGTCTGGATGTCCCTTACTGCAAAGCAACTAAGTCCCTGCAGCATCAAAGTGAAAATAAAAATATCTTGACAAGCTCATCTCTCTTTTTGAATCCCTTGGACGCTTGGGCACTGGTGTGCTCTGAATCCAGGATCGTGCTGGGAAAGCAATAAACTAATGTCTGTGGAATGTGCCCTTGGAAGTGGGATGGCCTGGAGGTGGGGAATTTCAGCCAGGTGCGGGCATCAAAGCAGATTTAAGCAAATTGTGCTCGGATATGTGTACAGAGATACATCTCTCCAAAAAGTACAAACTTGCATTGTGAAAATTCTTGTAAGAAAACAGGAAAACATTTTGACTTGCTTGTCAGGAAACATAGAACTTATTTCAGGTTCTTTCGTTTTAAAGATGCATATTTAAAAAATACAATCAAGACTAATCTTACCACTTGCTGAATAGGGGAATGAGAATGTCGTTTTGAGAATGGACTTAGCTGGGGGCTCTTAGGTGTCTCTTGGTTTCACAGCCCTGGCTCCACAGTCTAATCCAGAGCAACACATACATTGTTCTGCTTGATAGAAACTGGCCATTCTTTGTTACATTTTGTGGTTTCGAGGTGCCCTATGTATCCTCCATGGACATAAATTCCGATTCTCTGGTTCCTTTTGAAGATCACTCTTATCACTGACATGGCCTACCTTTGTTCTCCAGGGGAGTCTGTAGATCTTCTCTTACCTTTTCTTTTGACCCAGGCTGCTGAGATTTTGAAGAAAAATTTTAAAAGTTGGTGATGTATATTTCAATATATTCCATATCGTCCAGGACTTTGTTCAAAATGTCTACATTTGCCTGCTTTGTGCTATCTCGTATTAACAGGGCAACATGATGCCATGGATCTGCTATTTTGACTCTTTTCTGCAGTTTACTGAGAAAATTACCCATATGAATAAACTGTACTCCATTCATACCACTGACAACAGCACCCGACAACTGGGAGGGACACCTCCTTCTCTCTCATTCTCCATATCCACTCAGTCATCAAGACCTGTGGACTTTTATTGCCCGAAGTCTTTTGCACTGTTCCTTTTCTTCCATTCATGCTACCATATTCTTGGTTCAATCTAACATCTCTCAGCTAGACCACAGCAATAACCTTATTACAGACTCACATTCACGCTTGCCACCCTCAATGCATTCTTTGCATTCCAGCCGGAGCAGTCTTCTCCAAATGTAAATTGAGAATGTAATTCCCATGCATGAAATCTCTCCATGGCTTTGTCTGCAGACATAGATCAAAATCCTTAACATGGTATAACAGTCCTGCATGACCTGACCTTCTTCTCCTTCTGAACTTCTGTGTCTTTTTTAAAGTCACCCTGCTCCATTACCCCTGACTTCTTCAAGAACTTCAAGTTCTTCTTCTTCTTCTTTTTTTTTTTTTTGAGGGGGAGGGAGCGTCTTTATTGTCGCTTTGCTTCACTGAGCTGATGCAAGCCTGAGCCATTGTAATATGGACCTTAAAAAATTAATGCGACTCGTCCAGTTGTCATAGAGTCATAGGACTCTGAGTCTTTGGGATACCGATCTCTCTGGACTTGTTTTGCCTTTTGTCGGTTGGGTTTCCTGCAACAAACTGACACTTCAGTCCTTTGGGTGAGTCAACGCAAGTTATTTTGATGCCTTTCTTGAAATGTTGCATGTTGCACAAGCCTATCTGCCCTGGCCTGAGAAACCAGAGCACTTCACTCCAGCTGATGATTCCTAATTGGAACACTCCAGCAAATGAGTCTCTGGAAGTGTCATTTTGGGGACTGTGTAACGTGTCTGCTGGAGCTGAGTTTGTTTACACGTTGCCAGTGTCATCATTTACAAACTTCAAAAAACACATTGACAAATTCCCTAGCTGTTTTGGCAGTGCTTCCATCAATCACCCAACTAATAGTACCAACATTTCTCCTGGGCTATTATAGTCACTTCAATCGCTGCTGCTGCAGCTTTGGGAGACGATAAATCAGAAGGGGTTCTTTTAGATGGTCTCAAGTACAACACCATTTTTTATTAAGCAGGCTTCCCTCCTCACTCTTCCCTTACTGCCCTTCCTCCCTCCAACCTCCCGTAAACAATTCTTTCTGCTTTGTATCACCTTAGACAAAGTAATTTGGATCTATGGCTTTCCTTCAGAGGCCCCTTTGCAACGTCACTGGGTAATGGGTCCATTTATTATTTTGGATTTTTGTGTGTCCTCTTTAGTTACTCCGTGCAGCCCTCTCCAATCAATAAGTGTATTGTGTTTCGGCCGGCAACAGGTGCCTAGATTCCCAGGCCCAACACACCCTCAGAGCGGCTCACATGTCTCATGACCACAGCATGAAAACCTGAAACCATTTTGCCTTTCAAGCAGGTTCTTTGTGAGGCAGTGTCGGCAGCAGCTGTATCTCTAAGACCGAGTAACTAGAGTATCCCTGCTCTTGCACTTTTGTGGTTCCCCTCTATTGCTGAAGCCTCACACGCCTTCTGACAAGGAGGAAGGAATTGCAAATGCTCAGTTGCTACATCACCTGTGCAGATTTGTTTTTCTTGGGGCTGCAGCCTCTCCCAATTTTCTGTATTCAGAGCCTGACTTTTTTTCCTCACAAACTGACCCATCTTAAACAAGAGTGTATTAAAAAAAAACAACCACCAACCTCTTCCAACTTCCTCACCATTAAGAAGCACGACCACATCTTCTCCCTTCACTGCACACACATTCAGAATCTGGACAGTGAAAGGGGAATGCCTGCCAAACTTGGCAGATCAGGTGAGAAGGGCTGGCCGGGGTTCTGCTGCCCAGCTGGAGTGTTTGCTGGCTGCGGTACCAACTGCAGGGCCAAACAAACCCTAAGACTGCATTTCAAGTTGCTGCCTAAGAGATGCTGTTAACTCCGCTACTGAGGGCTCTATTCATCCTAAATGATCCATGGTCCTGGACAAAGCACCAACTGCAGCCCGTTGCAAATCTTGGCTCCACCTGACCAACCTATTAATCAGAATTTTAACTGGGCCTTGGAAGCGTTTTTCTTTCATGTGTAAGTCAGAGAGCTGCTCACGGTGGAGACTTCATGTAAATGATGCCATCAACTTGATGCATGGGGCCTTCGATGTCTGAATCTGTGGTCACAGGAAGTATTATTTACCCTAAAAAAGTAATCCTTCTCCTGGATGCCTTAACTGCTGGAGGCTGTCTTCACCATTAGCAGTATCTTTGATTGCCAGCTCTATCTTGGTGCTGAAATGACCAAATGGCAGTAATCATTTTTATGTTTGAGAGGACTTTTCTCTTCAGTTGAAAGAGAAACACCACTGGTGTTCACATTTTTTGAAAAGCAATTTTTTTCAAGGTGGATTTTTGTTTAAATGGTAGCCTCCAGGCACTTTTATTTGACAAACAATAATTAACCTCTTATTCATGGAAGTATTCATAAAGACAACTGGCTGATTAGAATTCGCTGACCTCATAAGATAGGAATATTTTTGAATTCCCTTTTAGCCTCAGTAACATGAGAAATCCTTAGTACAGAGAAAGAATCAGCATTTGTTCGTTGTGTATATTGATGATTTTATTTATATCAGATCTAAAACTAGGATAATAAATGTAAATATTCTAACACTTTTACAGTAAGCTCTTATGAGCCAATATTTTAAATAGTACAGTGTTTGTCAAATGAGTATTGTTCAGTTTCGATTTATTTTTTATTGAAGTATAGTTTACCTACAATGTTGTATTAGTTTCAGGTGTTCAGCATAGTGATTTGACAATTCTATGCATTATACTGTGCTCACCATATGTGTAATGACCGTCTGTCAGTATAATGTTAAAATCTTATTGATTATATTCCCTATATTATATTTTTTATTCCTATGATTATTTATCACTGGAAGTTTGTAACTCAATCTCTACCTATTTTGCCCAAATCCCCCAAACCACCTCCTCTCTGGCAACCACCAGTTTGCTCTCTGTATTTATAATTTTATTTGGTTTTATTTGCTTATTTTGCTTTTTAGATTTCATATATAAGTGAAACCATACACTATTTGTCTTTTTCTGACTCACTTCACTTAGTATAATGATCTCTAGATCCATTCGTGTTGTCACAGATGGCACGATCTCCTTTTTTATGGCTGGATAATATTCTAGTGTGTGTGTGTGTGTGTGTGTGTGTGTGTGTGTGTACAATCACATCTTCTTTATCCATTCATCCAGCAATGAACACTAAGATGGCTCCCATAACTTGACTATTGTAAACAAAATTGTAATGAACATAAAGGTCGATATCGCTTTTGGAATGAATGTTTTTGTTATCTTCAGGTACATAGTAGTAGAATTATTTGTTCATATGGTATTTTTATTTTTAATTTTTTTAAGATACCTCCACAAAATTTTCTACAGTGGTCATACCAGTTTACATTCCAACAACAGTGCACAAAAGTTCCCTTTTCTCTACATCCTTACCACCACTTGTTATTTTTTATCTGTTGATAGCAGCCATTCTAACTTGTGTGAGGTAAGAACTTACTATGTTTCTGATTTGCATTTCTCTGATGATTAGTGATGTTGAACATGTTTTCATGTGTCTGGCCATGTGTATATCCTGTGGGGGAAAATGCCTTTTTATGTCCTCTGTTCATTTTTAAATCTGATTTTTTTTTTTTTTTTGGTGTTGAGTTGTAAAAATTCTTTATATTCTTTATATATCTTATCAGATATATCATTGGCAAATATATTTTCCCCATTCAGTAGGTGGCCTTTTCGTTTTGCTCATGGTTTCCTTTGTTGTGCAAAAACTTTTTATTTTCTTTGACTCTCAATGGTTTCTTTTTGCTTTTGTTTTGTTTGCCTCAGGAGACATGTCCATAAATATGTCGCTAAGGCCAATGTCCAAGAGATTGCTGGCTACGTTTTCTTTTAGAAATTTTATAGTTTCAGATCTCACCTTTAGGTTTTTAATCCATTTTGAGTTTATTTTTGGGTATGGTATAAGAAAGTGGTCCAGGTTCATTCTTTTGCATGTAGCTTCCCAGTTTTCCCAGCACCCTTTGTTGAAGAACTGCCTTCCTCATTGTATATTCTTGCCTCCTTCATTGTAGATTAATGGCCATATTAAGTGTGGGTATATTTCTGGAGTCTCTATCGTGTTCCATTGAACTATGTGTCTATTTTTGCTCAAATACCATGCTGTTTTGATTACTATAACTTTGTAGTATATCATGAAATGTGAGATTGTGATGTCTCCACATTTGTTCTTGCTCAAGATAGTATTGGCTGCACCAAGTCCATTTAAAAGACACAATTTGTGTAAGCCTCCAGTGTTGACTTAATCTATTAGACTAGTAATAGCCTTTTTATGCATGTATTTTTTCTATCTATAAAACCTATACAAATTAACAAAAACAATCATAAAATTGATAAAATGTAAACGAACATTAGTCAAATTAACATAAAAGAAAATTTTGATTGCTAAAAATAAATAGGTCACTCATAGTAAAACCATGGTACTAAACCATGAGCTACTTTAGTAGAGTGTGGCATGCCAGTGCTAATGTGTTTTTTGATTACTAGTGTATTGTGATGCCGTTGGGTCTTCCCTGGTGTGAATACAACATTTATGCCATTTGGTTTTACTTGTCCCATTGGCTCATGACAATTAATGAGGGACTGGTTGGCCTCACTTTGATCATGAGATATGTGCAAAAGCTGATTCTCAAATAATGGGCAAATATCAGTGTCAGTCTACCAGAAAATTCAGAATATGGTCACATAACTTTTAAAATCATCGTGAAAATGGAGACACAGAATTTTAAAGTTCTTATAAATAACTTGTTGAATTCTGAAAATATATCCTATAATTTTAGAAATACTGGTTTAAAAGAGAGAATGTTTGGGAGTGTTCCAGTCTTCATTATGATCCACTAGTCAAAATCCACTAAAATGTTCACTTAACCTCCTCAGACTTCAGTTGCTATTTTTCATAGGATAAGACCAACCAAAAATGACACAAATTTAGCTCCATGGTATATATTAGGTGTCTATTGTATGCCATTCATGGGGTAAAAGGTAGAACAGATCAGAGAAGGAAGAATGAAAATCTATTAGAGAAGAATATGGTGATTCCACTAGTCATCCTAGTCAGATCTCCTTAAAAATGTTAATAATTAATGTTAAACATAATTAAGATTTAACTTGGTGCTATATGAACTGACTTTTTTAATATAAAATTTATTGTCAAGCTGGTTTCCATACAACACCCAATGCTCATCCCAACAGGTGCCCTCCTCAATGCCCATCACCCACTTTCCCCTCCCTCCCACCTACCATCAACCCTCAGTTTATTCTCAGTTTTTAAGACTGATTTTGAGAACTTTAGATTTTTTATTTACAAGGATAAGACACTAATGATTTCAGCAAGTAACTTCCTAGAAACTGCCTTTAAAATAATTCGAAAAAAGTGTACTTAAAAGTAATAAGCATCGTTTTCTAAAAATAGACAATAATTTCAAATTTTTATCAAGTTATAAACCATTTACCCCAACTAGTCCTAATGATGGAAGACTGATTCAGCATTTCTTTCAGATGTACCATGCTCTGTTCTTTGTTCAAGGTCATTGGCAAGAGTTGACTGCATATAATGTGTATATATTGTGCCTATTTTTTAAAGTATTTAAAATTGTAAATATCATGACCAATAGTTTAATTGCTAGCTTCCACCAACATGGTCAAATTAGCTAACATTGTAAGACTTTGCTCCCACAATATAAAGCATTAGGATGCTAATAACCAGGACAATTTGAATACATAAATCAATTTAAAATAAATACTGATCAGGATTTTTTTATAATCTGGGAAAGAAAGGGATCCCATAGAGGGGTGAACCATAATGAAAATAACATAATACAGTCATGTAAACCAGCTCAATCTGGCCCATATTGCATGTCCAGCTGGGGTTGGCAGAGAACTTTGTCATAATAGTCCTCTAGCACTCAAAGGGACCCAGGATGACTGAAGATCCAACTTGACATACACATGATGAATGAAGTTCTACCTTAAAAATTCTATGAGGAAATAAAGGGAGTTAATTCTATTTACATTTTACTGTGTAAAGAAAGTCCATTGAACACAACTTAGTTCAATGCATGCAAGGAAATACAATCCATGTATCCAGGAAAAGAGCAGAACTGTGTATTTATGGATGTCCCTCATACATGGAGGACTGAAAAAAATTACAAGCCCCACAAAGGAGTTGAACTATGGCAAAGAAAGGTTTATCAAGTATGAAAGAAACCACAGGAAAGTTAGTATTTTAGTCACAATCATTATATAAATATGTAAGGAGAAAATTAAAATGTTCTTACTATCATGAAAGTGAGAAAGAAGAAACTGAAACCCTGAGAGAATAAGAAAAGATAAAGTAAAAAGACAGACTTGAGCAAAGAACCACATCAAACTGGAAGATAGATCTGAGGAAATCAACTAGAATGTACCATAGAATGATAAACAGAAGATATGAGATAAACAGAGGGGAGATATCAAGGGAGGTAATAAAAAAAAAAAAAAAAAAAAGAAACATGGAGGCTTTAATGAAATGGTCCAACAGAAGTTTAACAGGAATTACAGAAAGAAGAGAGAGAATCAGGGACAGATGATATTGGAAGAGACAATGATTGAACATTTTCAGTGGTTAGAAGACCTGGGCCCTTTCGTTTAAAAATGTATACTATCAAGAATCTCTTAGCAGGAAAAATAAAACAAATCGTCATCCAATTCTGTCACAGAAAAAACTGTAGAATATGAAATATAAAGAGAAAATAATAAATAACAAACAACAACTGGAGGACAGTACAATGACAGCAGAGATTTTATCAGCTCTTCTCTATGCCCCAAATGAAATCTCAGGCTTCAAAAACCACTCTGGGCCAGCAATGAAAATACTGTGACAAGTTCATGCACTGGAACTGTGGGCTCCAGGAAATTGTGGTAACAGAAGAGTGAAAATATATTTATGGGTCATGGCCTGTCTTTAAGAAATGTTATGTTACAGAAATGCTGTCTTAAATATCTTACATATTTTGAGATATTTATAACTTTTAAAATTACTTCTGTATAAATCTTTTGGTGCCATATTCACCATAATTGCTTCCAAAAGACAAGGCAATAATAATAAGTTTAATTTTAAAGATGACAACACTGAGGATCTTGCAGGTTAAGCAATATTTATCAGTCATAAAACTGGTAGGTATAAGAGGGGGGGTTGAGAAAAATCAGGTGTCCTGGTCCTTGATTTATTTTTTAAGTCAGGGTTTACAGAAGGCAAATATTTGGTTATTGTATTTGCAAACTATGCCATATTGAAATGGGGCATTATTAAAACAGAGATTCTGTCAGTTCCAAACACAGTTGCCTCGGAGAGTAACACGAGAATTGCTACTTAGTCTTTTTACAGGAATCATATTTGAGTACAGATACTCTTTTAAGAATGCAATATGTTTCTCTAAATATTGTGCAGATACTTTTTTTAAAAATGTTTTTTGCTAAGAATATGTTTGGCCCAGACTTGCTCACATTAGTAGGGACTTCTTAAATGTAAGTTCTAGAGTTAACTTAGGATAGAAACACATCCTAATCCTAGTTTGGATTATTTTGTGAATAATAAAATCCAAGCCAAGACAGTAATTAGGGTGTATTGGAGGTCCTTGCCACAGATGATATAACTGTCTACACAGGAAACTGAAAAGAATTGATAGATTATTAGAAATAAAAAGAATTTATGAAGGTAAACCAAGAAACAGACTCGCAACTGTGGAGAACAAACTATTGGTTGCCTGAGAGGGGGGGTTGGGCGTGTGTGTGAAATAGATGATGGGGATTAAGGAGTGCTCTTGTCATGATAAGCACTGGGTGTTATAAGAAATTGTTGAATCACTATAGTATACACAAACAAATATAACACTATGTTAACTGTATTGGAATTAAAATTTAAAAAAAATATGAAGGTAGATCATTGACACAGGAAATCAAAAGGAATTGATAGACAGCCTTCAGAAATTCTTATTTCCAATATTTTTTTTGATATAAGGTATCAGTAAAAGCTATTTTATTTCCATATACCAACTTTAAAGAATTAGAAAATTCCAATAGTGTTGGTTTCCAAATGTGGTTACTATCAATATTCATGTTCCTTCTAATAGTAAGAGGTAGAATCTATTTCTTTCTTCTTTCAAGCTGGATTCAAAGATTCCTTTGAATCTTGTCTTAGAATGTGGTAGGAAGTGACGCTATGCCAATTCTAGGCTTAGCATTTAAAAAGGCTGGCAGCTTGTTCTCTTTCTCTTAGAAGCCAGTCACCCATGTAAGAAGTCAAACTACTCAAGAAAGCATAATATAGCCACATGGAGATAGAAAGAGATGTCTGGCCAAACCCCAGCTATTCCATGCATCCCATCTGAGGAACAAACATGAGAGGAAGAGTTGTCTTGGATGTTCTATATCTGGAGGACATCACATAAGGCAGAGAAACTGCCCAGCTGGGCCCAATCCAGATGAGAGAATCATAAAAAATAATATATTTGTTAAAAAAAAGGCGGGAGGGGGGAGGAGGGAAATGCAAATATACATTTGTGTTTTTAGCTACTAAGTTTTGGTGTAGTTTGTTATGCAGCAGTAGATAACTGTAACATAATGTGGTATCTAGATGTGGGGTACTTCCAAAACAAAAACCTAAAATGTGAAATTGGTGTTATGACTAAGCTCTAAATGGAAGGGTGACTAAAAGGCGTGAGGAAGCTGTTGTTGGAGGATGACAAAAAAGGCAAACTGTTCTGTAGTGGTGGGATGTTTGGCAGCACCATTGTATGCTAGTACATAAAAGAAAGAAAATGTACCTAATAAACTTGTGGATTTGGCTGAGGAGATTTCTAGGCAGAATTTTGTAAGCTATCTATGAAAAAGTACATAAAATGAGAGATAAAATAGGAAAGGGACTGCTTAGTTTACACCAGAATTGAAGGGGAAAAAATCCAATCCAAAGCATGCTGAAATTATGCTTTTTATTACCAGTTTCTCCAGCTGGTGAATGTCCTCAGAATAATAAAAAAAAATGGTCTCAAGGAAAAGATCAAACATAGGGCAATGTCAGTAAAATCTGTACCTTAGGGTTCAGATCAAATCAAATGTATGCCTGTGAGATGTTTCTGGAAACATCCAAAAGATTGGGAATCAGTGTCTTAAAGACTTCCTAAGTCAGACGAGAAGGTTTCCAAGAACTTTAAGTGTGTTGTCCCCTCTGCCATGCAGAGAACATTCTGTCTATACAATATCTGTGGGTGTAACTCTTGTTTGATGGAGTCAACTGAAATAAAATTCCTAGAAAATTCACTAAGCTTTTAAGAAAACTGATGGGAGAGAGCACTGCCAGTTTGAACAAAAAAGAGTAAGACAGTACAAAAATAAAAAGAGGTCTTAGAATCCCCATCCTTACATAGGCAATGGCATGGTGAGAAAGATCTGTAGCACACAAACATGGAATGTTTCTTATGGAAAAGGAAGGGTGACACAGGACTGAGCCATGAACCACAGAGAAATATTCCAAGAGAGCAGAATTGGGGCCATAACCAGACATATTCTTTTCTCTTTGAGCAGAGGGAACTGGAAATACACAACTGACAGTATTTCAGAATTCCTATGGGACAGATAAATTTCTATATGCATTTCTTTTTCTACTTTTTTTGATTAATCATGTTTAATGATGTTATTCTGTTCCTGCCCCATTATTTGTTAGGCATTTATGAGGCTGATAACGTAATTTTTAAGTCACCTCTTTACCTGAAAGACTCCATCTGAGGACCCTCATCTGCTCCTGGGTAAAGACCATATTTAGATGAAAATACCCTATATTAAAACCCTGAGTCAGAAGCCAGAGTGGGATGAAATGTTGGGGTCCTGGGTGAGGGTGGGAATACTTAACATGTGGAACTGATAGGAATTATGATCCCAAACCCACATTAATTCTCTTTTCCTTATATGTACATAGCATTCTTCATTTCAAGAAGAGGAGTCTGTTTTTTGTTTTCTTTTTTCCCCCCTTGGAATTGGGCTAAATTTGTGATGGGGTTTCTCTAGTAGAGTGGGACAGTATTCATGCTGTGCTAATTTCAGTTTCTTTTAAGAGGTCTGGGGACTTCTGCTTCCTTTTCTTTGGGAGCCAGCCATCATGTGAGAAGTCCAACCACACTGAAGCCATCTTGCCAAGCAAAACTAAAGCATCCACATAGCAGGAGACATGCTTATCCATGGAACCCAGTAGTTCCATACATCCCAGAGACCATAGTCATATGGGTGAAGAGCCATCTGGATTTTTTAGTTCTAGTAGACACCATGTAGAGCAAAGAAATTTCCCAGCCAGGTTCAGCCCAGACAGTAGAACCATGAGAAATAATATATTGTTTCTAAACGATGTATTGTTTTGAGGTGGTTGGTTTCATACTAACAACTAAAATGTTAAAAATGCATTACTTATATTAGTGATAAAATAGGTTTAAAATGATTTATTTATATAGAAAGTAATAAGAGTAATCAAATGTTACTGAAAGCCATTAAAGAAGACCTGAGTACATGGAGAAATGTAACATGTTCATAAGTAGAAAGACAATATATTTATAATGTTAACTCTTCACAAATTAACATAAATTCAATGTTAATAAAAATCACAATGTTAATAAAAATAAAAATTCAATGTCAATAAAAATCACAACAGGGGGCACCTAGATGGCTCAGTCAGTTGAATGTCTGACTCTTGACTTTAGCTTGGATCATGATCGCAGGGTCGTTAGATTCAGCAAGGCATAAAGAAGATCTCTAAATGCATTTAGCTAACATGGAATCCTAAATACACACAAATTTTCATCATTTAGAAAAATTGGTTGAGCAAAGGAATCTGAAGAGCTATTTCACAAAAAGAAAAGATGGCCAATAGACATGTGAAAATACCCTTAAACTTATACATTATTAAGGAAATATGAATTAAAATAAAAAGATACCATTTCATACTCTCTGGAATGGTAGCAGTGTCTGACAATATCAAGTGTTGATGAGAGTGTGGAACAATTTCTGGGTTTAAAGATGACAATGACTGTACAGTAACTAGCCAAGTCACTTGTAACTAAATATATACACTATATACTGCAGAGAAACTCTTACTTTGCACCAGGAGATTCCTATATTTCACAAATCCTGCAGCCAGCCCCAATTAAATGGATACATGATTTGTGTTATCTTTCCACAGTGGAATTGTCTAAATGGAAATTAATAAACTATAGATACACACATTGTGAATGAATCTCAATATAGAATGATTACATTATGAATCTGAACCAGCCAAAATGAAATAATGTATTAAGAAAGCACATATATATGTCTGTGTGTACATATGTGTCCATACATATATGTATATATGTGACAAAACTGTAGAGAAAGGCAAAGAATAAAATCAGGTTTGGGCATGAACTCGGTAGTATGTGGAGTTTTTTCATCATTATTAAAATGTGTCTTAAAATCATTTTTTTTTTATATAGGATATATTACACATCTTAGAAAATGGGGAAAAAGCCTCACTGAGAAAATCAAGGTATGAGAGAAAACGTGCTATATATCAAATACCTTTAAAAGTCTTACAGTGATGTCCAGTTAAATTTGGCAATTATTACCATGATTAAGGTAATTGTTATATTCTAAAAGTAAAAGCTATAGTATAAAACAACATTTTGATAATCATTTTCTGGCATGAAAATTCTAGAAGGAGCTAACTAACGCTAGTGGGCAGAGAAGGTAGAAAGGCAATTAATATTGGTTTCAAATTACAAAGTGTCAAAGAAAATGTTTTTTAAGGACTAAAATAATAAGCCAAAAGAAAAAACAATAAACATATAACAGCCCATATTAAAACAAAAACAAATGAGTTACATGTAAATCCAAAATTAGCTGTTAAAATTACAATGACAATTTGACAATAAATAAATTTCCCTTGTTCAACGAAAAACCAAAAGGGAGAGTAGACTACCCGATCTGTTTAAAAACGAAACTAAACTGGGGTGCCTGGGTGGCTCAGTCAGTTGAGCATTCAACTCTTGGTCTCAGTTCAATTCTTGATCTTAGGGTCATGAGTTCAAGCATTGGGCATGGAGCTTATTTATTTAGACTCTGTAAAGGTATTTATTCATTCATTCATTCATTCATTCATTCATTCATCCATTATTTCTTTCTAAGCAGTCTACTTTAAAATGTAACTATAAAAGGGGCTCCTGGGTGGCTCAGTCAGGTCATGAGCTCATGGCTCCTGAATGGAGCCCCATGTCAGGCTCTGGGCTGCAGCTTCAGAGCCTGGAGCCTGCTTGGAATTCTGTCTCCTCTCTCTCTGCCCCTCCCCCACTCACACATTGTTTCTTTCTCTCTCTCTCTCTCAAAAATAAACATTAAAAAAATTTAAAAAGTGACTATAAAAGGTAAAAAGTTGATAGAAAACATGAGAAAGTATACTCAAATCAAAGGAAACAAAAATTGAAAGGTTAGTAAAATTCATACCCTACAAAATTCAGTGCAAGGGAAACATTATATGGAAAAGATTTTTTTTTAACATAATGATTTGACAATTCTGTATATTACACTATGCTCGCCACGATATGTGTAGTTACCATCTGTCACCATACAATGTTACTACAATATTATTGACTGTATTCTCTGTGCTGTACTTTTTATCTCCATGACTTACATATTTTACAACTGGAAGTTTGTACCTCTTAATCTCCTTCATCTATTTCCGCCATTTTCTCAACCATTTCCCCTCTTAAACGTACCTGTTTGTTCTCTATATTTATGATTATTTGTCCTTTTTTAGATTCCACATATAAGTGAAATCATATAATAATTGTTTTTGTCTGCTTTATTTAGCATAATGCCCTCTAGGTTCATCCATGTTGTTGCAAATGGCAGCATTGTATTTATTTATGTATTTTATAGTTGAATAGCATTCCATTGTATTTATATACTACATTTTTATCTATTCATCTCTTGGTGGACATTTAGGTTGCTTCCATAATTTGACTATTATAAATACTGCAGTTAACAGAGGGGTGCATATATCTACTTGAATTAGTGTTTTCATTTTCTTTGGATAAACACCCAGTAGTGGAATTCTGGATCATATGGTATTTCTATTTTTAAATTTTGGAGAAAGCTCCATAATGATTCTTTAGTGGTTGCACCGGTTTACCTTCCCACAAATAGCACATGAGGGTTCCATTCTTCCCACATCCTCACCAACACTTGTTGTTTCTTGTCCTTTTGATACTAGCCATTCTGACCCCTGTGAGGTAATACCTCACTGTGATTTTGATTTGCATATCCTTGATGATTAGAGATTTTGAGCATCTTTTCATGTGTCTGTTGGCCCTCTGTGTATCTTCTTTGGAAAAAATGTCTAGGTCCTCTGTTACTTTTAAATTTTTTTTTTTTTTTTTTTTTGGTGTTCAGTTGTATAAGTTCTTTATAGTTTTTGGAAGTTAACCCCTTATCAGATATATCATTTGCAAATCTCTTCTCTCATTCAGTAGGCTACCTTGAAGGAAGAATCTTTAAGCGGAATGACCACAATGAAGATATAACTGTAATGAACTTTTATTTATCTATTTCAAAATGTTTTTAATGTTTATTTTTGAGAGTGTGTGAGCATGAGTTGGGGGAGGGACAGAGAGAGAAGGGAGACAGAGAATCCAAAGAAGGCTCCGTGTTGTCAGCCAAAGTCCAATATGAGACTCAAATCCACCAACTGTGAGATCATGACTTAAGATCATGGCTTAAGTTGGATGCTCAACCGACTGAGTCACCCAAGTGCTTTTGTCATGACCTTTTAGTATAAACAGTAGCATAATGTAATTTCTTGTGTATGGGTATGGGAAAATCAACATACTAATGCATTGTCTCATACATAGAATCTTAAAAAAATAATGGTTTGATTTGTAAAATTGTCTCATTTGGAGGCCTTATGTGAAGGTGGCTTTTCCTATCTCAGTTCTTAGTTTAAAGATTTACAATCTAGAGACAATAAAAGTGTTTCACTTCATGACCTGGAAATTAGGGGAGTATCTTTCAAGTTATGTGCAGTCATGACTGCTGCCGTTTTGATCTTTTTCCTTTCCTTACCAAGCATATACTACATTGTAAATTATTGTATGTGTGTGTGTCAGAAAAATTTTCATGGTTTCTATCACTTGGAATAAAAGGAGTCCTAATTAACACAGGGCATCTGGATATCATTAATCAACTGGACATGAAATTGCTGGGGAAAATACCCCAGGACATTGCAGTATGTACAACAGTTATTATCAAAGCCTAAAAATGTGAAATACAACTAGTAAGTAAATTCAAGTAATAGTGTATCGATAAGGGCATAGTTGCAGTATAGTATTTTGGCTCAAGGATTTTTGCCAGATTGTTGAAGCCACTCACAATGATTACCCAGCTAATGCTTCAGGAACTGAATTGTGAATAATTTTGTCACCAAATGAGTCCTTTTGAAAAAAAGTCAAGCAAATAATTCATGGAAGGCAGTTGCTTAACAAAAAGAACTTGAACCATATCTTGGGATTTATGCTGTTAGAATAGCTAGTTTTCAAAAACTTACCCAAGATTTATCAAAATATTCACCAAGGAAGCAGGAATTAATGAAGGAGAGATAACATGATTGCCTTTGGACTTGGTAATTTCAATATTAACTTGACAATAAAAATTGTATGTGGAAAAAGTGATGATCTTCTTGGACATTTAATCAACTGAGCTGTTTTTCATATAGTCACTTAACAGCTGGATATACCAGCTATAAAATATACATAGGTGTATATCTTAACATATACTAATTGTGCAGAGACTCATCTTTAATAGTAGAATAAGGAATGGAATGTTTATGAAACACTTCTGCTGAGTCGATGATAGAAATCTAAAGTCAGTTCTTACCTTACAGCTTATAAGACTTGACTGTGTTTATTGTAATAATCGTATATTACCTACAAATCCTGAGGATGCTCAAGCTATAATTTACTGAAGAAAATTCTTCATTAACTGCTTTTATTCAGAACGGCAGTTCCTATCTATTCCATAACAGCAGGTAACATTTATGAAGTTATGCTCCCTGCATTCTGAACTCCATGCATTGTCTCAGAAAACCTTAACCAAGTGTTGCAAACTATTTGGTGCCAAAGGGCGGGGTGCACATTTAGTTTTGCTATGCTAAAGCTATTATCATTTCATTCCTGATCTGATATCATTGTGCTTAGTAATCTAAGTGCTTTGTCCTCTAGTCCTGTAATTTACCTATTTCCAATAGTTGTTTCTTCAGGAATGCTGCAGAGCCACTTGGCTTGGAGCCCTTTCTATCTGCCTAGTCCTTTTTTTCTTTCCTTTGAGAATGGTGACCAGGTCCTCCAAGCTCCTGCTAATTTTGCATTCCTATATCAACAGGAATGAGCTGACTGCTTTCCTCTGGCAACAAGATTATCCTTCCCACCTGAATATGAGTTACCTTTTTCAGAGCTTGTTGCCATGTGTTAGCCTATCATTTTGGACTCTAGATATTCATGCCAGTCAAGTTCATACTTAAGCAGGTTAGGTTGTTTGGTATTTGTGATTTGGGTGGCTGGGTACTTAAATACAGTCATTAATCAATTTGAACTGCCTTTTCTTCCTACTGTTCTCTCTTGTTGACCTGTTATTTAAATACAGACATGTTTTGAGGCCAATGGGTTATGACATTTGATTTCTGCTGCTCCTGATTTCAAGTCTACACCATGTATCCATGATATCCTAACTATGAAATTAACAGAAAAATAAGCTTGGGGGAACATTTAAGATATTTCATAGTCTTTTGACATATTAGTAATTTATTTATAAAAAACTTAGAATTTGTAGTATTAGCTTTTAAGAAAATTGAGAGATTTAGAAAAAAAAATTTGTAGTATTACCTTTTAAGAAAATTGAGAGCAGCTGACTCTAAGCTTCCCCAAGATATAATTTATGCTATCTGTAATACATTTAGTAAGAAATAAGAGATTATGTCTATTGAAACTATATGATTTCTATCCTTTTTTCCTTCTAAAAATGAAAAGTAAATGTTGATTGATTTCATCACCTTTTGACGAAAAATCTTCCTCTGGATTTGGAGGTGAAATACTGCTTGCCTTTGAACTTAGGAATGTTTTCAGGACTCTCAAAGTCTATGTTCATGTTGTAGTGAAGATAGATCACTGTATCTTGTTCCTGGCTTTGACACAACCAAAAATGCATGAAGACTCTGATTTTGTGTGACTTACAAATAATTGATTATAAGAACACAATCAAGCACAAGCAGATTAAGGGGATTGTGGTGCTATCAGGGGACTCAAGAATTCTATGGCTTAGCTGTTAAAATTGGTACCAATTACAAACTTCTTTTGACATTTAAAAAATAAATCTCTACTTTTAATTATGATTCTACATACTAGATCCGTAGAATTCCTTGCTCAATTGCTATTAAATACTTATGTACAAGCTTAGAGGAGTTATTGAAAGCTCTGAGTTTCCTTATTTGTATTTAGTATCATTTCCCTGTAAAATTTTCGACATGGAAAGACTTTCCTGATTTACTGCTTAATAATGAAAAAATTATACAGTTGAAACTATGAGATCTGTATTAACTAAGGTCTTGTGTGTTGTACTAATGAGAAATTTATTCAGCTGTAAGTAACAACCACCAAGTTTACAGTGCCTTAAAAGAATTAGGGCTCCTGGGTGGATCAGTCACTTAAGCACTGACTTTGGCTCAGGTCACGATCTTGCAGTTCAGGAGTTTGAGCCCTGTGTCAAGCTCTGTGCTGACAGCTCAGAGCCTGGAACCTGTTTCAGATTATCTCTCTCTGCTCCTCCCCCCGCTTGTGTGCTGTCTGTCTCTCTCAAAAATATAATAAAAATTTAAAAATTAAAAAACAAGTAATTGGAGCTTATACTTATTACGTAACAAAAGGCCTGGAGGTAGATGACTGCTGGTTTTGATTTAATGATTTGATGGTGAAAGGACCAGAATCTCTTGGCTTTTCCCTTATACTTGTCACTTCTCAGTCACAAGTAAGATACTAGTGATTCCAAACACCACATACGTGTTCAGGGTAGAAAGAACGTAGAAGGGTAGGTGTTATCTCTTTCTGACCCCTTTAATCAGGAAAGGAAGAGTTTCCCAGGAACATCTCCATACATCTCATTTGGTGGTAATTGGTCCTATGTCCAACACTGACTGCAAAGGAAGGTAGGAAATTGTCAACAGATGGTCATGATTTGCTTAGTCCAATCATGATCTATCACCTTTGTTGAGTAAGGCAAAAGAGGAGGACATTATATAGGATGGGCTAATGACTAACACCATAAAGAAACTGTCTGAAGAGTTTCATCTGCTGACGACTGAAACAAAAATTATACCCTTTATAAAATAATCACCATTATTAGTATAGGGGTCATCATTATGGGGTGACCATCATCATCTAATCTTAGCTTCACTATGACATATATTTGGAATGTCATATATTTCATGTCATATATTTGAAAAATTCTTAAATGAAAGCATGTGTATCAGCTTGAAACAAGGTCTGACAGAAAAATAAATGGTAAAGATAAGAAATCATAATCTCTCAAAAGAATCCATTTTCCTGTGAGAAGAGACCAAAACCATCTTGGTTGATAATGCATATGTGCTTTGTAAGATAATTTCAGGGACTACATCTCAGAATGATTCAAATACTTTTAGTTGAGATATTGTTTGAAACATCTGGTACATTTACAATTCTGTTACACATGTAACACAGACTTCTCATTTCACTGTTAATTCTAATGAGTGTGCTTTTATTTTAGTTTAATGAATTTTGAAAAGAAACTATCTTTGCCTCCACAGATAGACAGTCTTTCCTTCCTAAACTTTCATATGCTGTATAATAATAATAGCTATTATTTATTAAATACCCTGTGCTAGGCATGGTATTAACTCATTTTTTAATCATAATACCCACATATGGTCTACCCTTTTGATGCTCATTTTGTTAGGTAACTAAGTAACTAAGGTGCCAGTTAGGTAACTGAATCACAGAGAGATTGAGTAACTTTTCTTTTTTATATAGATATTGAAAGGTGAAGCTGGAATTCAAATCCCTGTCTATAGACCCCAAGTTCTTTTTTTTTTTTTTTTTTTTTTAATTTTTTTTTTTCAACGTTTATTTATTTTCGGACAGAGAGAGACAGAGCATGAACGGGGGAGGGGCAGAGAGAGAGGGAGACACAGAATCGGAAACAGGCTCCAGGCTCTGAGCCATCAGCCCAGAGCCCGACGCGGGGCTCGAACTCAGGGACCGCGAGATCGTGACCTGGCTGAAGTCGGACGCTTAACCGACTGCGCCACCCAGGTGCCCCTATAGACCCCAAGTTCTTAATCACCACCTGAAAGAGATTGCTTCTCCTGCTTCCTTGAAATCAGTATACATTGTTTATGTTAGGGTCATCATTTTTATTTTTATTAAAAAAAATTTTTTTAATGTTTATTTTTGAGAGATACAGACAGTGCAAGTTGGGGAGGGACAGAGAGAGAAGGAAACACAGAATCTGAAACAGGCTCCAGGCTCTGAGCTGTGGGACAGAGCCCCACACGGAGCTCGAACTCATGGACCACAAAATCATGACCTGAGCTGAAGTTGGATGCCCAACAGACTGAGCCACCTAGGTGCCCCCTTTATTTATATATATTTTTAAATTGAAGTATAATTAACATACAGTGCTATATTAGTTTCCAGTATACAAAATAATGAGTTACAATTCTGTACATTTTTCAGTGCTCATTAAGATAAGTGTATTCTTAATCTCCTTTGTTTCACTCAACTCCCCTATCCTTCTCCTCTGGTAATCAATAGTTTGTTCTCCATGCTTAAGAGTAAATTTTTCTCTTTTTTTCTTTGTTCATTTGTTTCTTAAATTCCACATATTTGTCTTTCTCTGACAGACTTATTTCTCTTAGCATTATATCTACTAGGTCAACCTGTGTTGTTGCAAATGGCAAAATTTCATTCTTTTTTATGTCTAAGTAAGATTCTGTTGTGTATGTATACTATATCATTTTTATCATTCATCTATTGGTAGATTCTGGGTTGTTTCTATGTCTTGGCTATTGTAAATAATGGTGCAATAAACATACAGATGCATGTATCACTTTGAATAAACATTTTCACTTTCTTTGTGTACATACCCAGTAGTAGAATTCCTAGATCATATGTAATTCTATCCAAGAGTCAATACATAGATAAATGAATAAAATATAGTGTTTGTGTATGTATGTATGTATATCACATATGTGTGTGTATATATATATATATATATATATATATATATATATATATAGGAATATTAGTCATAAACAGGAATGAAATCTTGCCATTTGCAACAATATGGATAACCCAGAGGGTATAATTGTAAGAGAAATGTCAGTCAGAAAATTAGTCCATTTTGAGTTTACTTTTATGATGGAAGAGGATGGTCCAGTTTCTTTTGCATATAGCTGTCCAGTTTTCCCAGCACCATTGAAGACCCCTTTTTATATTCTTGCCTCATTTTTTGGAGATTACTTTATTTCTGGGCTTGCTTTCCTGTTTCATTGGTTTATGTGTCTAGTTTTGTGCCAGTACCATACTGTTTTGATTATTATAACTTTGTACCATAGCTTAAAATCTGGGATTGTGATACCTCCAATTTCATTCATTTTCAAGGCTGGTTTGGCTATTTAGGGTCTTTTGTAGTTCCAACAATTTTAGAATTGTTTGTTATAATTCTGTGAAAAATGCTATTGGTATTTTGATAGAGATTGCATTAAATCTGTAGATTGCTTGGGTAGTATCAACATTTTAACAATATTGGTTCATCCAATTGATGAGCATGCCTCAAGCGTCGTCCCATTTATGTTATCTTCAATGTCTTCCCTCAATGTTTTATGGTTTTCAGAGTACAGGTCTTTCACCTCCATGGATAAGTTTATACCTGGATATTTTATTATTTTTGATGAAATTGTAAATGGGATTGTTTTCTTAATTTCTCTTTCTGTTATTTCATTATTAGTATAAAAAATGGAACAGATTTATGTATATTAATTTTTTATCCTATGACTTTACTGAATTCAGTTATCAGTCCTAGTTTTTTTTGATGGCGTCTTTAAGGTTTTTGGTAAATAGTATGTTATCTGCAAATAGTGAAAAATTTACCTGTTTCTTTACAATGTGGATATATCTTCTTGTCTGATTGTTGTGGCTAGACCTTTTAGTACTATGTTGAATAAAAGTAGTGAGAGTGGGCATCCTTGTGTTGTGCCTGAATTTAGAGGAAAAGCTCCCAGTTTTTCACTATTCAGTATGATGCTAGCTGGGGGTTTTTCTTATGTGGTCTTCATCATATTGAGGTACACTCCCTCTAAACCTACTTTGTTGAGAATTTTTGTCATGAATGGATGTTTTTTGTCAATTGCTTTTTCTGTATCTATTGAGATGATCATATGCTTTCTAATCTTTCTCTTATTAATGTGATATATTATGTTTATTAATTTGAGAATATTGAATAAATCCTTGGAAAAAATTCCACTTGAATATGGTGAATAATTTTTTAAATGTATTGTTGAATTTGGTTTGCTAATATTTTGTTGAGGATTTTTGCATCTATGTTCATCAAAGACATTGGCTTGTAGGTTTTTGTGTTTTTGTCTGTTTGTTTTTGGTCTGGTTTTGGGATCAGAGTAACACTGTACTTGTAGAATGAATTTGGAAGCTTTAATAATTCCTCTAACTTTTGGAATAATTTGAGAACAGGTATTAACTCTTTTGGATATGTTTGGTAGAATTCACCTGTGAAGCCATTTGGTCCTAGACATTAGTTTGTTGGGAGATTTTTTTTTTTTTTTATCATGAACTCTATTTCATTGTTAGGAACCAGTCTGTTCAGATTTTTTATTTCTTCCTGATTCAATTTTGCATGGTTATATGTTTCTAGTAACTTATTTCTTCTAGGTCATCTAGTTTGTTGGCATATAAGTTTTCATAATATTCTCATAATTCTTTGTATTTCTGTAGTGTCATTTGTTATTTCTCCTATTTCATTTGATTTTATTTATATAAGTCTTCTCTTTTTTTATGTTTTTGCTTTTGTTCATGTTTTGTTTTCTTTTGTTTGCCACTGCTAGGAATGAGCTCCTGATTTCATTGATCTTTTATATTGCTTTTATATTGCTGTTATATCTCTATTTCATTATTTCTCTATTTAATCCTCATTATGTCCTTCCTTCTGGATTTGGGCTTGTTTTTCTGTTTCTAGCTCCTTCAGGTGTAAAGGTAGGTTATTGACTTGAGAATTTTGTTTCTTAAGGTGGGCCTATATTGCTATAATCTTCCCTCTTAAAACAATTTTTGCTGTACCAAAGATTTTGGACCATTGTGTTTTCATTTGCATTTGTCCAATGTATGTTTTGATTTCTTCTTTGATTTTTTTGGTTGACCAATTCATTGTTTAGTAACATGTTGTTTAGCTGCCATGTGATTTGTTCTTTACAGATTTTTTTCCTGTGGTTGATTTCTAGTTTCATACTGTTGCAGTCAGAAAAAAAAAAATACATGATTTCAGTCTCCTCAAAGTTATTGAAACATTTTTTGATGGCCTTATATGTGATCTATTCTGGAAAATGTTTCATGTTCACTTGGGAAAAAAATGCTCATTCTGCTATTTTTGGATGGAATGTTCTAAATATCTTAGATTCATCTGGTCCATTGTGTCCTTCAGAGAGCTGGCCCTCTTAGGATTTTCTGTCTGGATGATCTAAGTTGGGTATTAAAGTCCCCTACTATTATTGTATTACTGTCAATTTCTTCCATTATGTCTGTTAATAGTTGCTTTATGTACTTAGGTGCTTCTATGTAGGGTGCGTAAATATTTACAGTTGTTATATCCTGTTGGATTGTTCCCTTTATCGTTATGTGGTGTTCTTTTTTGTCTCTTGATACAATCTTTATTTTACAGTCTATTTTGTATAAGTATTGCTACCCCAGCTTTCTTTTTATGTCCATTTACACAGTAACTGTTTTTCCATCCTTTTACCTTTGATCTACATGTGTCTTCAGGTCTGAAGTGAGTCTCTAGTAAGCAGTATATAGATAAATCCTGCACATTTTTTAAATCTATGCCACCCTATGTCTTTTTTTGGAACATTTCTTCCCTTTGTATTCGAAGTGATTATTAATAAGTAGGCACTGCCATTTTGTTGCTTGTTTTATGGTGGTTTCTGTACTTCTCTGTTCCTTCTTTGGCTTTTGCTTTCTTTCCTTGTGGTTTGATAGCTTTCTTTTCAATATTCTTGAATTCCTTTATCTTTATTTATTTATTTTTATCTATTACAGGTTTTTGATTTGTGGTTACCATCAGTTTATGCCATTATGGCATTAAGTATAACATATTATGCATATGGCATTCTATATTAACTTGATGATCACTTAAGTTTGAATTTACTCTAAAGCACTGAATTTTTAAAACTTTCCCCACTATGTTTTATGTATATTATGTTATACTTTGTATCCTTTTATTGTGTGTATTCCTTGACTGATTTTTATTTTTTTAAATTTTATTATTTTATTTTTTTATTTTTATTTTTTCAATATATGAAATTTATTGTCACATTGGTTTCCATACAACACCCAGTGCTCATCCCAAAAGGTGGCCTCCTCAATACCCATCACCCACCCTCCCCTCCCTCCCACCCCTCATCAACCCTCAGTTTGTTCTCAGTTTTGAAGAGTCTCTTATGCTTTGGCTCTCTCCCACTCTAACCTCTTTTTTTTTTTTTTCCTTCCCCTCCCCCATGGGTTTCTGTTAAGTTTCTCAGGATCCACATAAGAGTGAAATCATATGGTATCTGTCTTTCTCTGTATGGCTTATTTCACTTAGCATCACACTCTCCAGTTCCATCCACATTGCTACAAAGGGCCATATTTCATTCTTTCTCATTGCCGTGTAGTACTCCATTGTCTATATAAACCACAATTTCTTTATCCATTCATCAGTTGATGGACATTTAGGCTCTTTCCATAATTTGGCTATTGTTGAGAGTGCTGCTATAAACATTGGGGTACAAGTGCCCCTATGCATCAGTACTCCTGTATCCCTTGAGTAAATTCCTAGCAGTGCTACTGCTGGGTCATAGGGTAGGTCTATTTTTAATGTTTTGAGGAACTTCCACACTGTTTTCCAGAGCGGCTGCACCAATTTGCATTCCCACCAACAGTGCAAGAGGGTTCCCGTTTCTCCACATCCTCTCCAGCATCTATAGTCTCCTGATTTGTTCATTTTGGCCACTCTGACTGGCGTGAGGTGATATCTGAGTGTGGTTTTGATTTGTATTTCCCTGACGAGGAGCGACGAGCATCTTTTCATGTGCCTGTTGGCCATCTGGATGTCTTCTTTAGAGAAGTGTCTATTCATGTTTTCTGCCCATTTCTTCACTGGGTTGTTTTTCAGGTGTGGAGTTTGGTGAGCTCTTTATAGATTTTGGATACTAGCCCTTTGTCCGATATGTCATTTGCAAATATCTTTTCCCATTCCGTTGGTTGCCTTTTAGTTTTGTTGGTTGTTTCCTTTGCTGTGCAGAAGCATTTTATCTTCATAAGGTCCCAGTAGTTCATTTTTGCTTTTAAATCCCTTGCCTTTGGGGATGTGTAATGTAAGAAATTGCTACGGCTGAGGTCAGAGAGGTCTTTTCCTGCTTTCTCCTCTAGGGTTTTGATGGTTTCCTGTCTCACATTCAGGTCCTTTATCCATTTTGAGTTTATTTTTGTGACTGGTTTGAGAAAGTGGTCTAGTTTCAACCTTCTGCATGTTGCTGTCCAGTTCTCCCAGCACCATTTGTTAGACTGTCTTTTTTCCATTGGATATTCTTTCCTGCTTTGTCAAAGATTAGTTGGTCATACGTTTGTGGGTCTATTTCTGGGGTTTCTATTCTATTCCATTGGTCTATGTGTCTGTTTTTTTGCCAATACCATGCTGTCTTGATGATTACAGCTTTGTAGTAGAGGCTAAAGTCTGGGATTGTGATGCCTCCTGCTTTGGTCTTCTTCAAAATTACTTTGGCTATTCGGGGCCTTTTGTGGTTCCATATGAATTTGAGGATTGCTTGTTCTAGTTTCGAGAAGAATGCTGGTGCAATTTTGATTGGGATTTCACTGAATGTGTAGTTAGCTTTGGGTAGTATTGACATTTTGACAGTATTTATTCTTCCAATCCATGAGCACGGAATGTTTTTCCACTTCTTTATATCTTCTTCAATTTCCTTCATAAGCTTTCCATAGTTTTCAGCATACAGATCTTTTACATCTTTGGTTAGATTTATTCCTAGGTATTTTATGCTTCTTGGTGCAATTGTGAATGGGATCAGTTTCCTTATTTGTCTTTCTGTTACTTCATTATTAGTGTATAAGAATGCAACTGATTTCTGTACATTGATTTTGTATCCTGCAACTTTGCTGAATTCATGTATCAGTTCTAGCAGACTTTTGGTGGAGTCTGTCGGATTTTCCATGTATAATATCATGTCATCTGCAAAAAGCGAAAGCTTGACTTCATCTTTGCCAATTTTGATGCCTTTGATTTCCTTTTGTTGTCTGATTGCTGATGCTAGAACTTCCAGCACTATGTTAAACAACAGCGGTGAGAGTGGACATCCCTGTCGTGTTCCTGATCTCAGGGAAAAAGCTCTCAGTTTTTCCCCATTGAGGATGATGTTAGCTGTGGGCTTTTCATAAATGGTTTTTATGATCTTTAAGTATGTTCCTCCTCTCCCGACTTTCTCAAGGGTTTTTATTAAGAAAGGTTGCTGAATTTTGTCAAAGGCCTTTTCTGCATTGATTGACAGGATCATATGGTTCTTATCTTTTCTTGTATTAATGTGATGTATCACGTTGATTGATTTGCAAATGTTGAACCAGCTTTGCATCCCAGGAATGAATCCCACTTGATCATGGTGAATAATTCTTTTTATATGCTGTGGAATTCAATTTGCTAGTATCTTATTGAGAATTTTTGCATCCATATTCATCAGGGATATTGGCCTGTAGTTCTCTTTTTTTACTGGGTCTCTGTCTGGTTTAGGAATCAAAGTAATACTGGCTTCATAGAATGAGTCTGGAAGTTTTCCTTCCCTTTCTATTTCTTGGAATAGCTTGAGAAAGATGGGTATTATCTCTGCTTTAAACGCCTGGTAGAACTCCCCTGGGAAGCCATCTGGTCCTGGACTCTTATTTGTTGGGAGATTTTTGATAACCGATTCAATTTCTTCGCTGGTTATGGGTCTGTTCAAGCTTTCTATTTCCTCCTGATTGAGTTTTGGAAGGGTGTGGGTGTTTAGGAATTTGTCCATTTCTTCCAGGTTGTCCAATTTGTTGGCATATAATTTTTCATAGTATTCCCTGATAATCATTTGTATCTCTGAGGGATTGGTTGTAATAATTCCATTTTCATTCATGATTTTATCTATTTGGGTCATCTCCCTTTTCTTTTTGAGAAGCCTGGCTAGAGGTTTGTCAATTTTGTTTATTTTTTCAAAAAACCAACTCTTGGTTTCGTTGATCTGCTCTACAGTTTTTTTCGATAATATATTGTTTATTTCTGCTCTGATCTTTATTATTTCTCTTCTTCTGCTGGGTTTAGGCTGCCTTTGCTGTTCTGCTTCTATTTCCTTTAGGTGTGCTGCTAGATTTTGTATTTGGGATTTTTCTTGTTTCTTGAGATAGGCCTGGATTGCAATGTATTTTCCTCTCAGGACTGCCTTTGCTGCATCCCAAAGCATTTGGATTGTTGTATTTTCATTTTCGTTTGTTTCCATATATTTTCAAATTTCTTATCTAATTGCCTGGTTGACCCACTCATTCTTTAGTAGGGTGTTCTTTAACCTCCATGCTTTTGGAGGTTTTCCAGACTTTTTCCTGTGGTTGATTTCAAGCTTCATAGCATTGTGGTCTGAAAGTATGCATGGTATGATCTCAATTCTTGTATACTTATGAAGGGCTGTTTTGTGACCCAGTCTGTGATCTGTCTTGGAGATTGTTCCATGTGCACTCGAGAAGAAAGTATATTCTGTTGCTTTGGGATGCAGAATTGTAAATATATCCATCAAGTCCATCTGATCCAATGTCTCATTCAGGGCCCTTGTTTCTTTATTGATCCTGTGTCTAGATGATCTATCCATTGTTGTAAGTGGAGTATTAAGTCCCCTGCAATTACCACATTCTTATCAATAAGGTTGCTTATGTTTGTGAGTAATTGTTTTATATATTTGGGGGCTCCTGTATTCGGCTCATAGACATTTATAATTTTTAGCTCTTCCTGATGGATAGACCATGTAATTATTATATAATGCCCTTCTTCATCTCTTGCTACAGCCTTTAATTTAAAGTCTAGTTTGTCTGATATAAGTATGACTACTCCAGCTTTCTTTTGGCTTCCAGTGGCATGATAAATAGTTCTCCATCCCCTCACTCTCAATCTGAAGGTGTCCTCAGGTCTAAAATGAGTCTCTTGTAGACAGCAAATAGATGGGTCTTGTTTTTTTATCCATTCTGATACCCTATGTCTTTTGGTTGACGCATTTAGTCCATTTACATTCAGTGTTATTATAGAAAGATATGGGTTTAGAGTTATTGTGATGTCAGTAGGTTTCATGCTTGTAGCGATGTCTCTGGTACTTTGTCTTACAGGATCCCCCTTAGGATCTCTTGTAGGGCTGGTTTAGTGGTGACGAATTCCTTCAGTTTTTGTTTGTTTGGGAAGACCTTTTTCTCTCCGTCTATTCTAAATGACAGATTTGCTGGATAAAGGATTCTCGGCTGCATGTTTTTTCTGTTCATCACATTGAAGATCTCCTGCCATTCCTTTCTGGCCTGCCAAGTCAGTAGAGAGATCGGTCACGAGTCTTACAGGTCTCCCTTTATATGATAGAGCACGTTTATCATTAGCTGCTTTCAGAATTTTCTCTTTATCCTTGTATTTTGCCAGTTTCACTATGATATGTTGCAGAAGATCAATTCAAGTTACGTCTGAAGTGACTCTTGGATTTCAATGCCTTTTTCCTTCCCCAGCTCTGGGAAGTTCTCAGCTATTATTTCTTCAAGTACACCTTCAGCACCTTTCCCTCTCTCTTTCTCCTCTGGAATACCAATTATGCGTATATTATTTCTCTTTAGTGCATCACTTAGTTCTCTAATTTTCCCCTCATACTCCTGGATTTTTTTTATCTCTCTTTTTCTCAGCTTCTTCTTTTCTATAATTTTATCTTCTAGTTCACCTATTCTCTCCTCTGCCTCTTCAATCCGAGCCGTGGTTGTCTCCATTTTATTTTGCAGCTCATTAATGCATTTTTTAGCTCCTCCTTGCTGTTCCTTAGTCCCTTGATCTCTGTAGCAAGAGATTCTCTGCTGTCCTCTATACTGTTTTCTAGCCCAGCAATTAATTTTATGACTATTATTCTAAATTCACTTTCTGTTATATTGTTTAAATCATTTTTGATCAGTTCGTAGCTGTTGTTATTTCCTGGACGTTTTTCTGAGGGGAATTCTTCCGTTTTGTCATTTTGGATAGTCCCTGGAGTGGTGCGGGACTGCAGGGCACTTCCCCTGTGCTGTCTTGAATAACTTGCATTGGTGGGTGGGGCCGCAGTCAGACCTGATGTCTGCCCCAGCCCACCGCTGGGGCCACAGTCAGACTGATGCGTGCCTTCTCTTCCCCTCTCCTAGGGGCGGGATCCACTGTTGGGTGGATGGCCCATCTGGGCTACTTGCACACTGCCAGGCTTGTGGTGCTGGGTATCTGGCGTATTAGCTGGGGTGGATCAGCAAGGTGCACAGGGGCGGGAGGGGTAGGCTCAGCTTGCTTTTCCTTCAGAGATCCTCTTTGGGAGGGGCCCTGCGCCACCGGGAGGGAGTCAGACCCACCGGAGGGATGGATCTGCAGAAGCACAGCGTTGGGTGTTTTCTCGGTGCAAGCAAGTTCCCTGGCAGGAACTGGTTCCCTTTGGGATTTTGGCTGGGGTATGGGCAAGGGAGATGGCGCTGGCGAGCACCTTTGTTCCCCACCAAGCTGCACTCTGTTGTCCAGGGCTCAACAACTCTCCCTCCTGTTGTCCTCCAGCCCTCCCGTTCTCTGAGCAGAGCTGTTAATTTATAACCTTCAAAATGTTAAGTCCCACTTGCTATCCGAACACACTCCATCCGGCCCCTCCGCTTTTGCCAGCCAGACTCGGGGGCTCTGCTTGGCCGGCGGGCCGCCTCTGCTGCCCGGCTCTCTCCCGCCAGTCCACTGGTCCGTATAGCATGCACCGCCTCTCCCCCCTTCCTACCCTCTTCCATGGACCCCTCATCTACGCTTGGCTCCAGAGAATCCGTTCTGCTAGTCTTCTGGAGATTTTCTGGGTTATTTAGGCAGGTGTGGGTGGAATCTAATTAGTCTGCAGGACGTGATAAGCTCAGCGTCCTCCTACGCCACCATCTTCCCAGAAGCCCTCCTTGACTGAGTTTTATAGATAGAATTTATTTTACTACTTTTGTGCTTTAGCCATCATACTGGTTTTATAAGTACTTAATCTACCATTATGTATGTTTGCATTACCTGTGAAATTTTTTCCTTTCATAATTTTCTTACTACTTATTATGACCTTTTCTTTCCACTTAGAGAATTCCTTTTTAGTTTTCTTGTAAGTATAATTTAGTGTTGATAAACTCCTTTAACTTTTGTTTGTCTGGGAAACTCTATCTCTCCTTCTGTTTTGGATGATAACCTTGTTGGGTAGAGTATTTTTGGTTGCACATTTTTTCTTTTCAGTGCTTTGCAGACCAGAAGAGACTGGCAAAATACATTCAAAGTTTCTTCTGAAATATCAGCTGATATCCTTCTGCTGTTTCCTTCGTATTAACCATTTGCTTTTCTCCTCTGCTTTTAAAATTTTATCTTTATCACTAGGTTTTTTTTTTGTTGTTGTTGTTGTTGTTGTTTTGTTGTTTTTGTTTTTTGCCATGTTGACTATTATGTATCTTAATATGGACCTTCTGGCATTAATTTTGTTGAGAGTTTTGTGTGCTTTCTGGATCTACATGTCTGTTACCTTCCTCAGATCAGGGAATTTTTCAGCTATTATTTCTTCAAATAAATTTATAAATTTTCTGCACCCTTTCTCTCTTCTTCTTCTGGGATTTCTATAATGCAAATGTAATTGCACTTGAAGATGTCGCTGAGTTTCCTTAACTTATTCTCATTTTTCATTCTTATTTATTTTTGCTTTTCAGCTTGGTTGCTTTCTATTATCCTGTGTTTCAGGTTGTTAATTCATTCTTCTGCTTCCTCTAGTGTATATTTTCTTTCAGTTGTTGACTTATCTCTGATAGGTTCTTTTTTCTTTTTTTAAAAGTTTATTTATTTTGAGATAGAGAAAACCAGCAGGGAAAGGTCAGAGAGAGAATACAGAGCAGGCTCTATACTGTCATTGCAGAGCCCAATGTGGGGCTCAGACTCACAAACCATGAGCTCATGACCTGAGGCAAAATCAAGAGTCCAATGGCTAACTGACTGAGCCACCCAGGCACCCTGGTTTTTTTTTAATATTTTTTATCTCTGGCTCACTGGGATCCTCCACTCTTACATCACATTGAGTATCTTTATGATCACTACTTAAAATTCTTTATCAGGCATATTGCTTATTTCTGGTTCATTTATCTCTTTTGCTGTGGTTTTTGTCCTCCTTTTTAATTTGGGACATACTCTTCTATCTCTTCATTTTGTCTAATTCTCAGTGTTTGTTTCTATGTATTAGGAAAATCAGTTAAATCTCCTGATTTTTAAAGTAGTGGCCTTATGAAGAAGTCCTGTGGTGTAGGATTATCATTCCCAACAATGTTAGCTTGTACCTAACTTTTAGAAGCGATTGACTTATAATTGGAATTTTTGTTTTTTTACTTGCTTGAAAAACATTTTCTTGTTTTAAAATTTTTTTTAACTTTTATTTATTTTTGAGACAGAGAGAGGCAGAGCATGAACGGGGGAGAGTCAGAGAGAGAGGGAGACACAGAATCCAAAACAGGCTCCAGGCTCTGAGCAGTCAGCACAGAGCCCGACGCGGGGCTCGAACTCACGGACCGTGAGATCGTGACCTGAGCCAAAGTTGGATGCTCAACCAAACATTTTCTTATAAAACTTTAGACTTTGAAAATTATAAAAGAATAACACAAAGAATTCTCATATACTCATCACACAGATTCCTAAAACAGTACCAATTTGTTACAGTTCTTTCTTTGTCCCTTCCTTCCTTCCTTCCTTCCTTCCTTCCTTCCTTCCTTCCTTCCTTCCTTTTTCCTCCTTCCTTCTTTCCATCTATCCATCCATCCAACCATCATTTCGGTATCTATTTCCCTACATGCCCATTCATGTATCCCATTGGCTTGGATGTTGTCTCATGACCAAGCTAATAAGACTGAGAAATCTAGTCTCATTTCCAGGGTACAATGTGCTCTGCTAAATTTTGGATGTTCTATTATTGACAGGAAATATGTTCCAGGCACTGTGGTAATAATACATGCACAGATATATTTCCAGTACATATTACTTATTATTAATTTCATCTTAATAAAGCACTGGTTTATTGTATGCTCTCTTGTTCTGTTTTTATTACTGATCTCCAGCTATCATTTTGGGGCATGGCATGGGTATTTAAGGGCCACAGCAATGTACTTTGTATGTTCTACACCATAACAGTCACCACCAACCTTAACATGACCCACAGTTAAAAACACTGAAGATTTTGGATGTCACTGAGCTTCATAAAGAGGTAGCTTTTTTTTAAAATGTTTATTTATTTTTGAAAGAGAGACAGTGAGAGCCAGGGAGGGGCAGAAAGAGACAGGGAAGACACAGAATCCGAAACAGGCTCCAGACTCTGAGCTGTCAGCACACAGCTCGATGTGTGACTCAAACCCACGAACTGTGAGATCATGACCTGAGCTGAAGTTGGACACCCAACTGACTGAGCCACCCAGGTGCCATATAGAGGTAGTTTTTAAAGTTTATTGGAACAATCAGTTGGTAAGTAAATGTTACAAATTCCCTGTCCATTTTATTCATATATGAGATTCTACTTTGCAGAGGAAGAGAACTTTATTTAACCTGTCCATTTCATTTATAATACAAATTGGCCTGAGGTAGACTTTTCCTTCTAAAATTAGGACTTATGGGTTGTGCATTGCATTTGGAGTGTTGACCTCCAAATACAAGAGTGACATGAGAATTTCTTTTAAATAAGAAAAACTGATAGATGGCACAATTTCAACCTTATGAGGTTTATCTTTCTGGTAGTCAGCTTAAGAGATGAGAATAAAGATGTTTGACTACTTGAAAGAAAGAGCTTATGGTTCAAAAATGTGAATAATTCGTCAATCTTCTGGGACACCTGTTGACAGTCAGTCTCTAAACTTCAACTAAGTTTTCTAATAAAATATTTCCAATTGCCATGCATCAAATAGTGTTATAGCATATAAAGGAGACTGTAGAATAAGATTTGTGTTTTTATGTGTGTATATAACATATACTTTCTAGCTTTAAACATTATCAAGAATGCCTGAAACATGAATGTGTTTTATTTAATTAAGGGCTTAAATTCCTAGGGAATGCGGTGTACTTTTGGGGGCTTTTGATGCGTTGAGAATCTTGTATTGATAATTGCCTAAGGGAAAAGCTGTTTGTGAACATAGAAGAGATGAGTCCTTTTTTTTTTTTAAAGAAAACTGTGACTTGTATCACTGAATGCATATTTTCATGAAATAGTTGGGTTTCCCTTTTTTGGAAATTTTAAATATACAAAGCTTATGAGAAGGCGTTTTGTTTAGTCTTCCATTTTTCCCCCTAAAGAACCAGGGAGAAAGTAGTGATGGAGAAAAAATGTAACTTTGCCATTAAATTGATAAGGACTTATATTTTAGCTTAGTAATTTATGAATTAGGTCTTTAGCACTTTTTTATTAGTCTAACTGAATCTCGGTTTCCCTCCTCTATAAAAGGCGCGCGCACACACACACACACACACACACACACACACACACCTATTTTTGTTACCTACTGTTGTGTAAGAAAACTTTCCCAAACTTAGTAGCCTAAAGGAACAGTAACATTCATATTGCTTGTGAATTTAAATTTGAGAAAGACTCATTGGAGTCTTTACTCCACTAGGCATCAGAGGCATGGAATACAATTATCTGAATACTCACTTGACTCATTCATCTATCTGAAAGTGGTTATTGGTTGTCAGTTGGGACTTGATCTGTGGTTGTGGTTGGAACACCTATATGTGGCCTTTCCACGTGGACTGAGCTTTTTTGCAAATAGTGGCTTTGTTTCAATGTGAGAATTGCCAGAGTAAGGCAGAAATTGAGTTTATTTGAAAGCCACACATTATCACTTTTGCCTCATTTCATTTGTTAGAATGATAGTCACTAAGACCAACCCATTTTCAAGAGGAGAAAATAGATTCTACTTTTTGATAGGATTCTCAAAAACTTTTAGATATATTTTAAAACCACCACACTGGCACATTGCAAATTCTTAAGTAAAAATATTCATGGCTTTTTCTTTCCCCTCAAATATCCTCACCTATCTGTTTTAGCTTAAGATAAGTCATTCAAACTATTATGTATCTTAAAATGTAAGATATTGGGTATTTACTGATAAAAATATAGACAGCTCTATTCTCTCATGAAATTTATAGTCAAGTGCACATCTGAATAACTACATACATTTGTTCAGGTACTTCTAAACATTTATTAAGCACCTACTGTGGGAAAGACTCTATGGTATGTGCTTTGAAAGATGCAGTTGTGGGGTCCAGTCCTGATTTCTTTCAGTCTAACAGAGAGAATAGAACATGTAGAGTAACAGCTGTAGCAACGTAGACTGTGATAGGTATTGTAAATTAAGATTAGATAAGGAGAAATCAGAGTTAAAAAAATTTAATGACTGGATGGTTTAGGGAAGGCTTCCTAGAATAGATAGCATTAGAGCTGTTATTAGAAGCATTTGAATGTGCAGTTTTGTGTGAAAACCTCTTCTAAATCTAGTTAACAGAATTCTTTATATTTGGAAATTGCTCTATAGCTTATAAAAAGATAACTTACCACAACTAATATTACCAGTAACCATATAATTTTGCATATTGCTATTTTATTATCAGCAGAATTTTATGTATTATATTTTCAACATAAAACTACATATACATACATATATACATATATATGTGTATATATGTGTGTATATATATATGTATGTGTGTATGTGTGTATATATATATATATATACATATATATATATATATGTAAGATCAGCTGATGAAATTGGGATTGAAATAACTTAACATTGTACAGATAGTAAAGGACACACAAAGGGGAATAGTTAATAATTTACTTGATGATTTGAGTGGTGCTAAATCATAAAAAGTCTTAAATGCCCAGCCAGAGGAGTGGAGACATCATTTGGTAACTAAATCAGGCTTATTGGCAGCAGTGAGATATAAACCGGATATGTATTGGGAAAATTTTTTGGCAATCAGTGTCAAATATGGGTTAGAATCAGATTTCTTAAAAGCGTGGAGTCTTGTTATAATAGCAGTTTGTGTCAGAGGAAATGAGCCACTGATGTTGTGGTTTTCATGGGGATGGAAAAGAAAGGTGCATTTACAAACAGGGTGGAGGTAGAATTGGCCACATTTAGGCAAACAAGGAGAAATATCAAACCTGAACACAAGATTTTAAGCCTAAATAATTATGACATGGACACTAATATTTACTATCATAGCACCATAGCCAAAAACGGGAGTTTTTTTGTTTGTTTTTTGTTTCTGTGTGTTTTTTTTTTTTTCTTTTGTCTGTATCGGTTTTAAGGAATCAGGGTGATGTAGCTGGTAAATTTTATTTATTTATTTTGTATTGTCAGGTTTGTTAAATTTTTCCTCTATGATTATCATAAAAGAACATCTTCTTTTGATTTTAACATGCATTTTTCTAAGCATAAGTGCAGTTAAGATGCTTTTCAAAGCCTATTAAAGGATCTTGCTTTCCTCTTTTGGAATTTCCCACACATCTACATTCCTCATATGTCAGTTTTTTTGTCTTTTATTTATTTTTTTTAATTTAAATCCAAGTTAGTAAACATATTTTGTAATAATGATTTTAGGAGTACAAATTAATGACTCATTACTTACATATAACACCCATTGCTCTTCCCAGCAAGTGCTCTCCAAAATGCCCATCACCCATTTAGCCCATCCCTCCCACCCAACATCCCTCCATCAACCCTCAGTTTATTTTATGTACTTAAGAGTCTCATATGGTTTGCCTCCCTGTTTTTATCTTATTTTTTGCTGATACATACATATACATATATATGGCTTGAGGTAACAGTGAGCAATTCAGATAAGTAGACAAAGTGACAGATGAAAATGTGGGACAGTATAGCTCATGGGATGATGTCAGAGCTCATGGGCAGAGGATTTGCAAATTAAAATTAGAGTAAAATATGATTTTGATATTGCCAAAGAAGAGAGCTTTGACAAGAAAGGAAAGGAAAATGAAGAACAGAATATTGAAAAATAAATTATTCTCAGTAATTAAACCCTGGGCCAGTTGCCCTCATTCTAATCTGCCTGTCTTAGTCTGCTCAGGCTGCTGTAACAAAATATCATGCGCTGGGTAGCTTGTGAAAAACAGAAATTTGTTTCTCATAATTTGGAGGCTGGAAGTCTGAGATCAGAGTGATATATAATTGAGTTGAGGGCTCTTTTCAAGGTCACAGACTTCTTGCTGTGTCTTATCATAAGGAAGGAGTGAACTAACTGTCTGGGGTCTTTTTTTTTTATAAGAGCACCAATCCTTGTCGTGAGCGTTCTGCCCTCATGTCCTTATCAATTTCCAATGACCTCACTTCCAAATACCATACCTGAGGCATCAGGTTTTCAACATGAAGTTTGGAGGCACACAAATATTAGCCTATAGCATTGCCTAAAGATGAAATAAAAATAAAAAACTTATTTATTTCTTTGTATACATGTACCCTCCCCTCCTTTTTCTACTAACACTTGTGAAAGATGAACAAATAAATGAAGATGTTGCAGTATTTTTGGGGAGGAGGGTATAGGAGGATGAGATCACAAAAAAGAAAGTCATATCTGTATAAGGACAGAAGGAAAAATATTTCTCATGTACAATCTTAAGAGGTATAAGATACTATCTGTGATGTTTGGAAGAACAGCCTTAGACCATATGTTTGGGGCAGTAGGAAAATTTGAGAGTGTGTAAATTAAGTCTTTTAAGTTCACTGTTTTGTCTCTCGGTTTGAAGGCACTATTGCATTGTGAGGAAAGCATGACTTTGAAGTCAAGATTGGAATTTAAATCCCAGCTCTGTCCTATTTGAGCTAAATTAATTTGGACAAGTTACCTTAATGCTGAGCTTTGGGTTCCTCATCTACAAAATGAGGTTGGATAATGCTTTCTGTGACAAAGTGAGAAAAGAAGATAATGTATGCAGAGTACAATGTAGAGTGCCAGCACACAGAATACAGCAGTAAATTGTAATTCTAATGATTACATTGATAATGTCAGTATAGGTTGAAAATCTTCACTGTAATCTTGTCTCAAAGGTTAAGAATTAGAAGATCCAAGCTGTGTAGAGAATTATGAAATTGGATTCACTCCTTAAAGGAGCCTGGCATCTGGAAACCCAAAACCCCCAGAAGCTATGACTGTTTGATGACTGAGTACCAGCAATGATACCAAGAAACTCAGCAGAAATAAAAATTGTTACCAAATTTTATCATCACTGTTACTTTAGTAGCATTGCATAATAATTGTTGTTTTACTTTTTTCCTATTTTATATGCATATATGTATGTATAGGTATATGGGTGTCTAGATGTGATTATAGTAAAAATCACAAAACATCAGATTTATAAACAGAGTTTCAAGTTCATGTCCTGGCTCTTTAACTTACAAGCTGCATGACTTTATCTCTGAATGTCTTCATTTGTTAAATAAAGCTAAAACCCATTTCTAACATTATTATGAATTATGACGTAAAGTATATGAAAGCCCTTTGTACACTCTAAACTACATTATATGTATGGGTGTGACTGTTTAATCATAAAAGAAATTTGCATGCATGTCATGATGTCAAATAGGATTTTACCTAGATTGCCCATGACATATAGCCCGGAATTCTGCTTACAGAAGAAATCGGAGGCTGTCTTTACTTAGTGGAAAAAGTTATCATAATTGTTTACTAATGTTTGAAGTGGTGTGGGAGGAAGCAATACCACATTTTGTACTCTTAATTTATAAGTTAGCATGTTCATATATATATGTGTGTGTGTGTGTATACATATATATATATATATATATATATATATATATATATATATGTTTATATATATATTTGTTCCTTTTGATTCACACCAAGTAAAACATAAGGGCCCAGAGTGTTTTATATACTCCTCTTAACTGGGTATGTAGGTATATGACTCACATATTGAAGTTTCATTCTGTCAGCAGGTACTGTTTAAGTTTGGTAAAGTAATGACAATATGAGCTCTTTGAGGCAAAAGTCTATGAAATTGTATAAGACTGAGATAATGAAAAGTTTGGTCATAAACTGCTCTTTACCTGTGCCTTATGTATACAAGATGTTGCAGAAGTTGGTAAAAATGAAGCCTAGGTTTCCTTTTATCTATGAACTTGTTTGCAGTAATTAACTTTGGTCTGGAAAACATTCTTGAAAAAAATCAAATTGACTATTTTGACCAGAATTTAATTTCAGTTTGATTGCTAAGATCATTAAAACTATCATTGCAAATCCGATCACATCTAACATCAACTCTCCCCCCACCCTTCTTCTTGATGTCTCTTTCTTTATCTTCATATCTGGAGCACTGGTGAGCTCTGTATATGCCTTGTGCTAAATTCTTCACTGGGTGGCATCTGATCAGCTTCCTTATATTATGTGTCACTTGCTATTCCTCTTATATCCATGAGGCTCCTGCAGATTGTTTTCAGGTTATGACTCTTTTATGTATTTTAGAAACCATTATATACACCTGGATCTGAATCAGGATCAGAGTCTGTACTATTTCATTTCTGGACATCATTCCAATGATTACCCTGCCTATCTAAGCAGGTGATAATAAATGTGCAGGGTTTTTTTTGTTTTTGATAGAATTTCCTCACCTCTTTCTGTCTAGTCCAATTCCAATCCAGATCCCTCCTCCTACCTTCTTAAATTTTCAGACCCCTTTAATGTCAATATAAGCCATGACATGAGAATCATGGGATGCCAATATAAGTAATTTGAGTAGTTTTTTAAAATGTAAATCCCACCCAAAATTTATAACCTTGAGGCACGGCTGCTAATTCAAAGATTATGTTGTTAATAGGTGGTCAAATAGGTTTTGATTGTTTATAGGAACTTTTTATATTACCCAATATTTTGCCATGAGTCAAAATTTTAAAGATGTTTAACAAAATTTAAGCAATCATCATTGTTTAAGACTGGTTTATTATTTAAATTATTGCAAGGGGAAGTAGAACAACTGCTTTTTAAAATTTGTCTTAACTTGAGCCTCAACTCAATTAATTGAAGCATACTGAAAATATGGCCTCTCAGACATGGAATGGAAGTAAACTTTTCTCAGATAAATTCATAATCAGTAGTTCACTTTTTTTTTAAAGTATAATCAGGTCAATAAACTAAATGCATGTGTCTTCCTTTCCATTCCAATTTGATTAAAATGACTGGAAAAGATATATAAGGGTCTATAAAATAACTTATATATCTATGTATCTGCCTATGTATTTTAAAAGTAATGAAAAATAGGAAAAGATATAATAGTTTGGTCAAAGACTTTCAGGAATTACTTAGAGGATAGAAAACAGATAGGATCAGATTGATAGAAGAGTTGTGAAAACACATCTCAAAACAGTCACCAGAGAAGACTGTAGAAATAAGTGTTTCCAGTGATGCTGAAAGGTCAGATAATAAACTAAAGAGTGGACTGGGTTCTTAGCAGGGTTGGTATTTAGACCTATACAGGTAAAGTTATACCAGTTTTTAAATATTGAAAATGCATTCTATAAACTGATAAACAGCTCCTGCCATGAGCCTGGATCACCTGGGGCCCTTGCTCAGAATCTCCCTTAATCTCCCATTGACTCAGCATCCAAGGGATTAATACTTAGCACACACGTGAACTTCAGACCCCTGCCCCTGTTCTGATTGTTAGGTGCCTAGCTGCCTGTGCTAAACATTTTATCTTCTTATTTTATTTTTCTTAAGTGACGTATACTTGACATACAATGTTATATTAGTTGTGCTTGCACAACATAGTGATTGGACAAGTCTATACTCCATGCTTGTCATGGTAAGTGTAGTCACCATGTGTCATAAGAAAAGTTATTACAATATTATTGACTACATTCGCTATGCTGTACTTCTTATCTCTGAGACTTATTTGATAACTGTAAGTTTAGATGTCTTAATCCTTTTCATCTATTTCACCCATCTGCTCCCACACCTATTCCCTCTGGCAACCATCAGTTTGTTCTTTGTACTTATTAGTTTCTGGGTTTTATGTGTTCATTTGTTTGATTTTTTTTTTTTAGAGTCTACATATAAGTGAATCATGATATTGTCTTTGACTTATTTCACCTAGCATAGTACCCTCTATATCCATCCATGTTGCTACAAATGGCTGGATCTAATTCTTTTTTATAGCTGAGTAATATCCCAATAAATATAGATATATATGCCACTTCTTCCTTAACCATTTGTTGATGGACACACAGTTTGCTTCCATAACTTTGCTATCGTAAAAAATGATGTGAGAAACATAGGGGTGCGTATATTTTTTTTCAAATTAGAGTTCTTTTTTTCTTTGGGTAAATACCGCATGGTGGAATTACTGGATCATACGGTGTTTCTATTTTAATTTTGAGGAATCTCTATAGTATTTTCCACAATGGTTACACCAGTTTACATTCCCACAAATAGTTACAAGGTTCCATTTTCTCCATATTTTCATCAATACTTCTTATTTCTTGTGTTTTTGGTACTAGCCATTCTGACTGGTGTAAGGTGATAGCTCATTATGGTATTGATTTGCATTTCCTTGAGGAATAATTATGTTGAGCATGTTCTCAATTGTCTGTTGGCCATTTGGATGTCTTCGTTGATACCTTTACATGTCTATTCAGGTCCTCTGCCCATTTTTAAGCAGATTATTTGTTTTTCTGTTTGTTTGTTTTTTTTCTTTTGGTGTTGAGTTGTGGAGGTTTTTATATATTTTAGATGGTAACCCCTTATTAGATACATAGTTTGTGAGTGTCTTCTCCCATTCAGTAGATTGCCTTTTTGTTTTGATGATGGTTTCCTTTACTGTGCAAAAAAATTTTATTTTGGTGTAGTCTTAAGAAGTTTATTTTTGCTTTTGTTTCCCTTTGCAGTGGATACATGTTCAGAAATAAGTTATTAAGACAGATGTCCAAGAGATTATTGTTTGTGTTCTTCTAAGAGTGTATGGTTTCAGGTCTCACATTTAGATCTTTATTTTGTGTTTAATTTTGTATATGGCATAAGAAAGTGGTCTCATTTAATTATTTTGCATATAGTTGTCCAGTTTTCCCAATACCATTGAAGAAACAGTCTTCCCCTTTGTATATTCCTGCCTTCTTTGTTGAAGATTAGTTGACAAAAAGCATTGTTTATTTCTGGGCTTTTTTTTTCTTTTCTATTGGTCTATGTGTCTATTTTTGTGCCAGTACCATACTGTTTTGATTACTACAGTGATGTAGCATAGCTTGAAATCTGGGATTGTACTACCTCTTGCTTTCTTGTTCTTTGTCAAGATTGCTTTGGCTATTTGAGGTCTTCTGTGGTTCCCTACCAATTTGAATTTGGAAAATCAAAATTTTGGATTTTCTTTAAGTTTTGTGAAAAATACTGTTGTTGTTTTGGTAGGAATTGCATCGAATATGTAGGTTGCTTAAGGTATTATAAATAATTGAATGATATTAATACTTCAAATCCATGAATATGGTATACCTTTCCATTTGTATCTCCTTCAGTTTCTTTCATCAATACATTATAGTTTTCAGAGTAAAGGTCTTTCACCTCTTTGGTTAAATTTAGTTAAAGATATTTTATTCTTTTCAGTGCAATTATAAGTGAGATTGTGTTCTTAATTTCTCTTTCTAGTCCTTTGTTATTAGTGTATAGAAATGAAACTGGTTTCTATGTATAAATTTTGCATCCTGCAACTTTACAGAATTCATGTATTAGACCCAATAGTTTTTTAGTGGAGTCCTTAGAATTTTCTCTGTATAGGATTATGTCATCTGCTAATAGAGACAGTTTAACTTCTTGCTTACCAATTTGAATATCATTTATTTCTTTTTCTTATCTGATCACTATGGCTAGGATTTGTAATTCTATGTTGAATAAGATGAGAATGGATATCCTTGTCTTGTTCCTGATCTTAGAGGAAAAGCTTTTAGTTTTTCACTATTAATTATAATAGTTGTGGGATTTTCATATATGGTTTCCATTGTGTTGAAGTATATTGCCTCTAAACTCACTTCATTGAGAGGTTTTATCATGAATCTATGTTGTGTTTTATGAAATACTTTTTTCTTCATCTATTGAGATGATATGGTTTTTATTCTTCCTTTTCTTAATGCGATGTATCACTTCATTTGATTTGCAAATTTTGAAATATACTGCATCCATGGAATAAACCCACTTGATCATGGTGAATGATCCTTTTAATGTATTACTGAATTTGATTCAGTAATATTTTGTTGGTGATTTTTGCATTTATGTTCATTATAGACATTGACCTATAATTCATTTTCTTTCTTTTCTTTTCTCTCTCCTTCCTTCCTCTTTCTTTCTTTCTTTCTTTCTTTCTTTCTTTCTTTCTTTCTTTCTCTTTCTTTCTTTCTCTTTCTCTCTTTCTTTCTTTCTCTTTCTTTCTTTCTTTCTTTCTTTCTTTCTCTTTCTTTCTTTCTCTTTCTCTCTTTCTTTCTTTCTCTTTCTTTCTTTCTTTCTCCCTCTCCTCCCTCCCTCCTTTTCTTTCTTTCTGTCTTTTTCTTTTCTTTTCTTTTCTTTTCTTTTCTTTTCTTTTCTTTTTTCTTTTCATTGATTTCTCTTCTTTCCTTCATTCCTTCCTTCCTTCGTTCCTTCCTTCCTTCCTTCCTTCTTTCTTTTAGTGCCTTAGTGTGTTTTTGGTATCAAGATAAAACTGCCCTTGTAGAATTAACTGGAAGTTTTCATTCCTTTTCTTTTGGGGGGAATAGTTTTAAAATAAGTGTTAACTCTTATTAAATGCTTGTTAGATTTCATCTGTGAGGAAAATTGATCCTGAATTTTTGTTTGGAGTTTTTTGATTACTAATTAAATTTTTTTTTTTACTAGTAATCAGTCTGTTCAAAGTTTCAAAGTTTCCCTGAATCTGTTTTTGAAGGTTTAATGTTTTTGTCCATTTCTTCTATGTTGTCCAATATATTGGCATATAATTTTCCATAGTATGCTTTTATAATCCATTGAATTCTATGGTATTGATTTCACTTCTCCTCTTTCCTTTCTGCTTTTCTTTTTTCGAGTTCTCTCTTTCTTGAGTCTGGCTAAACATTTATTAATTGTCTTTACCTTTTCAAAGAAACATCTCTTCATTTTATTGAACTTTTTTTTTTTACACTTGATTTTATTTGTGCTCTAATCTTTCTTATTTTCTTCCTTGTATTAACACTGGGTTTGCTTTGTTCTTCCTTTTCTATTTCCTTTAGGTGTGAGGTTAGATTGTTTCATATTTTTGTTATTTGAGGTAGGCCTGTATCACTATAAACTTCTTGCTTAGAACTGCTTTTGCTGTGTCCCAAGTATTTTTGTACTGTTAGGTCTCCATTTTCATTTGTCTCCATATATATATTTTTTAATTTCCTCTTTGTTTTCTTCATCAGTGAATTGGTTGTTTAGTGGCATGTTGTTGAGCCTCCACAGGCTTTTTTTTCCAAGTTTTTTTTTTCTTGAATTTGACTTCTAGTTTAAGATCATTGTGGTTGGGAAAAGATGCTTGATATGATTTCAGTCTTTTCAAGTTTTTGAGACTTGTTTTGTGGCCTAACATGTAATTTATCCTGGAGAATGTTCCTTGAACACTTGAAAAGAATGTATATTCTGTTGTGGGATGGAATGCTGTGTGTACACACACACACACACACAACCCATTTATGTGTGTGTATTTTATGTATTAATATGCTTAATACAGCATATTAAGTCTATTTGCTGTAATGTGTCATTCAAATCCACTGCTTCCTTATGATTTTCTGTGGATGAACTATTGATGTAAGTGGGATGTTAATGTCCCCTACTATTATTATATTATGATAAGCTTCTCTCTTTGTTAACTTTTGCTTTATGTACTTAGGTGGTCCTATGTTGGGCACATAGATATTTAAAATTGTTATGCCCTTTTGTTGAATTGATCCCTTTATCATTATGTAATGACTTTCTATGTCTCTTGCTATAGAGTCTTTATTTTAAAGTGTACTTTGATATGAATATTGCTATCTCAGCTTTCTTCTCACTTCTGTGGCATGGAGTTTTTTTTTTTTTTCAACACTTCACTTTCTGTCTGTGTCTTTAGGTCTCTCTGTAGTGAGTTTGTTATATAAGCAATACTCTGGTCTTGTTTTTTAAAGTAATTATTGATAGGTATGGACTTATTGCCATTTTTAAACTGTTTTGTGGATGGTTTAAAGAAGAGAAGAGGAAAGTACTTCTCTTGCTTTCTTCTTTGTGGTTTGATTACTTTCTTTAGTGTTATGCTGAGATTCCTTCCACTTTTGTGTATGTGTATCTAGTTTAGGTTTTTGATTTGTGGTTACCATGGGGTTCATATACAATACCCTGTGTGTATAGGAGTCTATATTATGTTGACTTAAGACTCTAAAACATTCTAAAAGCACTAGATTTTTACTCCCCTTTTCTTGTTCTATGTTTATGATGTCATATTTTACATCTTTATATCTGTGTATCTCTTGACTAATTTTTGTAGATGCAATTGATTTTACTATACTGTGTTTTTACCTCCATACTGGCTTTATAAGTTGATTAGTCTACTTCCATTACTGTATGTTTGTTTTCACTATTAAAATTATTTCCTTTCATAATATCTTACTTCTAGTTATTACCTTTTCTTTCCAATTAAAGAATTCCCTTTAGCCAATCTTGTAAGGCTGGTTAACTCGTGATAAACTCATTTAAATTTTGTTTTTCTGGGAAACTTTTTCTCTCTCCTTCAATCTTAAATGCTAACTGCCACGTACAGTATTCTTAGCTGTAGTTTTTTTTCTTTTTTTTTTTTTTGTTTTTTTTTTTTTCTTCAGCATCTTGGATATATCATGGGACTCTTTTCTGTCCTGCAAAGTTTCTGCTGAAAAATTAGCTGATATCCTTAAGAAAATTCTCTTGTATAGGACTGATTGCTTTTCTCCTGCTGCTTTTAAGTCTCTCCTTATATTTAACTTATTTCTTTTTAATTCAAGTATATTTAACTACAGTTTTATATTTGTTTGAGATATACAATATAGTGTTTAAACAATTCTATATCAGTGCTTATCAAGATAAATGTACTCTCAATCCCCATCACCTGTTTTACCCATCTTCCCTCTGGTAACCATCTGTTTTTTTCTATAGTTAAGAACCTGTTTTTGGTTTGCCTCCCCCACACCCCCGCCCCCAGCTCATTTTATTTCTTAAATTCCAAATATGAGTGAAATCATATGGTATTTTTCTTTCTCTGAATGGTTTATTTCACTTAGCATTATACTCTGGAGTCCCACCCATGTTGGTGCAAATGGCAAGATTCTTTTCTTTATGGCTGAATAATATTCTTGTGTGTGTGTGTGTGTGTGTGTGTGTGTATGTTTGTAATTTCTTATATATAATTATATAATTTATTCTCTATCCATTCATCTATTGATGGACATGTGGGCTGCAACCATAATGTAGCTATTGTAAATAATGCTGCAATAAATATAGGCGTGCATATATCCTTTTGAATTAGTGTTTTTGTGTTTTAGGTAAATACCTAGTAGTGAGATTACTGGATCATAGGGTAATTCCATTTTTATTTTTTTGAGGAATTTTCACACTGTTTTCCACAATGGCTGCACCAGTTTGCATTCCAACCTACGGTGCACAAGGGTTCCCTTTATTCCATATTATCACCAACACTTGTTTTGTGTACTTTTGATTTTATCCATTCTGACAGAGGTGAAGTGATACTGCCTTGTAGTTTGGATTTGTATTTCCCTGATGATGAGTTATGTCAAGTATGTTTTCATTTGTCTGTTGGCCATCTGTATGACTTCTTTGGAGAAATGTCTGTTCATGTCTTCTGCCCATTTTTTTAATTGGGCTATTTGGGGGAGGTTGGCATTGAGTTGTAAAAGTTCTTTATATATTTTGGATACCAACACTATATAAGATATGTTATTTGCAAATATCTTCTCCTGTTCAGTAGATTGTCATTTAGTTTTGTTCATAGTTTCCTTTACTACAAACTTTTCATTTGATGTAGTCCCAATAGATGATTTTTGCTTTTGTTTCCCTTGAATTAGGAGAGCTATCTAAAAAAATGTTGCTACAGCCTAAGTCAGACAAATTACTGCCTGTGCTCTCTTCTAGGATTTTATGATTTCAGATCTCACATTTAGGTCCTTAATCCATTTTTTTATGTTTATTATTTTGAGAGAGAGAGAGACAGAGCACAAGCAGGGGAGGTGCAGAGAGAAAAGGAGACATAGAATCTGAAGCAGACTCCAGGCTCCTAGCTGTCAGCACAAAGCCCTACATGGGGCTTAAGTTCACAGACTGTGAGATCATAACCTGAGCCTAAGTCAGATGCTTAACTGACTGAGCCACCCAGACACCCTGGTCCTTAATCCATTTTGGGTTTATTTTTGCATATGGTGTGAGAAAGTGGTCCAGTTTCTTTTTTTTTTTTTTTTTTTTTTTTTTTGCGTGTAGCTGCCAGTTTTCTCAGAAACATTTGTTGAAGAGGTTGTCTTTTCCCTACTGTATATTCTTACATCCTTTGTTGAGGGTTAGTAGCTCATATAATCATGGGATATTTCTAGTCTCTCTATTTTCTTACTTTGATCTATGTGTTTGTTTTTGTCCCACTACCATACTGTTTTGATGACTACAGCTTCATAGTATAACTTGAAACCTGAAATTGTGATACCTCCACTTTTGTTCTTTTTCAAGATTGCTTTTTCAAGGTCTTTTGTGGTTCCATACAAATTTTAGGATTGCTTGTTCCATTTATGTGGGAAATGTTGGTATTTTGATAGGGTTTGCATTAAATGTGCAGATTGCTTTGCACAGTATGGACATTGTAACAGCATTTGTTCTTCCATTCCATAAGCATGGAATATCTTTCTATTTATGTCGTCTTCAATTTCTTTTATCAGTGCTTTCAGAGTATGGGATTTTAACCTGCTTGGTTAGGTTTATTCCTACATATATTATTATTTTTGGCACAATTATAGATTGTTTTCTTAATTTCTCTTTCTGCTTCTTTATTATTAGTTTATAGGAATGCAATGATTTTCTGTATACCAATGTTGTATAGTATCATGTCCTCTGCAGATAGTGAAAGTTTTAATTCTTCCTTACCAATGTGGATGCCTTTTACTCCTTTCTCTTGCCCGATTGCTGTGGCTAGGAATTCCCATACTAATTTCAGTAAAAGTGGTAAGTGAACATCTTTGTCTTGTTCTTGACCTTAGGGTAAAGGCTCTCAGTTATTCACCATTGAGTGTGATGTTAGCTGTCAGTTTGTCATATATGCCCTTTATTATGTTGACTTATTTCCCTCTAGACCTACTTTGTTGAGATCTTTTATCATGAATGGATGTAGTTTGTCAAATGCTTTTTCTGTATCTATTGAAATAATCAATGTTTTTTATCCTTTCTCTTATTGGTGAGATATAGCACATTGATTTGCAGATACTGAGCCATGCTTGCATCCTGGGAGTAAAGCACAGTTATTCTTGGTGAATAATTTTTTTTTAATGTGTTGTTGGATTCAGTTTGATAATATTTAGTTGAGAATTTTGCATCTATATGCATCAGAGACATTGGCCTTTAGGTTTCTTTTTTGTAGTGTCTTTATCTGGTCTTGGTATCAGGGTAATACTGTCTTGGTGGAAAGAATTTGGAAGCTTTCCATTCTCTATTTTTGAGGGATAGTTTGAGAAGAATAAATATTAACTCTTCTTGAAGTTTAGGTAGAATTCATCTGTGAAGTCATCTGGTTCTGGATTTTTCCTTGTTGGGAAATAAAAAACATTTTTTAACATTTATTTTTGACAGAGTGAAACAGAGCACAAGCGGGGGAGGGGCAGAGAGGGAGACACAGAATTGGAAGTAAGCTCCAGGCTCTGAGCTGTCAGCACAGAGCCCAGTGCCGGGCTCGAACTGTGAGATCATGAACCTGAGCTGAAGTCCAACTCTTAACTCACTGAGCCACCCAGGTGCCCCGGGAATCTTTTGATTACTGATTCAGTTTTATTGCTGGTAATTGGTCTGTTCAAATTTTGTTTTTGCTTCCTGCTTTGGTTTTAGTAGGTTATATGTGTCTAGGAATTTGTTATTGCTTCTAGGTTGTTCAATTTGTTGGCATGTAATTTTTCATAATATTCTCTTAAAATCCTTTGTATTTCTGTAGTGTCATTTGTTATTTTTCCTGTTTCATTTCTGATTTTGAGTCCACTCTTTTTTTTTTTAAACTTCTTTAAGGTTAACGATTTTATTAACCTTTTCATGGGACTGGATCAAGACATCATTGATGTGTTCTATTGTTTTATTGTTTGTTTCTATTTCATTTATTTCTGCTTCTATCTTTATTTCCTTCCTTTTACTGGACTTGAGTTTTGTTCTTTTTCTAGCTCCTTTAGGTGCAAGGTTAGGTTTTTTATTTGAGATTTTTCTTGTTGAGATAGGCCTGTATTGCTATAAACTTTCCTCTTAGAACAGCTTTTCCTGCATCCCCAAACATTTTCAACAATGGTGTTTTCAATTTCATTTGTCTCCAGGTATTTTTTAATTTCCTCCTTTATTTCTTGTTTGACCTATTCATTATTTAGTAGCATGTTATTTAATCTCCATGTATTTATATTTGTTCAGCATTTTTTTCTTGTGGTTGATTTCTACACTTACGACATTGTAATCAAAAAAGATGTATAGTAAGACTTCAATATTTTGAATTTATTTGGACTTGTTTTGTGGCCTAATCTTTGATGTGTTCTAGAGAATATTCCATGTGCACCTGCAAAGAATGTGTTTTCTACTGTTTTAGGGTGGAGTGTTCTGAATATATCTGTTAAATCTATCTTGTCCAATATGTCTTTCAAAGACACTGTTTCTTTATGGATTTTCTGTTGGGATGATCTGTCTATTTATGTAAGTGGAATGTTAAAGTCCCCTGCTATTATTGTATTACTCTTGATTACTTCCTTTATGTTTGTCATTACTTCCTTTATGTATTTGAGTGCTAACACATTGGACACAATATATTTACAATTGTTGAACTGTTCCCTTTATGATTACATAGTGTTGTCCTTTGTCTTTTGTTACAGTTTTTGTTTTAAAGTCTATTTTTTCTGATTTATGTATTACCACTGCAGATTTCTTTTCCCATCCATTGCATAATAAGTGCTTCTCCATTTCTTCACTTCCAACTTGCAGGAGCTGTAGCTCTCAGGTGAGTCTCTCATAGGCAGCATATGGGTCTTATTTTTATTTATCCATTCCATCGCCTTATATCTTTTGGTTCATTTACATTCAAAGTAATTATTTATAAGTATGTACTTATTTCCATTTTGTTACTTGTTTTATGGTTGCTTTCTCTGTTCTTCTCTGTAGTTCTTCTCTGTTCCTTTCTTGCTCTCTCATGGTTTGTTGGCTTTCTTTAGTGATATACTTGGGTTCCTTTCTCTTTATTCTTTGCATATCTTTTAATGGGTTTTTATTTTTCATTACAATTCTGTTTGTATATAATGTCTTCTGCATATAGCAGTCTATATGAACTTTGTGGTAACCTAAGTTTTACACATTCTTTACTCTTCCTCCCCACCCCACCATGTTTTATGTATATGGTGTCATACTTTACATCCTTTTGTTTTATAAATCCCTTGATTGATTTATACAGATATACTTATTATTACTAGTTTTGTGCTTCCTACTTTTCTGACCCTTACTTACGGTCTTTCCTTTCCACTCAAAAAGTCCCCTTAACCTTTCTTGTAGGGCTAATTTAGTAGTCATGAACTCCTTAGTTTTTGTATGAGAAATTCTTTCTCTTTTTCTATCTGAATGATAGCCTTGCTGGATCGAATATTCATGGCTGCAGATTTTTTTCTTTCAGAACTTTGAATATATAAAGCCACTCCCTTCTGGCCTGGAAAGTTTCTGCTGAAAAATCAGCTGATAGCTTTCTGGGGTTTTCCATTGTATCTAATTGCTTTCTTTTCTCCTGCTACTTTTAACATTCTCTATTACTACTTTTGCCATTTTAATTACTGTGTGTATTGGTGTGGACCTACTTGAGTTGATTTTATTAGGGGCTTTCTGAGCCTCCTGGATCTGGATTTCTGGTTCCTTTCCCAGATTTGGGAAGTTTTTAGCTGTTGTTTCTGTAAGTAAATTTTCTGCCCTCTTTTCACTTTCTTCTCCGTCTGGGATTTCTATAATGTGAAAGGTATTACATTTGTTGGTGTTGTTGAGTTCTGTAAATCTATTTTCGTTTGGTGTTACTTTTTTTCTCTCACTTGCTCAGCTTGATTGCTCTCCATTACTCTCTCCTCCAGGTCATTAATAGATTCTGCTACTTCATCTAGCCTACTCTATTCCATCTAGTATATTTAAAAAAAATTTTTTTTCAACATTTATTTATTTTTGGGACAGAGAGAGACAGAGTATGAACGGGGGAGGGGCAGAGAGAGAGGGAGACACAGAATCGGAAACAGGCTCCAGGCTCTGAGCCATCAGCCCAGAGCCTGACGCGGGGCTCGAACTCACGGACCACGAGATCGTGACCTGGCTGAAGTCGGACGCTTAACCGACTGCGCCACCCAGGCGCCCCTTTTTTTTTTTTTAATTTTTTTTTCAACATTTATTTATTTTTGGGACAGAGAGAGACAGAGCATGAACGGGGGAGGGGCAGAGAGAGAGGGAGACACAGAATCGGAACATCTAGTATATTTTTAATTTCATTTATTGAATTCTTCTTCTCTGATTGATTTTTTTCTTATATTTTTGATCTGTTTGTTAAGGGTCTCACTGATGTCCTCCACTTTTTTCTCACATCCAGTAAGTACCTTTATGACTATTACTTTAAATTCTGTGTTAGGCATATTACTTTTGTCCATTTCATTTAGGTCTCTTGCTATAGTTTTGCCCTATTCTTTCATCTGGGATCTTTTTCTCTGTTTCCTCATTTTATCTAACTCTTTCTTTTTTCATGTGTTAAGAAAGTCAGCTATGTCTATTGCTTTTTAAAGTAGTGCCTTTACAAAGAAGAGGTCCTGCAGTGCAGTGTCTCCTGTTCACCAAAACCTGGAGCTTCAGGGGTATCTTTTGTGTGTGTTGCATGTGCCCTGCTCTTGTGGTTGAATCACTTTTTCCTTCAGTCCAATCATCTGCAGAAGCTTTTTCTGCCTATTGTGGGAAGGGTGTGGTTCCTGTGTTGTTAGTGAGATAGTCTGGGCCCACATGGGGCTTGAGTTTAGTCAAAGAGGCATTTGCCAGAGATGCAGCAGCACCAATCTGCAAGACTCTTTCCCCATGGTGTCCTGAGAAGCTTTCATTGGTGGGTGGGGCCTGCAGTTGGACCAGTTGTCTGCCCCCAGCCCACTGCTGAGGTGCAGTATGAGTGCTGAGTGTGGTTATCTTTCCCTATCTCCAGGGCAGGAATCACTTTGTAGTGGTGCTATCCCCTATTACAGCTGTCTACACATTGCCAGGCTGTGGCCTTATTTTGGCTTGGCTCCAGTCAAGAGTGTATTGGAAAGGCATATTCACATGGTGTGGGGGTGGGAGGCATGATGTTAGCAAGTTTTGCACACTCCTACTATGGGAGGTGATCTATAGCAGTGGGTATTGAGGCAGGCCTGGCTGGAGGGAGCCAATATGCCAAAGTACTGAGTGGCAGGAGGTGAGGTGTTACCAAGTTAGGTAGCAGTATTGGAGCTACCCTAGTTCCTGCAGGTGGCTATGTGTTTTTACTGGAGTGGTGGAGGAGAGAATTGGTACCTTCCAGCTCCTTTGTCTCCCCAGAATCTCCCAAGAATCTCTGTCCCTCCAGCAGGCACTCTGAAATTAGTAAACAAATTTCCCACCTATATACCTCCAGGAGTTTTCAAACTGCTGCATCTATGCTGTATCTCTGTGGGGCTGCTTGTTATGCTGTCTCTTTAAAGGCAGAGACTCAGTTTCCTCTTACCCTCTTGGCTCTCCCATGAGCCCACTGGTTTGTTTATTTTTAATTATTTTTAATATTTATTTTTGAGAGAGAGACAGAGTGCAAGCCAGGGAGGGGCAGAGAGAGAGGGAGACACAGAATCTGAAGCAGGCTCCAGGCTCTGAACTGTTGGCACAGAGCCTGACGCAAGGCTCGAACTCATGAATGATGAGATCATGACCTGAGCCAAAGTTGGATGCTTAGCCGACTGAGCCACCCAGGCACCCCAAGCCCACTGGTTTTTAAAGTTCCAAGTTTTAAGTCCCACTAGTTATAAGAACTCACAAAATTCACCCCTCTGGTTTTAAAGCCAAATATTATGGACTTAGGTCTTCTCTTTGTAGGCTTCCTGATGTGATAGTCTGTTTCTCTCCCCTCTCCACCCCTAAGATCCCTCTATCCCACAGACAGTCCCACATGTCCATTTAGTGTCTCTGCCCTTCCTACCTTCTTTGACGTAGTCTCTTCTCTCAATTTAGTTGTGAAGATTTTTCTGCCTTCAGGTCATTTTCTTGGTTATTTACACTGATGGGAGTGTTATGTAGTTGAATTGATGGGATGAGGTGAGCTTACGGTTCTTACTTTGCTATCTTCCTTGGAAGTCCATTTATTTACTTATTTATTTATTTACATATTTACTATATTTAAATATTTACATATTTACTATATGTCTTAATGTGGACCTTTGTGGGCTTCTCTAATCTGCTGCATTCTGTACTTCCTGGGAAGTCTATTTCCTTCTCCAGATAAGGGAGGCTTTCAGCTATCACCACTGTAAATAAATTTTCTGCCCTGTTCTCTCTTTCTTCTTCTGGCAAATGCAAATGTTATTATGCTTGATGATGTTGCAGAAATTCCTTAACCATTTGTCATGTTTTGCTATTTCTTCTTTTTTGCTGTTCAGTGTGGGTTTCTTTCCATTACCCTGTTTCCAGATCTGTGATCTGTTATTTTGCATCCTCTAATCTGTTGTTGGTTCCTTCTAATGTATTGCTCATTTCGGTTATAGTATTCTTCAATTCTGACTGATAACTTTACATATTTTCTATCTCTTTTTTGAAATTCTCACTGAGTTCATCCACTCTTATCTTAATTTTGATATCTTTTTTTTAAAGTTCACTTATTTTTGAGAGAAAGTGTGCAAGCAGGGGGAGGGGCAGAGAGAGAGAGCATCAGTATATCACTCTGTCAGCATGGAGCCTGACATGGGCTCAAACTCACAAACTATGAGATCATGACCTGAGCCAAAATGAAGATTCAGATGCTTAACTGACTGAGCCACCCAGGCACCCCATAGTGAGTATCTTTATGACCATTCCTTTCAACTCTTTATCAGGCATATTACTTATCTCTGTTTCATCTAGCTCTTTTTAAAATTATATCTTGTTCTTTCATTTGGAGATTTCCTCCATCTTCTTATTTTGTCTAACTCTATGTGTTTGTTCTTTGTATTAGGTAATTCAGCTACATTTACCGGTCTTGAAAGTAGTCTCTTCTGTAGATGGGGTCCTGTAGCATAATCCCCATGGTCATCAAAACCAGGCACTCCAAGGGTATCCCTTGTGTGGGCTGCATATACCCTTCTGTTGTGTTTGAACCTTGATTGCTGTGTGCAGACTGGTAGGTGGCTGAAGTGACCTAATTAACCTTCTGAGCCTGCTGGGAAGTGCTTGTTCCCCCACTCTGTTGAGAAGCTTGATTTTAGCTCCCTTGGGTTGGCTCTCTGGTGGGACAACTCTCATCCTAGCTATCTACAATTAGCTGCTAAGACAGCTGCAGGTGCACTAAAGGGCAAGAATTTGTTCCCTGCACAGCGTAGCTGCTAGAACTGTGATGTGTAGGGTTATCTTCCCCCCACTCCAGGACAGGAGTCACTTTTTTAGAGATGCCTGCCAAGGTGGGCAAATTGGGTGGGACAGGACCACAGGGGAATGCTGGGGCATGGCATGCTGTCTTAACATGGTAGATGGAGACTTTTAGAATTGCCCTCCCCAAGCATCATGCTTTCTAAGCTAGGGAAGGACACACACACACACACACACACACACACACACACACACACACATATATAACACCCACCAGCACTTTTTTTTCCCCTGGAGAAATCTACAGATCCCTACCTCTCTGACACTGGTCCTAAAATTAGTCAACAAATTTCCTTCACATATAGTCCAGGTACTTTTTAAAATACTGCTCCCATGCTGTGTTTTCAATTGAGCTAGTGTGCTGACTCTTCAAGGGCAGAGAATGGGTTTCCTATAACCCTCCCAATTCACTCACACTTAGGCTCCACTGATTTTTAAAGCCAGATATTATGGCGACCTGTCTTCTCACTGTGAGCTCCCATTGCTGGGAGTTCTGTCTAAGGGTTCTGGTGCTTTCACTCCTCAATGCTTGTGATGTCTCTCTTATTTGTGGTGAAGTTGTGTTGGGGATTTCATTCCCAACCAGGCCTCTGTTCTTCCTACCCTTTCCATGTATCCTTCTTATGACTGGCTATGGAGATCCATTCAGCCAGTCTTCAGGTTGTTTTCAGAGTGCGTTGTAATGCATCTAGTTTTTGTCTCAGTGTGTCTGTTGGAGAGACAAGCTCAGGATCTTCCTACTCAGCCATCTTACATGTACTCCTTGTGTTAAATATTTTAAGTATCAATGTGGTACTACATCCAGGGACATTAAAGATGACATTTGGAATAGCTGGTCTACATTTCTGACCTCATCTCTTCTCTGGCCCATGTTTTCAGATTAGATCCTGGAAACTTCTCTTTTCAGAGGGTAAAAAAAGCCCATGGTGGGCTACCAGCTTGGCTATTGAGCCTGAGAAAGAAGCCGTGAAGAGCTTGATTTAGCTCTGGAGGCTCCTCAGAAAATATGGAGGAAAATAGAAAAAAAAAATGAAAATTTTCAGGAGGATAAAACAATACTTATAAGACTTAAAGGCATATTCTTATCTATTCCAAAAACTTTATGAGGAAAATTATGATTATTATCCCCTTTTATGAATGAGGAAACTAACACTCAGAGAGGTACAGTGACTCACCTAGGATCACAGAGATAGACAGTGTTAAAGCTAGGGTTTGCACTTTGGCTCTCTAGCCTCACTCTTATCTGCCATATAATCTTACTTCTCTAGTACATTGAATTGCTCCACTCCAAGATGAAAGACATCCACATTTCAGCAATTAGCACTCCTTGCTCACTCGCTTCCTAAAATCCAGTGATATATTTTCAATAAATTCCCTGTTGGTGAAGATTAACTTTTCTGTTAACTTTTACCTTTAACTGCATCTACTATATAATAAGAGAAATTGAAATAAATGAACTAAGGTTTCAAAGCAATGATCTAGAGTAAGAAATGAAACTGAATAAAATGATCAAGCAGAAGAAATCATTAGGCAGGAAGTAATTAAATAAAAATTAATAAATTGACAACTAACATGCAGGTATTAATGAAACAAAATCATATCATAGTAGACATAATAAAAGCAGAAGGTGGCTCTCTGAATACACCATATAACAAACAAACAAAATAACCAAAAACAAACAAAAGGTCCAACTAAAAATGAGCAACTATCCATATACTGGGTACGAGTGAAAAAACATTGTTATGGAGGTGATTTTGAAAATGTAAAAAAAATAAAATAAAAAAGTGCATTGCCTGGCTATATGGAATGTATTTTACAACCTATGTATATTATTTATTTTATGGAATATATAAATGGCTAAGACTGACTTACGATGTAGACAAATGAACATACGAACATAGAAAAAATGGAAAAGATAGTCAGTGATCTATATTCAAAACAGTATTAGGCACACATAGTTGTAAAAGTGATTTTGACAAAACCACCAGAGAAAAAGAATCCTTAAGTAATATTGTTTCAGAGTATTGACAAAACAGCATCTCAAAGCATTCTGTAATTCTAATGTATTTCTGTTAAAGAATAATAAACATAAAAATCATAGGTTTACTTTACATATGAATAAATTCAAAAAACTGAATAAAATCTAACCCAAATTCAGTACCATCTTAAAGAAATAATAGATCATGCTACAGTATGCTTTATCCCAGGAATACAAGAATGGTTTAACATTAGAAAATCACATAATGTAATTTATTGAATTAAATAATCAAATGCCATTCTCACAGCAGCCAAATTACATGGTAAAGTTTAATACTCTTTTCTAACCAAAACTCTGAACAAAATAGAAATTTAATAATAGGTGTATTAACCAATGCTCTATCTAGGAAACAAAAGCTACTCTAAGTATTTAAATAAGAACTTAATACATATTTTGTATAATAAATGAAATTGCTTATTTTAAAGACTTATTTTAGGAACTCATTAGTTATTAGGGCAAGAGAAACATAGGCTATGGAAAGTTCACCATCAGATCTCAGGTTTGTCAGTAGTTTTCAGGAGATTAGGAAGTTGCTGCTAACATCCTGGTTGGGAACTTCAGGAAATCACTGCGGCTGGTAGCAACTGGCTGTTGCATTGAGTTGGTTTGACTCCAGAGAGAATTTTAGGGGTTGCTGTAACATCTCATGTCTGCCAAAGCTCAATAATCTGTCCACTATTGTTGGAGGAGAAATCACTGCTTTGGCTTTTCTCTGACCTCCCAAAGAATTTCTCAGTGGTTGAATCTAAACTGGAAACTTGTAAGCAAAGAATTTTAGAAAGTGCTGTTCTCATGCTTCTAGCCATATTATATGGGGAGAGCATCAAAGGGAGCTGGAGTTCTATTGGTAGAAATAGAAAATCTGTCACAATGAGGATCTGCAAACTCTAGAGCAATATTGATAACTAATGAAATATTAAAAATTTACCCAGTGAAGTTAGTAACAAAAGAAAGATGCCCATTAATACTGCTACTGTTAAAATTAAATTCCTAACAAATGAAATGAGGCAAGATTAAAAGTATTAAGAGATTTTAATACTAGAAAGGGAGAGATAAACAGTCACACTGTGCACAGTGGAAGAGTCCATCTGGAAAATCCAGTAATTTATGGTCAACTTATTTCAAGGGTTTCTAATCAATAAAAATATCAGAACCCAAAGAAGAAAATGAACATAATATATAAATTAATAACATAAAGAACAAATAAAAGGAATAAATAAACATCATTAGTTATTAGGGAGTTAAAAATTGAAACAAAAATATGATACCAGTCTCTGCTTTTAAGATTCACAACTATTAAATGTATTGATGATATCCAGGATTTATTATGTGTGAGGAACCACACATTCTTATACATTGTGATGGCATTATAAGTAGCATGGTCTTTTGTTTTTGTTTTTGTTTTTTTGAGATAGAAATTTGACTGTCTATGAAAACCTAGGTATGTAGTCAGCAGTTTTGGTCCATATCTAACTTGTAGGATGTTCATACTCATACAAAAATAAACATGTAAAAGGATGGTAATTAAAGCCAAGTTTTAAAACCCACTAAATGGAAATTCCACAAGTTTCTATCAATCAGGTGGTACTTGAATAGTGATTTATGTATATTGTAAAATATTATTCAATCATTAGAAAGAATGAGCTATGACTTCATAAACTAACTTGGAAAGATACCAATATATAATTGCTAAATGAAAGTGGTAAGATGCAGAGCAGACCATATAATATGGTTTCCTTTATATTAAAAAGTATGCATTTGCATATTTGTCCATACATTAGGGGAATGGCTTGAAAATATGTGTTGAATGAAGCATTTAAACTATTAAAATTGATTGCCTTTGGGAAACAGATAAGAAGGAGGGTGAATATGGGGGGAGGAGAGAGAAATAAAATGAGATTCACTCTTTATGTTTTTATTTGTTTGAAATTTTTATAAATGAGAATGTATTACTCAGGTAATTGTTAAATATAGGAAAAATTAGTCAAATTCTCCAGTTCTTGCCATTCTATTTCCATCCTGCTTGTGACTTGTTAAGTGACATGACCTACCCCACACCACCAAAACCTGGAGCATAAAAGCCTGGGGCAGATTACTTTTTCTCTCCCTGTTACAAACTACTCTTGCCTAGGGGCACCGGGTGGCTCAGTTAGGTAAGTGTCCAGCTTTGGCTCAGGTCATGATCTCATGGTTCGTGGGTTTGAACCCTGCATTGGGCTCTGTGCTGACAGCTCAGAGCCTGGAGCCTGCTTCAGATTCTGTGTCTCTCTCTGTCTCTGCTCTTTCCCTGCTCATGCTGTCTCTCTCTGTCTTTCAAAAATAAAGGTTAAAAAAATTAAAAACTAAACTATTTTTGCCTACCTGGATCCAACTTGGGTTTCATTGTCAGTTCCAGAAGTTTTGGTTCTCGCTCTTTATGAAGACTTTTTGTACTGGAATTTGGGACTCAGTTTCCTGCTCACTTCTAGGATTGAGATTGAGAGGGAGCAGTTCTTTCACTGTAATATCTATGGTTATATTTTTTTTATATAATGTAATGGAATAACAAACTGACTTGTCACTTTCTTGGAATCTCCTTACAAAGAGAGAAGCAGAGTCTCAGAGATCTTTACGGGCAAGTTCATATAGCCTTGTATGGTTTCTGTATTCTTGGAGACTGTTTTCTCATCTGTGAAATGAATTATTTATAATTAATGATGCACATTCTCTTTCTCATTTTATCACTTCATGGTATGTCATTGAAGAAAAAAATCTGCTTTAAATGGTAGACATACTCAGGGTGCCTGGGTGGCTCAGTCTATTGGGCGGCTGACTTTGGCTCAGGTCATGATCTCACAGCTCATGAGCTTGAGCCCTGCGTTGGGCTCTGTGCTGACAGCTTGGAGCCTGTAGCCTGCTTCAGATTCTGTGTCTCCCTCTCTCTCTCTGCCCCTCCCCTGCTCATGCTCTGTCTCTCAAAAATAAATAAACATTAAAAAATGTTTTAAATGGTAGACATACTCTAGATATAGGTAGGTATGCTTTGGTTAATTTTTGCTATGTGTTATTAATCACATACCAGTCATAGTCACAGTATGTGCTGGATTACGGCAACACAAGGCCCCAACAAAGCCAGCCTCTGAGGTCTTCAGACAGAACTTAGTATTTTCTCAGTAAAGAATGAAAACACACACACACAAACAACACTGTTTAATAAACCAAACCAAAATGTAAAAGTATTAAAATAAATATTAGAAATTAGAATACATTTCTTATGGTTTTTAGAGAGAAAATCAGTAATAATATTTTCAAATGATAACCTATGCATTAGTAGAATGAACACTTTGTGTATTAAGGGTTGTATTTATGTTTATGACAAACTGAATGTATGAGAAAGAAGAAAGGGATATACCAAAAAAAGAAAAGATACAAGCTAGATAGTGAATACCATAGCCTACAGGCCTCTAAAGATGTGTTTTTTCCCCCACTAACATTATTGGTATCTATCTCCCTTGAAGTACAGGAATTATACTAGATCACAAGATTTTCCAGGGCAGAGACCTAAATTTACCTAAATTTCATGTTCCATCTCCTACCACTGCACTTGACAACGACAAACCAACTTTGGTTAAATTGGAAATCATTTAGCAGGTCAGGTCAACATAAGTATGCTTTGATTTCATCAATTAGGGGAAGAAGCCATAGAGACAGTATATTCTTTTTCTGTCAGGCTGATAAGCGTTTATATTATCTAGGCTTCTAATTTATTCATAACTTTAATCAAATTCCAGGTGTGTGTGGGGGGTTGGGGGGGTGCATGTGTGCCAATTATGGAGGACTTAATACTTTTAAATTTATTTAGAAAAATAGGAAGAAAAAATACCTAGAGATTTTTAAAAATAAGGAGGAAGTACTTATACTGCCAGATTCTGAAGCCAATTATAAAGCTAAAATAATTGTAGTGCATTTGCACTAGCACCAAAATAGATGGAAAAATTTTAAAGAACATAATTGAAAGCCAAGAAAGAGACCTAATGCATAATAAGCATGTTCCATCAAATCAATGGCAAAAGATGAAATAGTTGGTTGATGGGTGCTGAAATATTTAGTGAGATATTTTAAAAGTTACCCAAAATAAGCTTCCAGAGAATTATGTTGTTAAGTATAAAACATTAATTTAAAGCAACTAGGTAAAACCTATATGATGCTGGGCTATCAAAGGGTTTTTTTTTAAACATGACATCAAAAAGAGAAACCATAACTGGAAGAGAAAAACTTGACTCCTAAAAGACTTAAAAGACTTCTCTAGAGCAAAAATCAATATAAACATTGAAAAGGCAGGTAGCAAACAGAAAAATGTATTTTTATCACAAGATAAATTATTATTCTTAATAAAAATAAGTGTTATTTCTCATCAGTTATGAAAAACAGATATACAACTACACAGTAGGTATTGGGCAAAAGACATGAGCAGTAAAATCATAAATGAAATAAAAATGGCACAGAAACATTAAAGATTTTTTTTTACTATTGATAAAGATGAAAAAACTTACATGGAAAATGCTTTAATTTTCACATCATTTAAGAAGTATCAACATATTTATAGAAATGCTTTAATATAAAAGATAAAAAGCTGAAAAATTGTGGCAGTTTGCCAAAGTAAGTAACAACAACAAAACAAATAGGAATATGAGACAAAATAAGAGATATGATTACTATGTACTTGTGTAATTTCCTAGGTATGTCACCAATATGACTATGGACTTCCCATTGTTCGGAGAAACAATTAAAAATAACATGTTTAAAAGTCATATTATCCATAATATAAGGACAAAGCCATGGATAGCTATCCTATTACTGGAATTATGTATTATATGTATTGGTCCTTAAAAGTAAATTCACTAAGTGAATCAAGTAAATCCTAGAAGCCTTCTGAGTGCATCTATTACATTTTCTAGTAAGATATTCATAAGCTAAGGTATTGATTTCTTGTTTTTTTATGATGAGGTATATCTCCAACTTATATTTGCCTGCATTTCTGAAAACAATACTATGTATATGCTTCATGCTCAAATTATTTTTGATGGTGATTAGCTTAATGCTCAAAACTTGTTACTGTCCTTCTATTTGCAAAATTAGTTTCTATATGTTGATTGCACTAGCTGTGACATCATTAACACTGTACTAATGAATCTTTTAATTGATGTTTTAATGTTTATGATACTTCTACATTTGGACAAAGATCACAAATTGCTTTCTGAAAAAAGTGCAAGAAAGGTAAATGTGTAGTTCTCACAACTGTGAAATGATGGTTAACCTTAGCAATTTGATATAGACTTCCACCATTCTTTTTTTTTTTAATTTTTTTTTTCAACGTTTATTTATTTTTGGGACAGAGAGAGACAGAGCATGAGCGGGGGAGGGGCAGAGAGAGAGGGAGACACAGAATCGGAAGCAGGCTCCAGGCTCTGAGCCATCAGCCCAGAGCCCGACGCGGGGCTCGAACTCACGGACCACGAGATCGTGACCTGGCTGAAGTCGGACGCTTAACCGACTGCGCCACCCAGGCGCCCCTAGACTTCCACCATTCTAATCACAGGTGATGCTAGTCTTCCCATCCGTCTCCTCATGAGGATCTGTAGAAGTGTAGCACCTTTAGTTGTGTTCAAATCTTTCCAGCAGCCTCCTCATTTTAGAGAATGGATCATTTTTGACGTTTAGCTCATAGAATAGAGAATAGGGCTGTCAGGGACTCTGGTGAGTCTTTAATTTAGGATATCTCTTCCATGTCCATGTGTTAGGAGCACTGGCAATTATTTGGTTCATGAAATCACTGTTAGAAAGCATTTAGGGCCTTGAATTACCAGGCTGGTTGCCTACATTTGTTTAGCTTATGAGATTTAGTCACTTTTATATCATTTTTGTACCTTTATTACTTTACTTTATAGTTCAAAGCAGCCATGGTGTTCATAAGAACCCTCAGTTTGATCCAAAACTTGAGTGGGTTTCTAGAGCATAAATAGAAGAGTAACCAGCATCAGCAACATTCAAAATTATACTAAAATATAAGCAAGACAGAGTCTAGTTTCTCTAAACTTCAACCTTTAAAGTGCTTACTTTTTTGATATCTAGCCATTCTCTCAAGTACCCAAACCCTCTTTTGGAAATGAATTACTCCATTGCTTTCCTACAGATGACTCCAAGAAGAGTTCTGAATATTTCCTGTTAATTCCATAAAGAACAGGACATCTGTGGCTATATGCTGGTAAACTGATTACCTGAATGAAAGAAAAAAAATCCTGATTTGTAGTGTGTACTGATTTCTGTCGTGTAAATATTTCCCCCATGGCCAACTTCAGTTACCAAGTTTATCAACCAGTTCACAAATTCCTGGGTATTTAACATTTGACTGTGAATAAGAACTCATTGGCTTGCACACACCACTGTGTGTGTGCACATGCATGTAAATGACAGTCCCTTTGGAGGTAGTACTGAATATGTTTAGGATTCTGAGAGCTAAAAAGAAAAGATAAAGGCAGACTTAGAATCATCTAGGGATTTGTTGCAAATTTACTTGCAGATTGTTAAAATTCATCCCTACTAATCACCTATGTCTTTTAAGAAATATTTGAAAGCTTTCCCATGAGGCCTTGGCTTTTAAAATTTCATTTGCATTCTTTTGGCCTCTGTAAAACCTATCCATTTAAATATATCACTGGCTGCTGCTCCTCCTTGTATTGGCAGGCAGTTTCTTTTAGTCTAAGAGCATCTGTAGATAGCATTGTCTTGTGCAGGATCAGGTTGAATGGTGGGTGACTTGAGGTGAGTATTTTTCACAGCTCCAGCTATAAAAAGAGCTGGGGAGAAGAGAGTATAGAACTATTATTTTCCTTGCTGCTTGAGGGTTGTTCTGTACTTGGGTAACAGAGGGTAGTGTAATGGATGGGAAGTTAAGTCATCAACAATTACTAAATACCCATGAACTTAGGGATGCTGCTGAGGTGCAGGGGTTATAAAGATAGGTACAAAGATGTTGCTTTTGCACATTAAAAAAATTATAATGTTAGTATTTCTTCAAGACAGAAGCCTGTGTCTCTGGGTGTTAACTGGTGGTTGAGGTTTACACCATTAGGACTTAATGTTGGGATTTGGTAGAAATAAGATTAGAGCAAATGTTGACTGGTGTTCATTCTTCACCTCCATGGGCCAAATAGAGGAATTTTAAAATTATATATCAGAATGGTGTGAGGGGCTAGAAACAGAATAGACATTTGTCAACACTTATTTATTAGAACCTGCCACTTTTCAGTAATAGCCAATAATAATGGCTAACCATGGGTAGTTATTATGTTAGCCTTTTTTCTATACACTCTGTTACTTCATGTAACTCCCATAACAATTCCATGAAAGATGTATATTAGTACTGATTTATAATTAGGAAAATTAGGGCTTACACAAGTTGAGGATTGGATTCACTTTAAAATCATTTTCATGTTTTCAAACATATCTGTTAATTTATAAATTTTTGTGTGATTAATTTGCATCTCATGGGAATAAAGTGATAAATTAATAGTATGTAACAGATATGTGTATTAAGATTGGAATGACATAGTTTAAACTGCTTGCCAAATTTGGGATGTGAAGGGTTCTCTCAGTGGCAGTTTAGTTAGGGCATTGCTTAATCACCAAGCCAATAGCATGTGACATTATTCTCATCATAATACAGTGATTTCTTGGCCAGCAGCCATATCCTTTCCGGTTACTATGTGTGCGCTCAAGTATTCTGGGATTATGTCTTATGGACTCTTATGTCCCTAGTTCAAGTGAAATCATGACTGAAAAATGCAATGTGAACTAGGAGTTCTATAGATAAAGAAATTACAAAGTCTGACATCAATGGAGTAAGAGTCCACCCTTTCTTAGGTGCATTTAAAACATGAATTGATAAACATTATTGGCTTCGTGCTTCACCTTGGTACACAGCACTTTGTGTGCAAGAATTCCTAACAGTTTCATGCCTTATGTCTATTACAGATCTATTAGACATTTTCATGAACTGTGTTTTTGTTCATGAATAAACATTTTTAATGTTAATATACTTATATATGCTATTTACAGTTCATTTTGATGTGATATGGAAAAAAATGGGGCACAACTGGCCTTTTTTTTTTTAACCTACTGGAGTATATTTCCTTTTTTTTCTTATGCAAAATTTCAGTTTAAGTGTTTTTGAATCACTAGCCACTTTCCAGGAACTTACCCAACATGTAAATTGAAAGATGTTAATATATATGTCATTGAGTTGTTTTTTAAAACGCACACGCCCGAAAAAGAAAAATCAAACATAATAAATAGGAGAGATTACTACTGAGATTCTGGAGAATCCAGTAAAAATATAATTAGTTAATATTTTCTTTTAGAAAGAGGTATTCTGGGTTTGTTTGTTTGTTTGTTTTAAAGAAAAGTGACCTTTTCTCAGGTTATTCATTCTCATAAGAATTTATCACAGTTTTGACCTTATCGAAAGAACATTAAACAACATAATATTTTCATCTTCAGCTTTATAACAAGGTGGCCAACAAACTTTATATACAGGTGTTCTCCATATGACTTTTGTTGTTGTTGTTTGTATTTTATCTGAATAGAACATACCATTTGTAGTAAAAAAAAAAAAAATACTGGAAGACATAGTTTCTAGATTATAAGGCCCAGGAAGGCACAGCTTGTGTCTGGCTTGTTTCCTCAGTACCTAGGATAGTGCTTGTACTTGACACATGGTAGGAATTTTATACATAATTTCTGTCTGGAGTTAAGAATCCATATGTAAAGTGGGTCCACATAAGTAATTTTAGCTCCAGTACAGTAGAAATATCATTACGAAAAGAATCAAATTTCCTGAGCTCAAATTCTGACTCTTTGTATACTTTTTAGTTGTACAACTTTGACCAATTTTTATTAACTTTCTCAACTTTAGTTTCATCATTTGAAAAACGGGGATAAAAATGCAAGCACATCAGATTCATTGGGAAGATGAGAAAAGGTAGTATTTGAAGAACATTTTAAGCTGTTTTGTATTCTCTCAATTAAGATGCTAGTAATAAAAAGAAGAGTACATGTCCAGTTGCTCTCCTTATGCTTCATCTGGGTAACAAAAATTGTTAGGTGTTCATCCTTACCCTGTCTCACTTTTCTAGGAGCACAACTAGACTACATTTCCCACTTTCCTTCCTTTGCAGTGAGGTGGAGCCGTGTTACTGAGTTTCAGCCAATGGGATGTGGGTGAAGTTAATGTATGCCAATTCCAAGCATGTCCCATAAAAACATCTGACACAATTTTCCACATTTTCTTTTATTTGAATATGGAAGAAGACTCTGAAGATCTAGAAGGTGAAGGCAAAAACAGAAAGAGCTTGGGTCCCTAAGTCATCACTTGATGGAAAGCCATCTAGAGGAGGATACTTGAAAAGGAATAGTCACATTGGATAGTTGCATGAACTAGACTTCTATCGTGTTGGGCAAGATAGAATTTAAGGATTACTTTTACATAGGTGATCCTATCTAACTTAAAAAATATAGCAGAAGGTCACTGTAGGTCTTGATCAGGTAGTATCATGTAGTAAGTCATATCTGGATGAACAGTTATTCAGTAGTACACAGCAGGCATTGGAAGGGTGTCAGAGCAGATACTATTAAAGGAGAATCTCATGAGGATTAAATGTCAAATGCCTCAATTTGTACAGGTAGAAAGGTACAGAAAGAGGTATACTCTGTAGATGGTATGAGATAAGAGTCGAACTGTATACTAGCCTGACTAGGCGGATGCCTGGGAGAATTAACAACAGAAACTACAATTCGAAAAAACACACAACCAACCAACAACCAACAACAACTTGGTTTTATAGGGTGGTTGCTTTTGCCCAGCTAGCGGAGCTGGCTTGGGCTACGAGCTGAGAAACAGTGCCCCCAGGAGAGACCAATAGCCCTTCCTCACATTTTAATATTGTATCTGTTTTTTTTTTTCTATAACCATAAGGAATCAATGGACAAGTTAAGGAATCAATAGACCTACCCTCATCCTGGGCTTCCCAACATGTGAGGTGGGCACCAGCATGCTTTCACATGCTCTGGCTATTTTTCTATATGGACATATTTTTCTTCTTATTTTGTTGACATTGTAATTTATTTCATTGGTTTTGATAGAAATTTAAGCAAACTCCTACTTACACAAACTGAAGCTTTAGTTGATAATAGAAGAGAGTTCTGGGCAAAATATTTATACATCAGCATAAGAAGATGCAATAAATCAATGTTTGTCTTTTTTATTGATGCTACTGTGCACTATGTCTGAAGATAAAAGTCTAAGGTAATTTTCTTGATCATTAGAAAATCATTCAATTCATATTGAGAGATGCAGGCATGCAAACATATAATTTAAATGCAGCATAAAAATGATAAAGAATTTGAAAGTTCCAAAAGTTCTGTGAGATGGTGACCATTGAATTCTGGTTGGGAAGTTGAGGAAAACTTCATAGAGGAAAATACATGAAAATAACACAATGATGGTGATGACAATGGTTATGCAGGTTTCTAAATGTGAGCTGATAACACACCTATGAAATAGATGCTGCTATTATCTGAAACCGATTCAGAGATGAGGAAGAGTTGGGTAACAACCACAAAACTAATAGAAAGTGAAATTGCGGTTTAGGCTCAAATGTGTCCCGTTCCATGTATTAGTCTAATTCCAAAATAAGCCACATATTTGAAAAATGGGTAACAATATCAGTACATAGGAGCAAATGAATATTCTGAATTGTGAGCCCAGAGATTTAAAGGAGACAGAGCTCGTACTGTGAAGGTTTAGGCAAAGCTGGGGGGGGTGGGGGCAGCGAAACACTGTGACGCTCTTCTTTTATTCAGTCAGAACCCTATGTAGTGTGAGCTTTTCACAATTCATATGGCCAACATAAAGTTCTTACTGAATGTTCTCACCTGGCTTACAAGGGAAAATGAGGCTTTTATATAAATATATATAAATATACATTGTCTGCCATGTTTGGCCAAATATTTCCACTAGCTTGTGTGAAAACAAAACCCATCTCTATTAAGAACAAGTTATAGTCTCTGTGCCATGATTTCTGTAATCTTATTTCCTATTCACTAATGCAAGGCTTTTTCTCATGAAAGATCAGCTCATTACTGAGTCATCTCCAGTCTAAGGTGCTATATGTGCACACTCAGTGGAACGGATCAATTTATTTCAGGAGCAAGGATGTGGAAACCAAAGGTCACAGGCAGTTGGCTTCATTTATTTTCTGGACTTAAAATCTATTAATTACATATCCTATATTCAAACAACTGCAGGGAAAAATGCTTTATACCTTTAAGATTTTTAAAATGTGTTTTAGTAGATTACCTCAATGTCTGTTGAGGGAACAACATGTGTTTTAGAGTTGTAATTATGTATAATTGTGTCAATTTCCATGTTTTATGCAGTATTGAGCCCTAAATATCAAATACAAGTGTAATATGAAAATTTAATTAATCATTTTATACTGGCACAAGATAGCACTTAGCCTGCTTTTTTGCAATGACAATATAGACCTTTATTAGGGACTTTAACAGGGGTCTCAAGCTACAGCCTGCAGGCCTAATCGGGTCCACTGTCTGATTTTTATAAAGTTTCCAAAGTGTCATTGGAACTCAGCCATGCTCATTCCATCACGTGTTTTCTATGGCCACTTTCACTCTATAATGGCAGATTTGAGTAGACCATATGGTCCACAAAGCCTAAAATATTTACTATCTGGTCCTTTACAGCAAGTTTGCCAAGCTCTGGCGTGGTTCAGGAAATGTTATATTTTAATCTTCTTTGCCTATTCCCAAACCCAGGAAGAACTTGAAGTTTTTATAAGTAGAGTTGATAAAACTCTAACAGTTGGTGCAAAATAGTGAGAAGAGCCTGGTGTCTGAAGACAAAAAGTCTTGGCTTAAGTCTTGATTTAACTGTTTATTACCTGCACTACCCTAGGCAAGTTACTTATCTTTTTTAAACCTCAGCTCTCTTATTGCTGATACATCTATAATCTCTGTCTCATATGTATGTATTGAAAATAACATATTTAAAGGAAATATTGCTGCAACTGTGAAAATAGCTTATTTTAGAGTAACCTTGGTTCACATTAGTAGTTTTCTTTTTCTTTTTCTTTTTCTTTTTTTGATGTTTTTGTTTTATTTAAATTCAACTTAGTTAGCATAGATTGTAGTATTGATTTCAGGATAGAATTTAGTGATTCATCACTTACATATAACACCCAGTGCTCATCCCAGCAAGTGCCCTCCTTAATGCACATCACCCATTTAGCCCATCCCCCCACCTGCCTCCCTCCAGCCACTTTCAGTTTGTTCTCTTATGGTTTGCTACCCTCTCTGTTTTAATCTTATTTTTCCTTCCCTTCCCCTATGTTCATCTGTTTTGCACATTAGTAGTTTTCAGTCATGGTTTGGTGACATCCTAAGAACTCTCCAGTCATCTCAAGACTAGATGTGTAGTTTTCTCTATGGAGTAATTGCAATTAAATTTGATAGCATTCTGTATTACTATGGAAGGGGTATAAGGAAGTATTTCCAAGTCAAATTAAGAACTCATGGAAAACACTTAAAATATTTGGAAGTCATTAGGTTAAATCCTGGTCATGTAAATGTAAGTTGGACCTTGATCTTAAGAAGTTAAAAATCGGCAGGCAGAACATAAATTTTATATTTGGACATAGATAAATGAGTAACACATGAGGAATTGAATCACTGTTACAAGGAAGTTACTAACAATTCTCAGAGTGGGATGAACTCAGAATATAACACAAATCAGATATACTTTGGAGAATCAAAGATTTTATAGATAGGGAGAAATTTGGGATGGACTAAGAAGAGAAGGGAAAGTAGAACATTCCATGGAAGTGGGCTATGAGGAACAAATGCAGAGAAGTAGAAAAGCATGGCAGTATTCTGAAAACAGTGTGTTGTGACTGGAACAGATGTATACAAATAAAATAGTGAAAGATAGTACTGGAATAGAACATTGGACCAATGTACTCGGGAACCACAAAGCTAAAAAAGACTGTAATAGCCCAGGTGAGTAATAAGGGCTTAAAGTTTGTGAAGATGTTAGAAATGAAAAAAGAACGGACAAATTTAATAATTAGTGTAACATTTTTGGATGTTTACAGACACTCATGTATATCTTCTTGTCTTCACAACCTATCTTTGGTAGGTATTATCTCCAAGGAACAGATGAGGAGAGGGAAGCTTAGAGAGGTTGAAGACAAGTAGTGAGGGGGAAGTACTGAGATTCAAATGCATACATGTGAGTTCTGAGTCCGTAGTTCCCACATTACATCACATTGCTGCTTGGATGAAGAAATCGGGGGAGGGGGCTGGGATTTAGAGGTAATTCTGTGGTTTCTGACCTGAGTGGGAACTTAGACTTATAAAGAAGAACTGTCTTAGGAAGGGAAGAGGATAACTTTGATATTGATCCTGGGACACATGAAAGGGTGATGAGTGAACCAATAGGTGTATTTAGAAGAGAGATGGAGATATAGTTCAGGGGCTCAGATGACTTAAGGTGAAGCCTTTCTACTGATTTGCAAGTCTAGTAACCTTATCTTCGTGCTTCTCCCATGGCCTTCTGGACTGTTTTAACTAACTTGATCCTCCTATTACTTACTGGAAAGTCACAGAATTTTAAGTAGAAGGAAGAGAAATAGGAAGACAGAGTGTCAATATGCACGTTCTAGATGCATGTGCTTCTCTCTTCATCTACCCTTTGGAGTTGGGAGTACGTGTCCTGGAGTTTATGTCAACCTGTCTTTACTTTTCTTGGGCAGCTTTGGATATGGTATTGATGGGCAAGAACTAAGTACAGAGTTCTCTTTTCTTGATTCTGTCAGAGATGTGTTTTCTTTCTGGTTTTTAGACATGCTAGAAGGACCTAGAGATACCTGTGGAAATACTTGGGAGGAGAATTTAAATTGTGAAAATATATGGCAAATACAGAAAAACTTCCTTTAAAAATAAAAATGCCCATAAAGTGGAAAGTTTCCTGACTTACTATAAAGCTTAAGTGTGGACAACTAATAGCCTGGGAGTTTCAATATTTCACTAAGCAAATCTTATTGGACAAAGTGCTTATTCTATGGAATGGAACATGATTAGACTAAGAACTGATAAATCTGGGTGTCAGACTTGGCTGTGAAGTAAACTAGATGAGTGATTATTCTTAAGTTCATTATCTGTAAAATAAGGATGATGTGGCCAAATTCCCTGAGTTGCTAAAAAAGGAAATGTTACAATAAAAATTGAAGTACACTCTGAAGAAGGTCTACAAAGACAGAGCTCTTCTTTCCTTTGTTTCTGCATTCCTTTACTATACTACTCCCTTTGGTTTCTTTCTCCCTTCTTTTGTCTCTCATACCTATGCCATCTCTTCCAATCCTGAGCCAAGGGTGAACTTAGCAAAACGTATCTTTTCATGATCACTGCATCTCAACTGCCTGAAAGGGTCAAAAATGATATAACAACAACTTACTTTTGAACCTGTGTATTTCTTTAAATAAAAGGCAAAACCCTAATATAATCCTACAGCATTGACATAGGAGAAAATTACTGTAATTATGCAAATTAAAATAAGTCAACAAGTTTCAGAACACAATGCACGATAAGTAATGTTTTTAAAAATAACAGTCACTGAGCCTGGTCATTTGCACTTAATAATAGGCTCAGGAGGGAGCCTAGTGTCTGAGGAGAAACAGCTGTGGTAATAGATGTATTATGGCTTTGATAGGTTCTCTCTAGTAGTTTTATTTCTGTATTTGCTTTATATTATAGAATGCTCCTAGAGTGCCCTGCTATTGAAATTCCCATCATACCCAGGGCTTTAATTATGTGATTGGATTTGACAGAACTTGAATTGAGGAGGCCCACCACTATGTCAGTTCATGCCAGGATGATATTATCAGGGCACTGGCAAGTACATGCTTAGACCTTAATTTATGTCTTCAGCGATTTCACTGTGAAACATAAGGAACACATGCCTCGTGTGACTTTAAAAGACACTGAATTTGGCTTATCATGGTTATATGGTCTTCATACAGTCCAAAAGACAGGATGGTACAAAGTGGGTGTTTCAGCATCATGAGTAATGGAAAGCATATGAGTTTTGAAACTGTAATTCCCAGGTTTAAATCTCAGATCTGCCACTCACTACTGGATCATCTTGGGTAAATGACTTAATTTTTCAGAGCCTCACATATCTCTTTTTAAAAATGTCACTCCAGTTACCCTAGGACTAATTTGAAAGTTTAATGTTATAATGTAAATAAACTCTGAGCCTAGCCGGTATGCGGTAGGCCATGAATAAATATTATTTCCCTTCCCCACCCCTCATTTGAAATTAGTTACTGCTTGTAGAAACATTTTTCCATTTCTTTCCATCTGCGGATCTTTGAGATATAGGTGCTATCTCTTGGTTTTAGGACAGATTTGGCCATGAGGGCCAAAGGTTGGCAGGGGTTGTGACCACTTTAGCTCACTTTGGGAAAAAAATAAAACAATACCAATTGCAGCAGTTTGGCCCTGTGGCTTTCCTCTCACAGCTCAGTCCATCTCACATGGACCTTATCAAATAACGTGTCAACGCTTTATCCCAGCGGAGCTGGAAGCAGCTGCACCATGCTCATAGAATGTCAAATACTGATCACATACACTGATTTGTGGTTTTCCTCTCTGTATGAAGCATCTGGATGCAGACCAGCTCCTACTTCCTGGGTAACAGGAAACACACCCATTTCATAATGAGTAACAGAAACTTCTTTAGTCCAAACCAAACCCAAGTCCCGAGTTTGGACACACAGAATTGTTTGATTTAGCATATGCTGCTCATAGCACCAGCATATAAGGATCAAAAGTTTAATTTCTATATATTTATTACTTTTTTTTGCTGTGCACATGCAAGACTTTTTTCATGGGTTTCGTGATCGATAAAGCAACAAATATATAACAAATGTTAACATAGTGGATCAATTAAAATGTTCCTCTAGTAAAGAGAGAAATAAGAAGGTAGAGACTAGTTCAGGCCTAGTGGGCTACACACCCTTGACAAAGCAGGCAGACAAATGTTGTTCCATATCAGCACCTGGGAAGAGTGGCCAGCTTTGGTAGACATGATACTTCTAATATTTGTTCATCTGGATAGAGGTGCAATAATCCTACAGATTAGAGTCAGTCTTGGGAAAGACATGTAGTAAGAAAGCTTAATCCTGTCACCATATTTTCTTTACATTGTACTTTCTTTCCCTTTTCTTGGGTACTTGTAGCTTGAATCTAGTCTTGGGATTCTCTCTTTATCAAAACTCAAGACTCCTATTCCTTCTCTCTCTCCCCTTGCAAAAGTCTGATATTCATCATCATCAATGTTAATGACCTCTAATCTTCTAGAGGCAACTGAATGTTAACGGAGACAATGCCCTGAATATCATTCTTATGGTGCGATCTTAAGACACAGGTATGTGTGACTAAAACACTTTGTGGCAGGCATCTCTTTTCTACACTATTCAAATCACATCAGCTGAGATAATAAGATGCTGCAATAACATGGGAGTAGGAGTTACAAACCTCCTTTACAAACTTGCATTTAAGTTGCATTCTTTTAAACTATGATGAATGTTCAGACTAAAAGCTCATCAAAAAAGATCCCCAAATGCATGATGCATTAGTTTATAGCAGAACAATACTCCTACTGGAAATGACAGAAAAGTTGGACAAAATATAAAATGATTTGTTTGAAGAATTTGGAGAGCTGCTGAGACAACGGAGGAGCCAGGGTACTAGAATAGAAGGTAATTACTGACAGATGAGCTGATATTTTGTGAGCTGCCTTCCTCCTAGGAATATTTACCAATTCTTGGCCTATGGAGGCAGGTTAAGAATCCTGCAGAGGGCTGCAGCAATGAGTCAGAGAACCCAGCAGAACTTCTGATAATGTCAGTGTGGAAGTGATAAAAATTGAAGTACAGGGTAATGAGGTGGCCAGGACTTGAGGGACTGGGATGGTTGAGAGAGGGGAGGTACAGATAAATAAAGCCAATCTTTTCAGATTATCCTTTGAATTTTTTGTGAAATTCTTGAGCTGGGAGAGCCAAGTATTTAAAAGACAAACTAGAAAGTCTCTGGAAAGCAGTGTGGGGTTTTGGCAACCTCTTGGCGCTAAAGAGGCCAAAAACTGGAGTCATGACCTGTCAAGCAAGAAGAGTTCACCAGTCTCTCAGTAGGGACCTCTGGAAGGTATACAGTGGGAATGGTGAACCAGAGTTACATAAATTAAGCTACAGAATCTGTAATCCAGCATCAATTTAGCTCCCTGCTTGGATTCTAGTCATCTACACCCAATTCCTAATTGGCATCACCAAATGCATACAATTTTTCTGTGTGAAGAAGTGTCACCAGTTGCTTTTTATTTTATTTATTTTTTTTACATTTATTCATTTTTGAAAGGCAGAGAGAGAGACAGAGTGTGAATGGGGGAGGGGAAGAGAGAGAGGGAGACACAGAAACAGAAGCAGGCTCCAGGCTCTGAGCTATCAGCACAGAGCCCAACGCGGGGCTTGAACTCACGGACTGCGAGATCATGACCTGAACTGGAGTCTGCCACTTCGACTGAGCCACCCACGTGCCCCTTAAATTTTTTTAGTTGCTTTTTATTTTTAATAAAACAAGAGTTTGAGTTAAATGGTAAGAGAGATTATTTTAGGCATACAGATGAACCTTTAGATTTACATCATATTAAAGCTTAACCTATATCCTTCATGAGCTTTTTTTTTTTTTTTCCTCCCAATTCAGCCAATCATTCAGAAAGTATTGAGTGTCACCACTCTGTTCCAGGTATTATTCATGTACAGGGGGTGGTATAGCAGACCTCTGAGAAGACAAACCAATTCCCTGTCCTTGAAGAGTTCACAGTCTGTTGGGGAAGTAGAGTATACATTACACATTGAGTATAACCAAGAATACTATGCACATTTCTAACACTTTCCTAACATCCTAGAGAGTACAGCATTAATACAAGTTCTGAAGATAGGGAGTTGTAGGGGACATAGCTTCATGGGCTTATTAATGTTGGATGATGATGATGTACTAGTTTGAAGGCAGTAGGATAAACCTGTTCATCTTTGAGTCTCCCTACTGGAGTTTTAGATTTGAATGTAAATTATTTCTTGGTCTACATCTAAGTTAAAATGTTCTCTCTTCTTCAACCCCATTTTCAGTACAATGTGAAACATTGTATTAAATATGGAGTCTAGAGACCACAAAGAATAACACCATCCTGTTTGTGGTGTTTCTCCTTCCATGCTATGGGTTCTAACAATACATCCTTTTTCACCATGTGTAGGGATAACTGAATAAATTGGTGAGGTCTCACAAGGAGAGGGCTTTATAATGTTTTGAAAATGACAGGAAGTTAGTAAAGAGTAGGAGCTTCTGTCTTTTATAGCTGATTTGTTTAAGGACTGTAGCACACTCTGGCCTGTTCTGCATACAGTTTATGGCATCAGAATGAACAGACAATTGTCAAGTATGGGTTTTAAAGTAGATTAGGTTAAAAGGAGCCAGGGATTTGCAACAAAGGAAAAGGGTTGTAAAAGGTGTCTGTTTGATTAACTACGTCAAACTGAAAACCTACTACTTGAAAGATACGGTCTAAATAGAGTAGTGGTACCTATGGGCATCAGATAGGCATGAGATCTGGGTGGAATTGTGTAGCTTATGTAGACAGCAAGACTGCCAAGATCTGGAATTTTAAACACCTATGTGATTATAATTTTTTAAATAAAATTAAAACTTAAATTTAATTCAAGTATTTAATGTACAATGTGTAAACAGCTTTAGGCAAGACCCTAACTGTGAAATTTTCTTGGGAAGTTTGGAACCTAATGCATTAACCTGCACTAAAATAATCTGATTCCCATGTTTCTTGGGAAGCAGTTCAGTTTGTGGCAGAATGTTTATATCTGTAAGTCATTTGAAAGTATATATATGTTGCTTATAAATGACAACATTTAAGGATCAGACAAGTGTTTTTACATTAGCATGGGTGTCAGGATGTTGTAATAAGAGCTAGGAATTGTGTGGCATATAATAACACTAAATCCAGGCCTTGAGATAGACTGTTTGTTCTCAACTCTTTTAATTTAGTCCCTTCACATTATGTAAATGATATAAGCAAGTGTTAATGATATTTTTAATAGAATTCATTCAGAAGCATTATAAGCCAAATGGGATACTTTAGGAATGAGTCACAGCAATTTAATAGGCTCAGGTACTGGTCATTTATTTTCCAGGACTGTGCTGTCCATTCCAATAGCAATGGCATCAGAATCACAATCTAAAAGCCCTTTTTAAAAATTATCTTCTCCCTTCTAGTGTGTGTGTGTGTGTGTGTGTGTGTGTGTGTGTGTGTGTGTGTGTGTGAGTGTGTGTGTGTGAAGAGTAATACCTATGACCTTTTTCCTGAAGATTATCAGTCCTGTCAGTTTCAATCCCAGAGGTTTGTAAGAAGAGCTTTGGCTACATCTTTATCCTGTGTTTAGGATGTTGTCTGGCATGTAGCTGATATTCAGGTATTTTTCTGTCTTTTGTTGGCTGAAAGAAAAAAAATGAAAGACTAACTGAATGCCGAGGATTTAGTCAAAGTAGCTAGAGCAAAACAGGCCTAAAAGCAGTCTTCTGATAGCAGGTCAGAAGGACAAAGATGAAAACTCCCAACACCTGTAAAATGGATTAGAGAACTTTTAGGTTGGAAAGTAGATTTTTTTTACATTCTTCCTGCCAAGGGACAATAAATGGTTTATATAAAGGATGGGACTGAACCTAGAATTTGGGAGAATTTAGACACCTCACTCAGGTTTAGTACAAGAAGAGTAAGGGAGAAAGAACTACCATCACAGAAGATTGTGATTTGGTTTACAAGGACTTCCTAAATGAAAAGTCAACACTATACAGTGTTTTTCTGTTATTTTTTAAAGTTTTGAATCACTAGCAATATAGAAAAGTTTTAAGTACAGTTTAAGAGCTGTAATTTTCCTGTACCATTTAAGAGAGTTGCTGATCTCATGTCCCATCAGCTCTGAATCCTTATGTGTATATTTCCCACCGTGAGGACATTTTTCTACAATAACCCCAATAAAATGATCAAAATCAGAAAATTAACATTGATCTATGACTACCATATAATCGTTAGAACCCATTCAAGTTTTAGGGGTGCCTGGGTGTGTAGCTCAGTTGGTTAAGCCTCAAACACTTGATTTCAGCTCAGGTTATGATCTTGAGGTTTGTAGGATCGAGTCAGATTTCAGTCTCCAAGCTGAAGGCACAGAGCCTGCTTGGTGTTCTTTCTCTCTGCCCCAGTTCCAATTACACATGCTCACTCTCTCTCTATCTCAAAATAAATGAACTTAAAATTTAAAAAGAATTTTCCCAGTAATATATTTTCTTTAGCAAAAAGATCTAATCCAGAATCACATCTTGCATTTAGGTGTCATGAATGTTTGGTCCCCTTTAACCTGAAGCAGTTACTTTGTCCTTCCTTGACTTTTATGACCTTGATAATTTTGAGGATTACAGGGTACTTATTTTGTGGAATGTCCCTCAGTTTGAGTTTGTCTGATTTTTCCTCATAAATGGATTCAAGTTATGTATGTTGTATTATATCAGCCTTTCTTCAAACGATGTATTTTAACAAAGTTGAAATCCTATTTGTTGCTTTGATATTCTATGCTTTGGGTCTTGCTTGGTTTGCATTCTTCCAGAAATAGACCTTAAGGCAAATATATAATTACTAATACTTTGAGAGGTCATCTCAAGAAATACTGGCAGTGAAGTACATAGTAAAGGGAAGGAAGTTAATGAAAGGTGTGTTTCAAGAAAGTTACCACTGTAGGTACCAAGCACTTAATCCTGGTTGGGAATGTCTGGGAAATAGCATAGAACATATCTCAGCATCACCCTAACCTAGCGGTGAAGAAGCTGGCCTATTTATCTACCTCACCCATCAATAGTTGAAAACTGCTTGGGGGACATTACCTCTCTGGTATTTTCAGTTTGCCCACCATGTAGACCAACCTCATTTCTGTGTCCAGAAAAATAGTCCTTAGGCAGAGTTGAGAGTATTACCCAGTAATCAGCTCTTAGCACGTGCAGGTGAGTGAAGAGGATGCGGACAAAACACTAAGAGCATCTTTGTCCCACTTCTCAGCCCTACTAACTTCAGATTTTGATCATTAATTTCCTTTTTTTTCAGTACTTTATGTGTCTTGCTCTTTTTCAATAACCACCACTTCTTCTCTACTGATTGATTCCTATCAGCACAAAAACTTCTGAATATTTCCCACCTAAAAAAGAAAAAGTTCCTACATTTCCTTCCAGTTCTGCCTTATTTCCTTCCACTGTTTCACATAGAAACTTTTTGGAAGAGTTATATGTAGTTGCATATGATTTCACTCTCCATTTTTTCCTAACAAAATCCAATAGGGTTTCTGTTGTCCTCACCACCCTGAAACTGCTCTTAAGAAACTCATCAATCATCTCTATGATGCCAACACCAAATGATCACTTCTCGACCCTCATCTCAATCAATTTGCAGCATAATTCAACAAATACGTGCCTCTTTCTTAAAGAATGTTTCCTTCTCTTGATTTCAGTAATACCATATCTTCCTACCTCATTGGCTACTCCTTCTCAGTCTCTAATAGGTCATTTTCTGGTGCCACCTTTGATTGTGTCAGAGTTTGATTCATCTGTATACTCTTTAACTTAAGTCATTCAATTCCCTTTACTACTTCACTGATCTCCAGACCAATATAGACATTGCCTACTTGGTATTTCTATTTGCATATTTAGTAGGCATCTCAATATGTATAAAACAAAACTCTTGTTTTTTCACCAAAATCTCTTTATTCAGTAGTGCTTTCCATCTCAAAAACTGTCCACCATTTCCCTAGTTGCCAAAAAATCTCTGAAGCATTCTTGATTTCTTCCGCTAGGCTCTCACATCACTTTATCAGTTAAGTTCCCTTGTCTTCATCTCAAAAATAAATCACGAATACATAGGTTTCCCCGTATCCATCTCTGCCACCTTAGTATAATACAAGGTATTATCATATTTCCCAGTCTATTTCATTGACTTCCTAATTGACCTATAAATTCCTCCACTCCTGTACGTTTATAATCCATTCTATACACAGTAAAATGAATGATCTTTTAAAATAACATATTAAATCATGTTGGTTCCTTCCCAAAATCTTCTATTGGTTTCCCACACTTAAAAACAACAACAACAGCAATGTAATTGTGCCCCTTCCTACCACTCTGACTCATTTCCTACTACTTTCTTCTGCTTTCTGTGCACTAACCATACTTGCCTTCCTTTCTTAGTATTTCTTTAACAGGGAAATACCACACTGGTTTTTTTTTTTTAAATCTGTGGGTGCATCTTAGTTTGTTGTGATGTTTGGTGGCATTACTAACAGTGTGTGTGAGTCAGAGATTTAAGATGTCCTGCAATGTGCAGGACGGCCGTTGAAATGAAGCACGGTTCTGAATCCTACATGATTTTCAAATATTTTTTCCAGGCATTCATGTAGGTGAAAAAGATCAACTTAAAATTATTCTATACCTAAAACCTAATTCCATTTATGTATAAACACAGGGTTTTGTGTGTGTGTGCATGTGTGTGTGTGTGTGTGTGTGTGTGTGTGTGTGTGTGTGTGACTTTAATATATGCTGAATTTTCTAGGAATGCAGCTACATTGTAAATTGAAAAAAATTGTAAAATTTGTTTTGTTAGAGCTCTATCAAGAGTTGCTCACCATTTCAGAAAATCACATCACCAATGGCAACGCCATTTGTGGTATTTGAGTTGCCAATGCAACACACCTGTACCTGACTCCATTTGTAGTTGTCACATTCATACAGATTCTAAGTATAGACACAAACATCTGACTACTTCATATGGCTTCTTTTTATTATACCTGAGCATTTTCATTTATAAATACATATCATTTTATTACAAATTACCTTTCTATTCTTTTTACTACATAGTACAGTTAAGGCAGGTTACTAATACTTTTGAGGAGTATTTGTGTGAATAGTTTATATCATATATGAATTTAATTTCAGGGCAGTAATGGGGATTCTACAAACTTGGCAGAAAAAGGTAGCTCTGGACTTCAGAGGATTTGAAACACTGTTTTAATACTTTAAGTTGGTACTATGCCAGGTGGCCAAAGTGCTAGTCCTATTTGCCACAGTCTTGAACATTAGAGAAATTCCTTTCATAGGGCTATAACAGGAGGGTAGGGCAATATGCCAGCTCCTGAGAAAATTCTAATATCTGTCTAAAATTAATCTGGTAGAGCTGTATATAAGGCAAAGACTATTAGCTGTTTACCAAACCCCTTTACTTTTCTTCATTAGATATATCACATTCCCGAACATTCTTTGTGACGAGGTGTGGAGGTAATTGAAAATTTTTATTTTAAGCATGTACTTTGTTCAGAGTTCTTTTTGTCTGTGTATAACCCTTACTTCTGGGCATCAGACCTTCTAAGGTATGATGTGCATTAACATTTTCTTCCTTCCTTCCCAATTATTTCTTGTGAAATGCTCTCATGGAAGAGATTTAGAAAGGTTGTAGGGTATAAGGGTGTTGTATAGAAGCAGCATTCTCATCACCCAAGAAAGTGCTGTAAAGAGAGGTAGTAGCTCCATTTGTTTTATTGTTTTGTTTTTAACATTTATACTCTAAGTTAAAATAATGGTATGAAATTGAGGTATGATGTACGTTTCCCCTTTTACAGGTAGTCTTTTTAATAAGATAAACTTTGAATAGGGTTATTCAAATTCAGATTTATTTCCTTATAGTTGATTCGTATTTGTCTAAGATGTCAGCATTGAGTTGCTAGTAGATACTATCTTTTTTTTTTTATTTTTTTTTCAACATTTATTTATTTTTGGGACAGAGAGAGACAGAGCATGAACGGGGGAGGGGCAGAGAGAGAGGGAGACACAGAATTGGAAACAGGCTCCAGGCTCTGAGCCATCAGCCCAGAGCCTGACGCGGGGCTCGAACTCACGGACCGCGAGATCGTGACCTGGCTGAAGTCGGACGCTTAACCGACTGCGCCACCCAGGCGCCCCACTAGTAGATATTATCTTGAGACTTGAAGATTGTAGCCCTTTGGGAGGGAGTCTCTTCATACATATATTAGAGATTTTGAGAGTGGCTGCATTAGAAGCTAAAGGTTTAGAACACTTTAAATCAAGACCAACAATATTTATTTAACACACCAGATAATAGTCTATGTAGCTGCCATGGGCTGATGGTGATCCATGGAGAAATGCTAATGGACAGAAGATATAAGTCCTTTGTTGTAGCTGAAGAATATAATTTATGATACGTAGACAAAAAAAGATGAAGAAGCATATTGCCCTTTGATCAGACAAGCTTCTGTGGACTTCAGGTTCCATAATCATGACCCAATGCCAGTGACACCACCTGAGTAGGGTAAGGAGACTATCAGGTACGGAGGGGAAGCTCACTTCACCATTCTCGTTAGGATTTTTCTTTCCTCCTTGTCCATTCCCCAGTGCTGAGGACACTTGGGGTACCTGCCTACCGACCAGATGCAAGTAACTTTTCAGCCTATTTGAAAAATCATATTGTAAGAGTAAAAAAAAAGCCAATTTCCAGGGTTAATTTGCCTAGAAAAACTATACCTCTAATAGCCCTACGGTTATAATTGCCCGGTTTATTCTTCCAAAGTTAAATACTACATTGTTTTTCAATGTTAGTTCTCAATTTTGAAGCTAAATTGCCATGATTATGTGTTGAGTCTTGGAGTTAAGACTAAATTTTCTGTTCTAAACACTAATGTACACTATAACTGTTTCCGTAGAAGAAGAGTTAGGACAATGCTCTGCCAGCTTTATTAATGGAGGGACTGTTGTTTAGACCTTCATGTCCCTTACTTTCAGACAAGTATTACCTATCAGAAAATATCATTGACACTCTAGGTACCACAACATACTATGTTGTAAGATCTGATTTAATTTTATGCAGAACCTACTTACAGCAAAGCATTCATTAGAAACAGCTCAGTCAACCAATGACACCTATGGGTTGCTTATTATGAAGGAAAAATTGGGATGTTTAAAAACATGCTTCAGAGTAGGCTAGTCAGATTAGGAACATATTGCTCATGGGTTGCTTAGGTCAAAGAAAATGTGGAACTAGATTACTAACAAACAATGCCTCAGAATAATGGGAGCTACACACTACATAAGATCCTGTTTTGAAAGCAGATTATATGTTAGGGCAAAATTCTATGTGTTTATTGAGGAGTAGATCAAATATCTTCTGTGAAATCTTGATCAGTATACTTTCGCAGAACTGGTCAATCCTTCCTCCAAAAGTAATTTGTTTATATTTTATATCACTGATAATCAATTATTATTATCATTGTTGATAGTAGTAGTAGTAGTCTAATAGTTATTTATCAGAGACTATGCCTTATTATCTTATGTATCTTCATGTCTTAGTTCAATGGCAGGCACATAGTAATTGTTCATCAAATATTTGCTGAAATGAATTTCTGCATGTAGGCATACACTAATGAGTTCATGAATAAGACAATTCCAGTAAAGACTGAAATATGGTTTCAAGGGAACCTGGGTGGCTCAGTTGGTTAAGCTTCTGACTCTTCACTTTGGCTCAGGTTCATGAGTTTGAGCCCCACTTTGGACTCTGCTCTGACAGCATTGAATGTGGTTTCTTCCACATCATAGGTAGATCAATGAATCCTATAGAAATGGTAGGATTGTGACCTTTTTACAGCAATGCATTTTGATTTTATTGGTGGAAAGAATGTAGTCTAATGATATTTCACTAGTATGAAACTTTGTGAAAAAAAGGACATGTACTAAAGATTGGATTCTAAAATACAAAAAAGTGCTAAAGGAAAAATTATGGAATAACTTATAAAATGTTAAATGATCATGAGAACAAACATTTGGATCTCATTTTAGACTTGGTTGGTTTTGAAAGCATAGTAAACTGAAGAAAGATAGTTGTTTTAGTGTGTGTTTGTTTGTTTTTTTCCCTTTCCTTGAGGGACTGCTGCTTTTTCTTGGCAGAGGTCAGTCACTGTGTGGGGAAACTAGACTCCAAGAATCAAGAGTGCAGGGCCAGAGTGTGTATTTGCTTGTCTTTGTATTCCCATGCCTAACACAGATGTAAGAACATATTAGGTTCTTAATAATATTTGTTGAATAAGTGAATCAATAAATGAAATCTGACTGTGGTTTTCTTATTAGTGGATTTATAGGCAAAGACCCAGTTTCTACTGAAAGTTAGCTATAATAATTTTCATAGTTTCACTCACAACCTTGGCTGTCCGATCTTATTTTTTCCTCAAAGACTTATTATTTGGAAATGTGAATTCTCCTGGCACAGGTTACTACTACAGATTTCTCTTGCCTTCAGCTGCCTGGTGTTGAAGTTTCAAAGTCATTTCAAGTGCTTCTCAAGCAGTTTGTCCACAGAACTACTGTAGCATTTTCACACACAGTTTCATTTACGAAAAGTTCTTATCAAAAGCAATTTCCATTTCATGAAATTGTACATATGTGGTTTGCTTTTGCACACTTTCCCCCAATCAGGAGAATCTTACTTTGATTAGATGCACACCTGTTGGGGATAGTTTGAAAAAGAAGGAGTAAGGAGTTGGGAATTTAAAAAAGAGACAAAAGAGGTAGAGCAGGTGGCAGAGCAGGAGAGAGATTTTTAAAATTCAGCCTTGGTAGAAATTAAGGTGGCTGAGGTAAAGTTAGAACCACATCCCATTGGCTGGAAAGTGGAGAGGCGCATGTGTTCTAGCAGACCCAAAGTTCTGTTAGTGGGTAGGACGTGAAGACCTGAGAAGTGCCTATTTGGTATGCCTAGTTTCTTGAATAAAAGTTGTCTAGGGCTCCTTCAGTTAAGTTACATATTTGAGGTGGCCATGTGACCTAGGAGGCAAGGATCAACAAATTGTTCATCCACCCAGAAAAGCATGTAACATTACATAGAATATATATACAGGTATGTTGTTGAAAATGCTGGAAAGAGATTTTAGTATGTTGTCTTCATTGTTTGGCTTTCAAGAATGAAAAAATCTGTTTAAAACAACTTCCATAGAGCTTCATTCAACCTTGGTGGCCCAAACTTACTTTTCCTTTAAAGGCTTATTTTTTTTGGAAATGTGGATTCTGCTGGCACAGGGAGTTTTGGAGCCTAGTCCTTTTATTGGAAAGGAAAAATATATGTTTGTATAGCAATGTAAAAATTGCATGAGCCACAGAGATGCAAAAATATTACTTTATCTTTCCATTACTAAACTTAATTTTAATCTTGAGCCCCCTTTTCAGTCTGAAGCAAAAACCTTCATTTAGTTCTTATAGTTTTAGTGGTTTCTCAGTGATTTCAAGTTTTTTTAAAATTTTTTATGTTTTATTAATTTTTGAGAGAGAGAGAGCATGCATGAGTGGGGGAGGAGCAGAGAGAGGGAGACACAGAATCCGAAGCAGACTCCAAGCTCTGAGCTGTCAGCACACAGCCTGACGTGGGGCTCCAAGTCACGAACTGTGACATCATGACCTGAGCCGAAGTTGGATGCTCAACCAACTCAGCCACCCAGGTGCCCCTCAGTGATTTCAAGTTTAAATCCAGTCAAATTTAAGATTTGCCCCCTCTGTTTCTCCCTGGGGTTGATGTTAATCATAAATGTGTGCCAGGATGCAGCATTTTTAGACAAAGGTCATTAATCTCTTCATACTGATTTGCCCTGAGCTGACTCCAATTCAGATGAACAATAATCCTGTCACAGGCATTGGTTGTCTACACATCTGGAATTTGGGGACCCTCCAAACTGTTGTTTTTGGAGGGAGTACCAGCCCCTTTCAGACTGACATTGTAGGATCCACATTGTAGCAACTCACTCTCCTAATGACCACCAGAATCTTCCCTGTTGGTTTTATATTACATTTAGGAAACTCTTTGCACATGAGAAAATATTTGGTAGCGCCTGAGTCCTACAGTACCCTTGAGGACTTCTATGGGATTGCAGAAAATCCATTGTGAATTCCTCCTCACTCCCTTCTTTCCTTCCAACATTTAATTCAGTGCCAGGTATTTGCTAGGCACTGGTAGTAAAAGGTTCCTTCTCTGAAGAAGAAACTTACTTCTAATAGTATGTGAGAATTTCCCTTTCTTGTAGGATGGGAGAATCAAAATAATTTATCTCTCCCCCAACACACACACACACACACACACACACACACACACACACACACACAACGCTTGGACACTGAAAATTAAAACTACTTTGCCCCACAGCATACCATCTATAGTAACATAACTTCACTGTTTTATAAAACTCTTGCCAAGCTAATGGCTTTAACTCCTCAATGGAAAGCTTCATCACTTTGCACCCTCAAATTCTTTGAATTCCTTGCCTCAGAAATTCTTGCCTTGCTGTTTTATAATCCTTAACCAATCCTAACCAATCCCCCCACCTCCTAAATTAAAAAAAAAAACTACCTTAAACCAAACTTTTAATTCTTGATAAATTCTGATCTTGCCTTTCTCAGACACTGCCAAAGCACTGTCAGGGTGGTATCTTACATGGTAAGCAACAAACTTAGCTTTGCCTCAACAAATCAACAGGCTATGTTGGTGGTATTCAGGGAGCCAGCACTTGACAATGGTATCATCATAACTCAGTAGCAAGCCCTGCTTCTAAAAGAAGGTATATTTAGTATATATAATTAGCTCTAATTGCTGTGAAAGATTATTTTAAATGTATGTTTATGCATGATCAGAAGTCAGGCCTTTCATTGCTGCTTCATGATATGGTTTGAATACCCAAACAAAATACCATTGACTGTTTCTCGATGGATATTAAAAATGTAATCTTCATTTTTTTAAATGTGATCTTTGTTAATCACTATATTAAGATTTAATGCAAGTTCTACTCATGCCTCAGGTATTGAGTTTAGGCCCTCCTAATAATGCCAGATGCTGAGTGTTTCTCACCTGTCCTGAACCCATGCTACATTCAATTTCTTGCTTCTGTGATTAGGTTCCTAGAACATCTGACACGGGAGACATTTTTTTTATGCATCTTTAATTTTTGATTAAGTTTTATCCCTTTTATCTGCTGACCTGCTGAGGTCTTATGGTATGAATGTATCCTCCCAAAATGTATATGTTTAAACCCCAGCTTCTGAGGTGATGGTATTGGGAGGTTGGACCTTTGGAAGGTGATTAGTGCCTTTATTAAAGAAGCTTGGATTGCTTGTTTGCCCCTTCTGTCATGAGAAGATAATGAGAAGTCTGACCTGGAAGAGAGCCCTCACCTGATTATCCTAGCAGTCTGATCTCACACTTCTAACCTCCAGACCTGTGAGAAATATATTCTGCGGTTTATAGGTCACCTAGTCTTGGTATTTTTTATTGCAGCCTGAATGGACCAAGAGGTGAACTGGGCTAAACAATAAATGCAGTCCCTAAAATCCCTTTGTTAAGTGTATGTAAGATCTCCTTTGGCTGGGGTTTTTAGTTGTAGGCAACAGAATCTGACCTAGCAAGTTTATTTGGAAAGGGACTTATGACAGTTCACAGAATTATTGGGAGAGCTGAAAGTACAGACTCTAGGCTGAGCTTCTGGGAACAGTGCCCAGAACCACACTGAAAACTGGCTCACTAAAGAAGCTGCTGTTGCCATTGGCCTTGGAACCCAATGCCTCTGCCATGATAAGGAAGATGTTGCATTGAGCAAGTGCTCCCACTGCTGCTAGTCTCAGAAGAATCAAACACCCCTGCCACTATACTGTTTGAGATTAGTTTTCAAAGTGTGGTTCCTGGCAGCAGCATGGGCATCACCTGGTAAACTGTTAGAAATGCAGATTCTCAAATTCTACCCCAGACCAATTGACTCAAATACTGTGGGTGTAAGACCTGACAATTTATGTTTCTGATGCAAGCTAAAGTTTGAAATATGCTGTATAATATTGTTTACTTCATTACTCTAAATCTTATGCACACACAGGTATATCTGCTTGGCAGAACATAGGTCATATGAAGAACTCTAGCTACTGAAGAGAGTAAGGGAGTCTACAGTATTTCTCAGAACTCGTATATATGAAATCACCTGTAGATCTTGTTAAAAATGCAGATTTGGACTTAGTAGGTCTGATGGTCATTGTCAACAAGATCACAGGTTATGCCGTTACTGCTCCACGGACCACAATTTGAGGAGAAAAAGTTTATAATACAGAAACACATGCTGGAAAGGAGGTCAAGGGAATTGTGAGTAATTCAATATGCAGTGTCTTTTACTCAACTCACCCTCTCTTTTAATAAAAAATCATAACCTCCAAAATTTGCAAGAGAAAAAATCCTCCTCATGAGGAGGAGTCTGCAGAATCTTCATACATTTTCGTTTACTGCCTTTACTTGAATGAGGGGTCCACCATCTCCTTTCTTAGAAAACTTTGGAGTGTCTGGGTATTATAGTTTAGGCATGAAGTTGGTTTTTTAAAATTTTCATTAAAATTTTTTTTTACCTTTATTTATTTTTGAGAGACAGAGAATGAGCAGGGGAGGAACAGAGAGAGAGAGGGAGACACAGAATCCGAAGCAGGCTCCAGGCTCTGAGCTGTCAGCACAGAGCCGATGCTGGGCTCAAACTCATAAACCGTGAGATCATGACCTGAGCCAAAGTCAGTTGCTTAACTGACTGAGCCCCCCAGGCGCCCTTTGAATTTGGAATTTTCTTAAAGCCTAAGTTAAGCCAGATTCAGCAAGCAGCTCCTTAACTTTTTCTCTGAATCTCTTTTGTCTTATAAGACTACCTCTCAATCAGAAAATAAACTCTATAAACTCAACTGCGTGCCCTCACCAAGACTCTTCTTGCTATTCTCACTGTTGTGTGCCCCCTACCAACAGACGCTACAGTTGAGCCCTGATATGATGACAATTTCTGGAGGATTCATCTGGCTGTCTCGTAGCCACTTGAATACATACGATCCTTTCCTTCATTGCTAAAACAGTGCTTTGTTTTCATAGGAATATTATCAAATTTCAGGAACAGTTTTGCCTTTCCTGTCTGGAGAGCTTTGACTAGTAGTATTACCATTAGTTGATTTACATTTATGCCTTACCATGATATCCTACCCAACATACCTCAAACCAGAGAACATATTTTACAGCAAAGAAAGGATGACTGGTCTTATGATGTGCCCATCATCCAAAATGATGGTATTCTCTGGTAAAAACTATGTCTGCTGCCTGGCTCTTCGTGTTTCTGAATTGGAACACAGAGAAAAAGGAGTCCTTATTCTGGCCTGGTTGAGGTAGATATACCAGCTATTAGGGATATATGGAGTTACTGAGACACAATTAAGGTGAAGAAAACTATATTTGGAATCCAGATGACTTATTAGGGTATCTCTTACTATCTTTTCTTGCTCAGTAGTCCTAGTCAATGGAAAGCCATGAAAACCCAATAAAGAGATCACTAAGGATTCATATTCTGCCAGTAATAATGATTTGAGTCATCTCACTACCTAAAGAACCCCATCTAACCGAGGTTTTGACACGGATGAGTGCACAGTGGTAGCTATGATTACTAACATAGGTCTTGTGACCAGCTTTAGAAGCAGAGACTGTAGCGACTCATTTTATGTTAATTAATTTGCTCCCCCCAACCTCCGGCTTCTTTTCTCCTTCCTTCCTACCTTTTATGGAGAAAAGAACTGGCTATGGCTTATGATTTAGGTTTCAGGTAAGAACATGGCCATGATAAGTAGCTAATGGGACTTTGTTGAGGAGACAAACCTCTTCTTTGAACAAAGGATAAAAGTAATATTTGGCTTATGATACTGAATAGGTTTATGACATCAGTTAAGTGATTGGTGTTTAGACTACCTATCCTATTTTTCACCACAAATATAATGTTTCTAATAACATAGTATATGTTTTATCTTGGGTGCCACAATTAAAATTATGAGAATTTTTTAATTGAGGATAAAATTATTTCTACATAAGTTCACACATTTACATGTACCTTCTTTAAACTGAATAAATAATGAGTAAATGAAAATGGATAAACAGATATTGGCACTTTGATGAAAACATATAGGAAAAATAAGTTGCAGTATTGTGGCCTGGGCAATGTGGAGGAAGGAAAACATCAAACTTGTCAGTGACAGTCTTTTAGGGTGAACTCCACAGAGGACATTTCATTTCACTCACTTATCCACTCACCTTTATTTATTGTTATATTTAGCAAATGTTGTTTATGAGCCCCTGTGTTCCAGGCATTGTTTCTGGTACTGGGCATACATCAGTCAACAGAACAGATAGAGTTCTCCTTTCACTTAGTGTCCAGTCAGGAGAGACTCTTTTAGTCTTAAAACAATACTTCCTATGCTACCCCTATTTTGTCTGAACTTCAGGTTGATTGATCATGGCTTATGCTGAGACTTACAGAAGCAGAGGATAACAATTCTTTTGTTGTCACAAGAAAGAAAAGGGAAATAGGAGTTTTAGTTAAAGGGCAAAGCTTGATTCTAAGAAGAAACTGTGTACACTCAATTTGCAAAGCATTGGTGAGCAAATGGAAAAACTGGGATGATAGGATGTTTTGGTTTATTAGTAAATGGAAGAACTAATATTTTGTTCTAGTTGATATGGGCTAACTGAAGAGGAATTATATCAGACATAAAGAAATCATAAGAGAAAGATGTATTCAAAAATGAATGAGATTTTTATCCTGGAGTTACATATTAACTGAATGAATTTTGAATAGGAGATTTATTTTTTTTTTTAATTTTTTTTTCAACGTTTATTTATTTTTGGGACAGAGAGAGACAGAGCATGAACGGGGGAGGGGCAGAGAGAGAGGAAGACACAGAATCAGAAACAGGCTCCAGGCTCTGAGCCATCAGCCCAGAGCCCGACGCGGGGCTCGAACTCACGGACCGTGAGATCGTGACCTGGCTGAAGTCGGACGCTTAACCGACTGCGCCACCCAGGCGCCCCTGAATAGGAGATTTAAAGAAAATATTTGACATTGATTTAAATTTAGAATGCAATGATATGGAGGAGTCAAGTACACTGAAATGTCATTTATTCTTTACTATTATTGATATTCCTCCCTTTGGGTAAAAAAGCCTAATTTCCCTCCCTTTGAGTGTATATTGGATTTAATGAGTCACATCCAATAAATAAAGTGGAAGCGATGGTGTACAACTTCTGAAACTTGGTCATAAAAGGTATTGAGGCTTTCTCCTTGCCTTTTTCTTGATCTTCTGTTCTGCAGTGGTGGGGGCTGGGGGGGAGGGTGCTAGCTGCTGTGTGGTGAGAATACTTAAGCAGCTCTATAAGAGGTTCATGTATCAAGTTATAGAGGCCACCTATTAACAATCTACATTAAACTGAGGCCTCCAGCCAATAATCATGCAATTAAGCCATTTTGGAAATGGATTCTTTAGCTCTAGTCAAACCTTCAGATGATTGCAGCCCCAGCTGATACCTTGATGCAATCTTATGATTGAGATTGAGCCTGAACCAATTAGCTAAGATGTTCCTGGATTTCTGGCTCACAGAAACTGTGATGATGCATATGTGTTTCTTAAGCTACTAAATTTGGGGACAATTTGTAACACAGCAGCAGGTAATCAAACAGAGAAATACAAATATGTGGGCTTATAGTTGAACTGTATGAGTGTCTACATATACTACATATATGTCAGATATATGTACAAGTTTCAAAATATAATCTGCAAGACTTGGGGTGTCAATCTTGGGATAAAAGCAAAGCACTGGGGCTGACCATTGCAATGTATATGTCAAGGTAGAAGGACAAAGATGTGAGGTAGTTCAGTTACCATGAGAGAGGAATTAGTGTAAAAAAATCAAAAGGGGAAGGAAAATGAATGAAAGAAGTATAGGAAGAGAGAAAGAGGAAAAGTGAAGAAAGAAGTGGGAAGGAGAGGAGGAGAAGAAAAAGAACAAATAAAGAAGGGAGGGAGGGAGGGAAGAAGAAGGAAAGGAAGGAAGGAAGGAAGGAAGGAGTTAGCTGTGCCACTGTATCTAAAGCATGAGTGTGGAGGAACAGGCAGAGAGTTTGTGTTCACAGGTCCCAGAGTGCCTGTGAGATGCAACTCAATGAGAAGTAACATCAGACTCCCACTTTATTACCTTCATGGCAGCTGCCATAATCCCCTCACCTCATTGTTGGGACTTTATTTTTCTTTTTTTTACAGAGTGTTTGATGCTTTCTATGATGTGATTTAGAATTTTGAGACTTTTTTTTATGATTCTAACAAAGAAGTCATGAGAAAGACAGCACTGTGGCTTCTTTTGAAGTGTTTCCAAAGCTCTACAGTTCTACAAGTCACCCAAAGGGTTTAAAAAAAAATACAGATTTCTCATCCCAAGACTCACCAAATCTGAATCATTTCTTCATAAGATTTCCAAAATATATCTGTGTTGTTCTCTGATGTCCATTTGAATTTCCCTGAAAATATCTTGTTCCAAAATCTCAACCAGTTATCTCAGTCAAAACCAAGTGCCCCAATCACAATTACTAACCAAAAGATGCACTCTGAGGTCAATATTTCTCAAGCTATCTGTGGGGAAGGACCAATGTTTTTTTTTTAACTTCCAAACTGTCATATTTTTTTTAAATATAAAATGCTATACTTGAATTAATAGAAAAATAAAATGAAAAGACACACAAAATAAACCCTTTAAATTTTGGTGGTTCCTGGGTGCTTAGTCAGTTGAATGGCCAACTGTTGATTTCAGATCAGGTCATGATCCCAGGGTTGTGGGATCGAGCCCCATGACAGGCTATGCACTGAGTGGGGAACCTGCTTAAGATTCTCTTTCTTTCTCTCTCTCTCCCTCTGCCCCTCTCCCCCACTCACACATGCTCTCTCTAAACAAAATAAATGCAATTTAAAAGCTTCTAAATTTTTAATTACTAAGCTCAACAGGCACAAGATATTCTTTCAAATTGCTACACATTCATTCATTTAGAGTACACACGGAATATTCTCCAAAATAGATCACATATTGGGTCACAAATCAGGCCTGAACAAGTACAAAAAGATTGAGATCATACCATACATATTTTCAGACCACAACACAATGAAACTTGAAGTCAACCACAAGAAAAATTTTGGAAAAACCACAAATACATGGAGGTTTTTATTGGATTTACTTTATTGTATTTTTAATGTTTTTAATCTTTATTTTTGAGAGAGTATGAGCAGGGAGGAGCAAAGAGAGAGGGACACACAGAATATAAAGCAGGTTTCATGCTCTGAGCTGTCAACACAGAGTCTGATGCAGGGCTTGAACCCATAAACCGTGAGATCATGACCTGAGCCAAGAACATCCTACTAAATAATGAATAGGTTAACCAGGAAATTAAAGAATAAATAAAAAAAGTACATGGAATCAAATTAAAATGAAAACACAACAGTTCAAAACTTCTCGGATGCAGCAAAGGTGGTCATATGAGGGTAGTATATAGCAATACAGGCCTACCTCAAGAAGAAAGAAAAATCTTAAATACACGGCCTAACATTACACCTAAAGGAGTAGCAAATAAAGCCTAAATCCAGCAGAAGGGAAATAATAAAGATTAGAGCAGAAATAAATGATGTAGAAGGAAAAACAATGCAGAACAGATCAGTGAAGCTAAGAGCAGGTTCGTTGAAGGAAATAATAAAATTGATAAACCCCTAGCTAGACTTATCAAAAAGAAAAGAGAAAGGACACAGATAAATAAAATCACCAATGAAAGGGGAGCAGTCACAACCAATACCACAGAAATACAAATAATTGTGAGAGAATATTATGAAAAATTACACACCAACAAACTGGGCAATCTGGAAGCAAGGAGCAAATTCTTAGAAACATACAAACTACCAAAACTGAAATAGGAAGAAATAGAAAATTTGAATATACCCATAACCAACAAAGATATTGAATCAGTAATCAAAAATTTCCCAACAAACAATAGTCCAGGACCAGATGGCTTCCCAGAGGAATTCTATCAGACATTTAAAGAAGTTTTAATACCTATTCCTCTCAAACTGTTCCTAAAAATAGAAATTAAAGTTGAAAAACTTCCAAATTCATTCTATGAGGCCAGCATTACCTTGATTCCAAAATCA